>NC_090437.1:758485376-758788235 GCF_031143425.1 Pleurodeles waltl | reverse complement strand
AATCAATCAGCAAAACATCAGGCTCTCAGTCAGAGAGTATGAGCCCAATGACAGAATCTCAAATCTCTTCTTCTCGACCGTCACCATAGATCTCTCGCCTTGCAATCTGCAATTTGTCTAAGTTCCCTCTGTCACGTTGTTATATCAAAGTTCCCCAAACTATCCACTAATTTCCAATTGGTAAACTAATAGTAAGTTATTACTCTGACCAATAGTGTCCATTTACCAAATCTATGAATTTTTATATTTCACAGTTCACATGTCGTTGATTGGTCTGCTTTACGATGTTCTCATCATCCAGCTCATCAGGTATTACTTTTGTTGCATCTTTGTCTCCAGTCAGTGTCTTCATTGTTCACATCCTGGGAAAGTACATCTCATGCACATTACACACATTGGATACATTACTAGAGAATTAATCTTCTGTCCGTCGGTTCCATTAGAAAGTTTCTGCTAAGCATTTTATTAAAACAATGAGCATTTCACAGTTAGTTCACCCTGTCAGAATTTTTCATTAAATGCTAAGAAATACAGCTTCTGCACGAGGCCTGGCAAAACTAGGCCAAGACACTCACTAAGTTAAGGCATACAATTAATAAGTAAGAACATAATTCACAACACTTAATATGACATATTACTACAGTAATCTAATACATTTTCAATATTTTGAATGTATTAATTGTACTTTATTACATTTCGTGAACACTGGTGGCCATTTTTCGAGGTCACATTTTCAAACGTGCGCATAATTTCTTTACGTTACTCATTTTTCTAAATAAGTCATTATTCAAAATACATAAACATTCATAAAAAATTTCTAATTATGACATCTGCTTCAGCAATCCCTCCTCTGATTACTAAATATGTCATCACACCAAATTTATTACCCACAATATTTCAGTTCAATTTCTTCCACATTTTGGCCCTCATCCTGACCTTGGCGGGCGGCGGAGGCCGCCCGCCAAAGTCCCGCCGTCAGGTTACCGTTCCGCGGTCGAAAGACCGCGGCGGTAATTCTGACATTCCCGCTGGGCTGGCGGGCGGCCGCCTTCAGGCCGCCCGCCAGCCCAGCGGGAAAGAGGCTTCCACGATGAAGCCGGCTCGGAATCGAGCCGGCGGAGTGGAAGCTGTGCGATGGGTGCAGTTGCACCCGTCGCGTATTTCACTGTCTGCGCAGCAGACAGTGAAATACATTTAGGGGCCCTCTTACGGGGGCCCCTGCAGTGCCCATGCCAGTGGCATGGGCACTGCAGGGGCCCCCAGGGGCCCCGCGACCCCCCTACCGCCATCCGGTTCCCGGTGGGCGGACCGCCGGGAACTGGATGGCGGTAGGGGGGGTCGGAATCCCCTCGGCGGCGCAGCAAGCTGCGCCGCCTTGGAGGATTCCAAGGGGCAGCGGAAAACCGGCGGGAGACCGCCGGTTTTCCTGCACTGACCGCGGCCAAAGCGCCGCGGTCAGAATGCCCTGCGGGGCACCGCCGGTCTGTCGGCGGTGCTCCCGCCGACCCTGGCCCGGCGGTCAGAATCACCCCCTTTGTCTTCTCCTTGAATTTTCCCAATACATTCTTTACCTTTTCTTTTCTTCCCTCCTCTGATTGTTTTTAGACCTTTTCAATTTAATTCTTTTACATGAATTATATAATCCCCATATTCCTAATAAGCAACCTATGACATTTAATATTCCTTGTATGACTTTCAATAGTACCCCATTCCAAATACTACTAAGCCAATTTCCCACTAAAGCAAACCCCTTACCAACCTTTTCCCAAACACCTGGTTCCTTCAACTCCTTCAAATAACTACTTGTGTTAGTCAGATTAGTAAGTAAGGCCCATATTTATACTTTTTTTGTGCCGCATTTGCGTCACTTTTTGACGGAAAAGCGATGCAAACTTACAAAATACAATTAAAAAAGTATAAATATGGGCCTAAGTCTCTTATCTCTTTACTGTTATTAGGTATGTAAGAGCGGCAATGCCTAGAGTTAATCATTTCACAGCCATTTTTCGCTAAAAGAATGTCTAATGCAAGATGATTTTGAAGAGTCATAGCTCTGTCCGCAGCCAATTCTGTATCTATCAGGAGTATAGCCCCTGAAAAAGTTGTCAGCATGTTATCCACAATAGTAGACAACTTTCAAATCTTGATTGAATTCAGGATGACTCCCACTGAAGGAATCACCGCACCAAACATATCTCCCACTATCACAGAAGAAGTCTCCCTCCTCTGTCTCTTATGATGTAATTTTGTCATTTCCGGAAACTTTTTCAAATCCTCCATCTGGTAAATCTTTGGGAAAACTATCCCCAAATAACATGTCCCATACCATTCTCTTGGAAGACGGTAATAAGCATTATGTCCACAAATATAATAAATTCCCGGAATCACAGGGTCCTGCCCATTCAACATAAAGGTCTATTTACTCTGAAACAAAAACACATGCCGACATTCACTCGTACCCACAAATAAAGTGTCAGTGCGCAACTTAGGCCTATATATAAAAAGCTTCCCTATGTGTAATGCATCTAAAGCTAATTTCCCTTGTGTCTTATTTGCAGTGTAAGCATAATCTTTTTTGGAAGTCCTTTTCTCTATGCCTTTTCTAATTTTTCCTTCAGTGCCTTCCTCTGACATCAGTATGATCTAAGAAGCTTGTCTCCAAAGGCGTAAGCAAGCATGTAAGATTATTTTTGTGAGCATAACCTGTCCCAAATGTTAGTGTAGGTTCAAAGAATACTCTAACTAATTCTATGTCATTATCCTTAGCTACTCTGCTTAAGTATCTATTAATAGGAACAAACGAAAACATGAGGTCATGGTTTGAGTAGAAATACTGAATGTACTCCTGGTTATAGAATCTTGTTAGTAACTGACTACAACTTATCCTGTATGTTAGTGGAAGACTATGGTAAGTGACTCCTTCCTCAACTGATGAAGGAATCTGCATACACACAATGCAATCCTTTTCATTCATTGTCTCAACATATTCACTCCACAAACAATAGAGAACATTGGAAGAAAGTTCTCCTTGCACATTAGTAAAGTCATGCAAATACTTCTCGTCTAACTTGAATCTTTTTAAGGCCATTAATGTAGTAGTCTCAAAAGCAGAAGTATGGTTGGCTCCTTCCATACCAAGAACCGACATATCCACAATCAACACTATAAACAAAATCCCACACATAATTGTCAAACTAATGCTCATATATTTAGAGTGCCTAACATCCCAAATTTGCTTAGCTACATCAGCCATGATCTGTAAAGACGTGGTTCAGGAGGAGTCAGATCACTTTGACTTTGATCCAGCTCAACTCCTTCCCCTTCTTGGCCTGGCATTTGCTCTGTTTGGCTCTCGGAATCGTCTGCTTCTGGGAGATCTCCCTCAGTACTAAGCTCTCCTGCTAGTTCAGATGCCATAGATTCCCCAGCACTCTCCTTGAGATTTTCACCATTGTCTCTCACGGGGGTAATGGAACCGTCTTCAATGAGCTCAGGCTCAGCTTCAGTTCTCCTTTGCTCCTTTTCCTGTTCCAGTGTGGTAATTTGTCTCACAGTTGTTGGTACTCTCAACAACGCTTCTTCATGATCTAGTGGACATGTAACTTTCTTTGTGTGGCTCACGTGAATCTAGTTCCAGATCCCAGCACACTTCACAGCAGTCATAGTTGTTAAAATCACTTGATACGGTCCCTTCCAACGAGGCTCCAGGCACCTTTTGCACACATGTTTTCGGGTAACAACCCAGTCACCAGCTCTCAGGTTGTGCCCTGGATCATGGCCTCCACCTGCTGTGAAAAAGACGGACTACATCAGCCAGACCCTTGCAGTAATCCAACACCATTTCATCTGTAATGTTGACAAGTGCATTTGCTGGAACTGCTGGTAACCTCATTGCTCTGCCCATGAGAATCTCATGGGGCGACAATCCTGTCTTCCTGTCAGGTGTGTTTCTCATTGACATCAACACCAAAGGCAATGCATTCGTCCATTTTAAATTCGTAGCTGCAAACATCTTTGCAATTTGTGAAGGTACCATTCATCTGTTCCACTAGTCCTGATGCTTCAGGGTGGAAACTACAATGCAACTTCTGCTCACTATTCAGTGCTGCATACAACAGTTTAATCACTTCATTATTGAAGTGAGTTCCCCTCCCTGATTCTAAAGAGATCGGAAATCCAAAATGCAGTATCAGTTCCCTAAGCAACAATTTCGCTACAGTGAGGCTGTCATTTCTCCGTGTAGGGTACGCTTCAATCCAATGACTAAAGATGTACACAATTACCAACACATATCTCAAACCTCCACATGCAGGCATCTCAATGAAATCCAATTGCATTCTGCTGAATTGACCTCCTGCTCTTCCAATGTGGCTCAAATTTACCACTGTCCCTTTCCCTGCATTTAATTGCTGACAAATGACACAACAATGACATACTGCTTCAGCTGCTTGTCTAATCTTGGGGTTAAACCAATCAATTTTGAACAAACGTACCATGGCTTCCCTCCCAATGTGTGCCTGACCATGATAGCACCTCGCCATCTGAGACAACAGGCTATTTGGCAAAACCATCTGACCCTCCTCAGATACCCACAACTCATCCTGTCTTTGAACACATTTCATTTTGCTCCATGACCTTTTCTCTTCCTTGTCGACATTACTCTGCAAAGTTTTTAATTCTTCTAAATTATCAACTACCTTCAATGCGAAACTCGTACATGTTGTATCTTCTTCAGGTAACAATTCCCACTTGTCTTTGAACGATATATAGTTCAATGCGCAAAACCTCGTGACTTGATCCGCATATCCATTTCCTAGTGACACGTAGTCCTGTGATTTTAGATATGCACTGCATTCACTACAGCAATTTCTTCAGGCAGTTGAATTGCATATAACAACTCCTTTATTCTCTCACCATTTCTCACTGTGTATCCAGTAGAGGCCAGCAAACCTCTCTACGACCACAATTGACCAAAATCATGAACTATTCCAAATCCATATTGGCCATCCATGTAGATAGTGACTCTCAATTGAAGCATGGCATGCCGTAGTAAGAGCGACCAATTTCGCTACCTGAGCAGAATACACTCCTCGAAGCCAGAAAGCTTCTAAAGTACCTGTAATTGTGCACACTGCATATCCTGCTCTCAGTGTCCCTGTGCTGTCTCTCTGACAAGAACCATCACCGAAAACATTTTGGTCATTTTCTTCCAATTGGGTATCCCTAATGTCAGGCCTCGGTTTCATGCACAACTCAGTTACTTCGAGACAATCATGTTCCACATCTTCCTCTTTCTCAATGTCAGTAGTATCACTTGGAAGTAAAGTTGCCGGGTTCAGTACTGTACATCTTTTCAGTGCCACGTTAGGAGCACCTAAGATGCTTCTATCATATCTAGTCAGCCTAGCACCAGTCAAGTATTGGGTTTTCGACCTGGTCAATAATATTTCAATCGTGTCAGGGACTATTACAGTCAGGGGATATCCCATCACTACTCCTTCACACTGTGAAAGACTTTGACCAACTGCGGCAACTGCACGCAGGCATCCTAGTAACCTGCTGCAACTGGGTCCACAGTAGCTGAAAAATATGCTACTGGGCAAGGAGCACCTCCATGGACCTGTGTCAAGACAGAGAATGAATATGCAAAAAGATATGGATAGTGCACCACTGCGCAAAGTCAGTAAAGTCCAGTAATACAAAGTTGTCTTTTCAAAAATCTTAATTTTTTATTATTGCTTTTTCTTGAACAAACGAGCAATCAGCCAACGCGTTTCGTCCTTCACAAAAGGACTTTTTCAGGGCTTATATTTGCATGGTCTTTGAATTGATTGTCTTTCCATATTATTGGAATTAAATGTCCAACCTATTATTACCCATAACATAGGGGATCAGCCATGTCCGTCCCGGTCGGCAAAGAAAGTTACTGAAGACTTTTAAAAGACAACATTGTGTTACTGGACTTTAGTGACTTTGCGCAGTGGTGCACTATCCATATATTTTTGCATGTAATCCTTTCAGGATTGCCCCTGTGGTGGCAGGTGCCGAGATTTGTGCACAGGTATAGCCATAGATATTGGGCAACAATATAGTTCACAGAGTTTTAATATTTATGGTAGTCCAAGACAGGTGTGTAAGGTTTAACCCGCCACCAATTCAGTAGCAGAGAATGAACATGCATCATGCCAATGACAAAACAATGTGAAAGCCTTCGTGTAGTCAGGCATACCCAACGCTGGAGCTCTGCACAAACTCTCTCTCAGTTCAGTGAACGCCTTCATCTGATCTTCATCTAACACTGTGGGGTCTGTGACATCCTTATGGGTCAATTTCTGAAATGGTTTTGAGATTTCTGAAACATTTTGAATCCATTGGCAACAATAAGCCACCATTCCCAGGAACATCCTGAGATCTCTCTGTGAAGTCGGGGGATTTATCTGCAGTATCATTGTGATCCTTTCTCTGGATATTTTTCTCAACCCTTTCTCAGTCTGGTGACCCAAATACTTTACTACCTTCTGAGAAAACTGCAATTTCAATGGTGATACTTTGTGACCATACTTTCCCAAATGATTCAACAGGGCAATCGAGTCTTACTTAAACTCGTCCTTTGCCCTGGATGCAATCAGCAAATCAGCAATGTATTGTACCAGAGTCGATTGGAGAGGCAATTCTAATGACTCCAAATTCTTTTTCAAGATCTGGTTGAACAAGGATGGTGACTCCGTGTACCCTTGAGGAAGTCTACAGCAGCAGGAGACTCTATGTAAGAATTTGAAACTGAAGAGAAATTGACTATGCTCATGAAGAGGCACAGAAAAGAATGCTTGTGACAAATCAACCACTGTGACCACTCTGCATCACATGGAATCTTGTACATTATTACAGCTGGAATGGGCACTACAGGACAACACTTGACCACTATGTCATTTATTTTTCTCAAATCCTGAACAATTCGGACCTTCCCACATGGCGTCTTCAAACCCATTATCTGTGAATTACATGGGATGCTCAACACCTCCTTCAAAACTCCCTGCTTCACAAAATCTACAATTATCTGAGCCACTTTCATCAGGACATCTTGGGGCATATTTATACTCTGTTTGCGCCGGATTTGCGTCGTTTTTTTTTACGCAAATCCGACACAAAACTAACTCCATATTTATACTTTGGCGTTAGACCCGTCTAGCGCCAAAGATCTTGGAGTTTGCATCATTTTTTAGCGTGGACACCTTCCTTGCGTTAATGATATGCAAGGTAGGCGTTCCCGTCTAAAAAATGACTCCGAGGCATGTGCGCCGTATTTATACTCCGGGCAAAAATGACGCCCGGGAGTGGGCGGGTCCAAAAAAATGATGTCCAGCCGCTTTTGCGTCATTTATTAACGCCTGGTCAGGGCAGGCGTTAAGGGACCTGTGGGCTCGGAAGGAGCCCAGAGGTGCCCTCCCATGCCCCCAGGGACACTCCCTGCCACCCTTGCCCACCCCAGGACGACGCCCAAGGATGGAGGGACCCATCCCAGGGAACTTAAGGTAAGTTCAGGTAAGTATTTTTGTTTTGTTTTTGTGGCATAGGGGGGCCTGATTTGTGCCTCCCTACATGCCACTATGCCCAATGACCATGCCCAGGGGACATAAGTCCCCTGGGCATGGCCATTGGGCAAGGGGGCATGACTCCTGTCTGTGCTAAGACAGGAGTCATTTCAATGGGGGTTGGGAGTCAAAACAAATGGCGCAAATCGGGTTGAGGCCAAAATTTTGCCTCAGCCTGACTTGCCCCATTTTTTGACGCCCAAGCTCCATTTTCCCCTACGCCGGCGCTGCCTGGTGTAAGTCATTTTTTTTGACGCACACCAGTCAGCTCCGCCGGCTAACGTCATTCCATAAATAAGGTGCCCGCATGGTGCTTTGGAATGGCGTTAGCCGGCGTTAAATCTTTTGACGCACAACTGCGTTGGCGCAGTTGTGCGCCAAAAAGTATAAATACGGCCCCTTGTGTCATGTTATACTGGAGAAGCTGCAGAAACACTGAATTCGGCTTTAAAGTAACTTTAATCGGCTCCACTCCTTTGATTAAGCCCTCTTCTTTCCCTGTCAGATCCCACATGTTTTCTTGCACTGTTCCCCGCAAATCAGAATGCAGTCCTCTCACTGTGAACATTGGGAAAAAATCAATTAATGGGTACTCCTCATTTGTAGTTTTGCACTGAGTTTCCTGGAGCTGGTTCTTCCTCATCATCACTATTTGTCTGAATCCCAGTTCCATCGGTTGAACAAGTAATAACACACCTTGTTTTACATGGCAAGTCCCTTCCCAGGAGGGATACTGGGCTCGAATCGCAGATTACAAATTTTTGCAGTCCCTGGAAATTGCCAATCTCAATTTGCACTGGATCTGTAATTGCACTTGTTAAATACTGATTGAGGTATCTGCATTTGCTGTCTAGGTACCAGGGGAACCTGCTGCTGCATCGGCTGCAACTGTGACACTTGTGCACGGGGCAATTGCACCTGTTGCATAGGCTGAAAATTCTGCATTTGATAAATTTTATTCTGAAAATTTGGATTAGGCCCCTTTAATCTCAGTCCTCTCATATTCTGAAATGCATTGACGTTGTTACTTTGCTGAACAACACTCTCCTGCACCATCATCGGACACTCCCACTTCCAGTGTCTCATGGCCCCACAAATGTGGCACGGCAATAACTTTTTCATTCCCTGCACATCACTCTGAACCACTACAGTATTCAAATCCGGACTATGATTCATATTGCCTCCACAACCTCTAACTCTCATCTGAGGCTGAAACATGAAATTTCCCTGCTGTTGCGGCATCTGTTGCACAAAAGTCCCCTGCACTCTTGTTTGAGCTGCCTTAATCTGCATCACCATTGCTTTCGCTTTCAAATTTCTCTTCTTCAATTCAATCTCCTCACTACAGTATTTTGCATACTGCAACACCTCATCAATCAGCTTGGCTTGCCAGCAAATCAAATGGCTCTTAATCATGTGACATATCTCAGGTCTCAGTCCCTCCACAAATCTGAACACAAAATGAGGCATGTCTTTCGGCTCAATTGCTTCCTTGCCACTATACTCCTTGAATGCCTTCAACAATCTCTCATAATACTCATTTATCGATTCCTTCACCTCCTGTACTGTCCTGTCAATTCTGTGCCAATCAATATTTTTGGGTGAAATCCTCATCTTCAGGAACTCAATCACCTTATAGTAATGTTTCATTACCTCAGGAGATGGTGCACCTGTACTCTTATCTCTTTCTGGCTCACTTGTTGACCAATCTACAGCTCTTTTACATTCAACCCACAGATCAGCTGGAACCACTATATCCAGTAAGGTATTCAAGTCTTCCCACATTTCGAGAGCTTCACTAATCTGTCTGTCTGCTGATACCATTCTACTGTCTTCTCCCATGGTATTGGGTAATCATTTGTAAATGATAAAACATCACTCCTACTCCAAGGGACATAAACAAAATTTCCCCCTGGGATTTCTCTCATTGGTAAAATCTTTACCGGATCCTTGTCCTGTTGCACAATTTCAGTTCCTTCTAATGAATCTCGTTTCCTTTTGTCTCTTTTCTTCACCCATCTGCCTTCCCACTTTTCTAATGCTCTCCAAACCGGATCACTCTGCGATAGTTCTTTAAGATGCGCCTTTATTCCAGCTGACCTCATGTGTTCAAAATAAGGTGTGCCTAGTGTGAGGGGAATGGATGGGTGGATATACAGTTGTTAATTTCCAGAAGATGTTACATACAAACCAGTACTGATCTTCCAACCTCATGGAGTTCTGGATGCGACATGAAGGGGCATATTTACAAGCCCCTTATGCCTCCTTGCGCCACACTAGCTTATTTTTTTTACGCTAATGTGGCATTAAGGAGGCAATTTCCCCATGCCATATTTACAAAATGCATGCATTGTACCACCTTGTTAACGCAGCACCATATTATGCCTACCCCAGCCATAATGCATGCAAAGGAAGCATTTCCCCGCAGGGATGCCCAAAAGAATGGTGCAGTGAAATTTACTAGATTTCACTGCACCACTTTCTGCATCATTTTTAATGCCTGCTCTGGGCAGGCATTAAAATAATGCACCCATAATCTCCCTTGGGCCTTCCTGCCCTTTGCTAGATTAGCGTCATATTTTTTGGCGCTAGTGCAGTAAAGCATCATACTAGCTCAAAAAATGTAGACACTATTGTGGTATTGTGTGCCATGGTGTGCCGTATTGTAAATACAGCACATCTATGTTGCTGTTAGCGGGGGCAGGAGGGTACAAAAAAGTGACGCATCAATGCTGATGCGCCACTGTCTTGTAAATATGCCTGAAGTGTTTTATGATTATCCTAATGTGATTTTCATTCCCAGACAAGCATGACAATTAAATTATGCTAACTTTTTCAAGAGAAAATACCACTAATTTTTAAATGAACACACTACATCCATATAAGGATCTAGAAGTAGTATATTAAGACAGAGAGGTTATAAGACATAGGCAAAGTGGGCTCTGGCCCAGGGCCCCCAGTCTTTCGGGGGGGCCCTGATAGAGCCAGCTCTGTTCTGTAGATAGTCTTGCCCTGATGAACTTAAATAACTCCTAACAGCTCTGCTGAAAATACAGTTTTCCTTCAATTTATTTTTAATGTTGGTGATGTGTGTCTACTACAGACATTTTTCAGATACATATTGAGTTTGTTTCATGCAAAATCTATAAAACGTTTCTTTTACTTCAAAACAATGGACTTCATATATGAGAAATTGGAGGGTGTACAAGAGATTACTTGCAGTAATATTAGTGAGCCTCTTCTGTGTTACAATATTAAATGAACATCACTATCCCTGAATATTAGATGTAAACACATTTCGAATTTGGATGTGCCTGTGCGCTGTCAGTGACCTGTCCTAAGAAGGCTCGAAAGGGCTGAAATTGGACCATAGGTTCAAAGCTCTTCTGAACAGGGACCGCAAAACACGTTTGGCCTCCAAAATTCTTAAGATGTCCGTGAGTAAAGATTTTGGAAGATGACATTGTGTGACGAATTTGATTGTAAACAGTTCATTGCTTATAATTAATTAAAACATGTACCTTACTTCCACTTTCCTCAACTTCATCTGACTCCTAAAGTAGCACCACCTTCAGGGCTAGATCACCCATTTATTCCATCAGGCATGTCCTCGGGGGACTGGAGCCACGGGATTTACGTTTTTAAAGGTCGAGGGCCGTTGCCTTTCTCCAGCACCCAGGGTTTGAGCAAGTAGGCAAAGAAAGAGAGAGAGTCATGGAAAAGGAAGTGGGAGGAAAGAAATGAAAAGAAAGGCAAAGGGGGTTTGTTATAACAATATTGCCTGTGCTCATTTTGGTTGCTAGTTTTAATAGTCATGAAATGCTTCAACACAGCCCATGAAATCAATTACCTCTGATTCGCTGCATGACGCCCATAAAGAATGTCGATTTGCAAACCTTTCACATATTGATAACATTTAAAGAAAATGTAAAAACAATTCTGAGACATTTGGAGGTCCGACTCATTCAATAAGATTTAAGATTCCTGTCACCCTGCCCTCATTACTGTGGATAGCTCATCTTTAGCATGACAAACGTTTTATTTAATTTTATAACCCCAGTGAAATATATTATTGTTAAGAGAAACCAATTGTGATATAATCCTACAACAAATGGGGGTGCCTGATTGTTTCTACACATCGATTTTGTTTTGTAGTATTTAATCTCAATGAGAATCTAGATTGTGAAAAAATAATTACTATGGCGGTCATTATGCACTTGGCGGTGTGGCCCGCCATGTCAGTGGTGGCGGGTAAAACCGCCAGCCGGCATGGCGGGCCACACGCCACATAATGTACCCCATGAGAGCCGCCATCAGCAGCCCTCACTCACCGCCAGGCTGCCTCCGTCAGGCAGCCTGGCGGCGGTCAGAACCATTATCCAACAGGGCAGCAGTTCTGCCCCTTGGATAAAGTTTCCTCAGCCATCAGCCTTTCCCTGTCGGGTTTCCCCACCAGTGAAAGGCTGGCAGAAGGGGTGCACCGTGGCACCCCTGGGGTCCCCTGCACTGCCCATGCACTTAGCATGGGCAGTGCAGGGGCCCCGGTGCAGTGCACCATCGCACAGATCACTGCCCATTTTTCGGGCAGTGATCTGCGTGACGGGTGCAGCTGTACCCGCCACACAGAGGCGTTGGCTCCATGTGGAGCTGCCGTCAATATCCAGGCCAGGGCTTCCTGTGGGCCGGCAGGCAGAAACAATGTTTCCGAACGCTGTCCCACAGGAATGTTCTTTATGCTGCCGGCGGGGATCCAGTGACGCTGGGGGTCAATGTTTTGACCACCAGCATGAACATGGCAGTTTTTACCGTTGTGTTCATAATGAGGGCCTATGTTTGTTATTAGCCATAAATACATTGCATAGCTTTTTCTGTGCCTGTTTCTGGTACTGAGAAATGCCGGGACAACAAGACACTAATGCTGCCTAGTTTTACCTTTTTCTTTCACACCATGGTCTTCTTGTCTTGTTATCTCACTTTGGCAGATTATTTTTTAATACTGCTCTTCTTTCTTTCTTTTTTGGCCAAAATGACAATAAAAAGCAAGTCCTGGTTCCCAAAAACGGATGCAGGTGTTATCCACCTTGAAATATCTCCATAAATTAATCATTATGTTGCAAATGTGTGGATGTGCAAATCCTAAGTAATGGCCACTATCATTTTGTCACCCCTGGGAAACATAATTTCTTGCCAATAGCCCTCAACTTGCTTGTAGGAAAGTCCTCCTTTTTGCCCTGGTCACCCCCAATTTTTTTGGACAGGTACTAGTGGTTACTGACTCTTGGCTGTGCCCTGGGTACTGCTTACCAGTCCCAGGACCAGTGCTCTGTGTAAAGTGGATATGCAAATTAGGCTAATTATAATTGGCAAAGTTAACCTACCTATAAGTCTCTAGTGTTTGGTAGGGCATGGAGGTTTAGGGAACCCAGCATAGATAGTGCCCCCATAGGTGCACTGCTGAGGTGCATAGTGTCATTTTAAAAGCAGGCCTGCCTTGCTGGCTGCTTTTAAATAAAGTTACATGCAAATTTGACTTTGGAATTAAAAGTAGTTCCAAAGTCTTAAACTACCTTATTTTTACATATGTCACCCCTAAAGTGTGCCCTGTGTGCCCCTAGGGCTGGTTGCCATGTAACTATAAGCAGGGACCTTATAAAAATAGTTTATAAGCCCTGGTGAGGTAAAACAGCCAAATTCGTTTTTCCCTCATTGTAGTGAATGGCCTCCATAGGCTAGAATGGGGAGACTTTATTTTAATTTTAAAAGTCCCCTTAAGTAACAGATACCAGAAGTTTGGTATCAAATTAATTGTTATAATAAATCCCACAACTTCCAGTTGTTGGATTTAATATAACTTGTTCAGGTAAAGAGTTGTAACTTTACCTGAAAAGTTGCCAACTTCAGCCCGCAGTGTTTTTGCTGCTGTACTCTGATTGGCCATCCTCTGGCAGCCTGGCCAGGCTGCTTTGATGAGGTGTGAAGTGGCCTGGCTCCACACAAAGAGATGTACCTGTGGGAGGAGATCTCCCCTTAGCCGATGGTGAAGCAGGAAAGGGGAGGGCTGCCAAACTGGTCTTCAAAGACAGAGAAGGACATTTGGAGCAACCTAGCAACACCCTCACATCCTGCAAACACAGACAATTAGGTGCCCCCTTGATCAGATTAGGAGAGGGCAGGAGAGGTGTGTGTTTAGGATTTGTAGCCACGCCAGTGGGTGGGCTCAGCCAGATATAACCTCCAAAAATCACTTTCAGCCATGAAGGATTTTTGAGGAATGTTGCTTCCTGGGATTGATTTTTGCCACACTTCCCAGGAAGTGGTCATCACAGGGGGAAGGACCCTGCACCTGATTGGAGAACCGGGACCCCCCTGTTTTTCACCCAGGAGCAGGGATAAAACTGGCAGACCTGCACCCACACTCGGATCCTTATCAGATTCCAACAAGGAAGAACTACAGGAGAAGAAGGACTGCCCTGCTGGACCCCTGACCTGCACCTGGACACTGCACTCTGGAGGACTGCACCAGCTGCACACTTGGGCTTCACCACTAAAAGGACTTTACCTGTCTTCTGCTGCTTCAAGAAGGGACTCCCTGTTTGCTACAGGTAAAAAGGAGCTGCCCAGAGTCCCCTGCATCAAGTCCTGCAAGCAGAGCCCAGCTGACCAGCGTCCAGTGGCCATTTGAGGATTCTGACCAGGTGCATTCTGGGAATTGTAGTCCCAACTCCCAAAGAGCAACTCAGAGCTTCTGTAACCTTGGATCAAATTGTGGACACTTCAAGGACACAAAAGGACCTCTGGAAGAAGATCCAGAAGTTTGGAGACGTTTGGGGCAACTCCATAAATTGAAGAGGTACATTGTGGGAGTTGTCGTCCCAGACCCCAAGAGGCACACCAGAGCCTCTGAACCCTTGGCTGGTGCTGTGGACCACTTTCCTAAATCAAACACTTCTGAAAGTAAGTGTGCCAGTGTCACCTTGTGGGTGGACTGAACTCTGGACTTTGTTCCTTTCCAGTGTGACCTTTTTAACCCTTTGACCGCTAGTTGCTTCTATGAGCTAGAAAGCATTAATTCTTTAAAAATTCATGTCTCCGGTTCCCCTTATCCGATTTTATTAGTTTTTTTGTCATTTTAAAGATAAAAATAAAATCTATTTTTAAAAATTGTTTTGGGATTTTTAAACTGTTTCCTGTGTTTTAATTAATTACTGTTTTGTGATATTTGAATGCTTTACTCTTTGTCTCCTAAGTTAAGTCTTGACGCTCGTTGCCAAGCTACCAAGGGTTGAGCTGGATTTAATTTACTGAGACCTAACTGGACCTAAGTGGAGGTCAGTGGCCTATTGCTAAGTGGAGGTACCTACCTGGCCTTACCAATAACCAATTTTTCAACACGTTTGGTGTGCAGTAGTGGGATCCTGTACTTATGTTCAGTATCACATTACAGTTTTAAGTAAAACAAATTTTTTAAAAATTAAATTGTCCTAGTGCAAAAATTATTTTTAATTTTTAATTTGGATTAATTTCAATTATTGAATTTTTGTGATTTTTTTCTAAATTCTTGTTTCCAATTTTTGCAAAAAGTTTTTGTTGACACCAAACTAGGGAACCATGGAGCTTGATCTGGCAGCCTACCCACACTGACAGTAGTCCAGCTTAGGGGGTTGTGTACTGCAAGGGGAGTGCCTGCAACCACTGACCTCAGGAATCATGTCCTGATTAAATCCCTGACAGCATGGGCTGAGGCCCAAGAAGTAGGCTCAGAGGAAGCTCCAGAGGAGGAAGAAGTAGGGGAGGATGCTAGCTCCAACCACTTAGGGGAGGGAGGGCAGCTGAGCCTAAGTGAGGAGGAGGAAGACCGGTCCTCACTGCGCACAGTCACTAGGGGCATACCCAAAGCTAGTTGGGGGAAGGGGGTCCCTTCAGGAGGAGAGAACCTGTCCCTCAGGGAAAGAGAGCTGGAGGCCCAGCTGGCATTTATAGCTTTGGAGGCAGAAAAGCTGGCCCTAGAAAAGAAAAAGTGGGCAAGGGAAGAGAAAAGAGATGGTGGCAGTGACAGTGAAGCTGAGGTGTCCATGGGTGGGATTTTTTGCCCCAGATTACTCAAGGGGGTGGTTCCTGTCTATGTAGAGGGGTATGACATAGATAAGTGGCTGGGGGTCTTTGAGAGTGCCCTCCAGATGAGCAGAGTTAAGCCTCAGTACTGGGGTTTTCTTTGGTAGTTGGTCCCCATCTCTGGGAGGGATAGGCTCCTAACCGTGAGGGGTAGGAGGCAGATTCATACACCAGTATGAAGAGATGCTTGACTAAAAAGCTTGGCCTGACCCCAGAGCAGTATAGGCTCAAGTTTAGGGACACCCAAAAGACAAGTACCCAGTCCTGGGTGGACTTTGTGGACATCTCAGTTAAAGCACGAGAGGGCTGGATACAGGGCAACAAGATAAGTACCTTTGAGGGGCTGTACAATTTGATTATGAGGGAGCACCTTCTAACCAATTGTGTCCCAGAGAAGCTACACCAGTATCTAGTTGATTCTAAGTTGACCAACCCCAGAGAGCTGGGGGAGGCAGTAGATGACTGGTTAAGAACTAGGGTTAACCAGAAACCCCTAGGGGGTGATCAGAAAAAAGGGAGGACATGGTTCTTCTCAGGGGAAGAACCAAGGGAAAGATGATACAACACCCAAGGAGTCCTCACAAGAGTCCCCAATAACTTCTCATGGTGGGGGAGCCCCGAGCCATTCCACTTCTAAGGGGAAAGGGTATCAGGGGAAGCATTATGATCCTGTTAAAGCAGGAAAGTTTCAGGAGCTTGCTAAGGCCGGCACATGCTTTGAGTGTCATCAACCTGGACACAAAGGAGGAGATGCTATCTGCTCCAAGAAGCCCCCAACTGGTGGACAATCCCAGGGGATTACTAGTGTATGGATGGGGGTGGAAGTTGGCCCAGGGCTGGGATCAGGGTACACAGAGGTCACCTTAGTGTCTGTGGGTGGGGTGGACATTGCAACTATGGCCACCTTACCTCCAAGCAGTGAGAGGTATAGGCAGAGGCCTAAAGTCAATGGGACTGAGGTGGGAGCTCTGAGAGATACAGGAGCCAGTGTGACAATGGTCACAGAGAAGATGGTTTCTCCAGAACAGGTCTTACCTGGTATCTTCCACCAAGTGACTTATGCAGATAGCAGAACCAAACTCCTTCCCTTGGCCATGGTGAACCTGGAATGGGGAGGTGTGACTGGCCCTAGGAAGGTAGCTGTAGCTCCTGCCCTCCCAGTAGAGTGTCTGCTGGGAAATGATCTTGAAGCATCTGAATGGTCAGAGGTGGAGAGAAGGGTCCATGCACAGATGCTGGACCTCCCTGAATGGGTGTGTGCTGTGACCAGGTCACAGGCAGCACAACGGGGAAGTGCTGGGCACTTGGACCCTGGAACAATGGGTCAAAAATTCCAGGAAGAAGAGAAAAGGCACTGGGTCTGGCTTGCCAGCCCCCACAAGTACAGAGGATCAGGAGGAATCCAAATCTGAGGGGGGAGGATCTGACCTCTGAGGGAGGGCCCCTTCCCCTGCAAGCTCTGCCTGACTTGGCAGAACTGCAAGGAGCAGGTGGGCCCACCACAGAAGAGTTGTGCCAGGGACAAAGACAGTGTCCCACTCTTGAGGGCCTAAGGTAGACTGCTGCCAGGCAAGAACAAGGGGATACCAGTGGGACCCACAAGGTGTACTGGGAGGATGGAGTTCTCTACACCGAGGCAAAGGACCCCAAACCAGGGGTAACCAGGAGAGTGGTGGTCCCCCAGCAGTAAAGATAATTCCTCCTCACTTTAAGCCATGATATTCCCTTAGCTGGACATGTGGGAAGGACCAAGACCTGGAACAGGCTGGTCAACCATTTTTATTGGCCCCAAATATCAGAAAAAGTCAGGGAGTTTTGCAGCTCCTGTGATACCTGCCAAGCCAGTGGCAAGGCAGGGGGCAAGCCAAAGGCTCCCTTGATACCACTGCCAGTGGTTGGGACTCCCTTTGAGAGGGTGGGGATTGACACTGTTGGTCCCCTAGACCCACCAACTGCCTCAGGCAACAGGTAAATGTTGGTGGTTGTGGACCATGCCACCAGGTACCCTGAGGCAATACCCCTCTGCACAGTCACTTCTCCCACAGTGGTTAGGGCCCTACTTGGTGTGTTCACCAGAGTGGGATTCCTAAAGGAGGTGGTCTCAGATAGGGGCACAAATGTTATGTCTTCCTGTCTGAAAGCCATGTGGGATGAGTGTGGTGTTACTTATAAGTTCACCACCCCTATCGTCCACAGCCCAATGGTCTTGTAGAAAGATTTAATAAGACCCGGAAAGGCATAATCATAGGTTTGTCTGACAAACACAGGAGGAGATGGGATGTTCTCCTCCCATGCCTGCTGTTTGCCTACAGAGAGGTGCCACAGAAGGAGATTGGATTCATCCCATTTAAACTACTGTTTGGGCAACCTGTAGGAGGCCCATTGTGCTTGGTGAGAAATTGGAGAGGGAACTGTAGTGGGAGAAGCCTCTCAAAGAGTTCAAGGAGAATGTGCTGGATTATGTGCTGGGCCTACGGTCACGCAGCCATCTGAGTACAAGAAGAAGGCAAGCAGAAACCTGGAGGCCAGCCAAGAGCTCATGAAGCTCTGGCATGACCAGAAGGCTACCATGCCTGATTAGCACCCAGGACAGCTGGTGTGGGTTTTGGAGCCCATGGCTCCTATGGCACTTCAGGCCAAATGGACTGGGCCCTATCCAATTGTGGAGAAAAAGGGTGTGGTCACCTACTTGGTGGATCTTGGCACCCCCAGGAACCCTCATAGGATCCTGCATATCAACAGATTGAAACCCCACCAGGACAGGGCAGACATGACCATGCTCATGGTCACTGATGAAGGGAAAGAGGAGGAGAGTGAACCTCTACCAGACCTCCTGTCCTCAAATGAACAAGATGGGTCAGTGGAGGGAGTGGTACTCTCTCCCAAGTTGACAGACCAGCAACAAAAAGACTGCAGAAAAGTTTTGGAGCAGTTTGCTAGTCTGTTCTCCCTGACCCCTGGACTCACCAATTGGTGTGTCCATGACGTTGACACTGGTGACAGCTTGTCTGTCAAAAACAAGCTGTACAGGCTGTCTGACCATGTCAAGGCCAACGTCAAAGCGGAAGTAGCTAAGATGTTAGAGCTCAAGGTAATTGAGCCCTCTGACAGTCCCTGGTCCAGTCCAGGGGTACAGGTGCCCAAACCTAATCCCCAAGGTGGGAAGAAGGAATTGAGATTCTGTGTGGACTACAGAGGTCAAAATGCAGTCACTAGGACTGATGTCCACCCCATACCTAGAGCTGATGAGCTCATTGATAGGATGGGGGCTTCCAAATTCCTGAGCACATTTGATCGGACTTCAGGATATTGGCAGATTGCCTTAAATCCAGGAGCTAAGGAGAGGTCAGCATTTTCCACACCAGAGGGCCACTTTCAGTTCAAGGTGATGCCCTTTGGCCTGACAAATGCTCCTGCCAACTTCCAACGGTTGGTGAATAGAGTCATGTCTGGGTTCGAATCTTTCAGTGCAGATTATCTGGATGATATAGCTGTATTCATTTCCACCTGGGAGGACTACCTGGTCCACCTGAAGGAAGTGCTTCAGGCCCTGCTTCAAGCAGGCCTGACTATCAAGGCAAGCAAGTGCAAGATAGGGCAAAGCTCAGTTGTGTACCTGGGCCACCTTGTTGGTGGAGGCCATGTACAACCTCTCCAGCCCAAGATCCAGACTATCCTGGATTGGGAGGCTCCTTAAACCCAGACTCAGGTCAGGGCCTTTCTTGGCCTGACTGGGTACTACAGGAGGTTTGTTCAGAATTATGGGACCATAATGCGCCCCCCCGACTGAGCTTACCTCCAAGAACCAGCCCAAGAAGGTCATTTGGACCCCAGAGTGTCAGAAAGCTTTTGCCACCCTAAAACAGGCTATGTGTTCAGCACCAGTGTTACTGGCCCCTGGCTATAGCAAGGAGTTTATAGTGCAAACAGATGCTTCAGAGGAAGGGATTGGGGCAGTGTTAGCACAAGTTAATAAAGAGGGCCAAGATCAATCAGTTGCCTTCATCCCCTGAGAGAAAAGATGGAGTGCCATTGAGACGGAGACCTTTGCTGTGGTCTGGTCCCTGAAGAAGTTGAGGCCATACCTGTTTGTCACTCACTTCTGTGTACAAACTGACCACAGACCTCTCAGATGGTTGATGCAAATGAGGGGGGAGAACCCAAAACTGTTAAGGTGGTCCATTTCCCTACAGGGGATGGACTTCACAGTGGAGCAAAGACCTGGGACTGCCCATGCCAATGCAGATGGCCTTTCCAGGTTTTTCCACTTAGCTGATGAAGACTACCAGGGTGTAGGTTAGTACCCATCGCCTTTCATCTGGGGGGACAGTGTAGGAAAGTCCTCATTTTCGCCCTGGTCACCCCCCAACTTTTTGGACAGGTACTGGTGGTTACTGACTCTTGGCTGTGCCCTTGGTACTGCTTACCAGTCCAAGGGCCAGTTCTCTGTGTAAAGTGGATATGCAAATTAGGCTAATTATAATTGGCAAAGTTAACCTACCTATAAGTCCCTAGTATATGGTAGGGCATGGAGGTTTAGGGACCCCACCATAGGTAGTGACCCCATAGGTGCACTGCTGATGTGCCCAGTGTCATTTTAAAGGCAGGCCTGCCTTGCTGGCTGCTTTTAAGTTAAAGTTACATGCAAATTCAACTTTGGAATTAAAAGTAGTTCCACAGTCTTAAACTACCTTCTTTCTACATATAAGTCACCCCTAAGGTGTGCCCTATGTGCCCCTAGGGCTGGGTGCCATGTAACCATAGGCAGGGACCTTATAAAAATAGTTTTATAAGCCCTGGTGAGGTAAAACAGACAAATTCGTTTTTCCCTCATTGTAGTGAATGACCTCCATAGGCTAGAAGGGGGAGACTTTATTTTAATTTTAAAAGCCCCCTTAAGTAACAGATACCAGAAGTTTGGTATCAAATTAATTGTTATAATAATTCCCACAACTTCCAGTTGTGGGATTTAATATAACTTGTTCAGGTAAAGAGTTTTAAACTTTACCTATAAAGTTGCCAACTTCAGCCCTGCAGTGTTTTTGCTGCTGTGCTCTGATTGGCCATCCTCTGGCAGCCTGGCCAGGCTGCCTTGATGAGGTGTGAAGTGGCCTGGCTCCACACAAAGAGATGTGCCTGTGGGAGGAGATCTCCCCTCAGCAGATGGTGAAGCAGGAAGGGGGGGCTGCCAAACTGGTCTTCAAAGGCAGAGAAGGACATTTGGAGCAACCCAGCAACACCCACACATCCTGCAAACACAGACAATTAGGTGCCCCCTTGATTAGATTAGGAGAGGGCAGGAGAGGGGTGTGTTTAGGATTTTTAGCCACACCAGTGGATGGGCTCAGCCAGATGTAACCTCCAAAAATCACTTTCAGCCATGATGCATTGTTGAGGAATGTTGCTCCCTGGGATTGATTTTTGCCACACTTCCCAGGAAGTGGTCATCACAGGGGGAAGGATTCTGCACCTGATTGGAGAACCAGGACCCCCTGTTTTTCACCCAGGAGCAGGGATAAAACTGGCAGACCTGCACCCACACCTCAGATCCTTATCAGATTCCAACAAGGAAGAACTACAGGAGAAGAAGGACTGTCCTGCTGGACCCTTGACCTGCACCTGGTCACTGCACTCTGGAGGACTGCACCAGCTGCACACTGGGGCTTCACCACAAACAGGTTTTTACCTGTCTTCTACTGCTTCAAGAAGGGACTCCCTGTTTGCTACAGGTACAAAGGAGCTGCCCAGAGTCAGTGGCCATTTGAGGATTCTGACCAGGTGCATTCTGGGAATTGTAGTTCCAACTCCCAAGGAGCAACTCAGAGCTTCTGGAACCTTGGATCAAGTTATGGACACTTCAAGGACACAAAAAGGATCTCTGGAAGAAGATCCAGAAGTCTGGAGACGTTTGGAGCAACTCCATAAGTTGAAGAGGTGCATTGAGGGAGTTGTCGTCCCAGACCCCACGAAGCACACCAGAGCCTTCTAACCCTTGGCTGGTGCTGTGGACCACTTTCCTGAATCAAACACTTCTGAAAGTAAGTGTGACAGTGTTACTTCGTGGGTAGACTGAACTCTGGACTTTGTTCCTTTCCAATGTGACCTTTTTAACCCTTTGAGCGCTAGTTGCTTCTATGCGCTAGAAAGCATTAATTCTTTAAAAATTCATATTTCCGGTTCCCCTTATCCGATTTTATTCATTTTGTTGTCATTTTAAAGCTAAAAATATAATCTATTTTTATAAATTGATTTTGGATTTTTAAACTGTTTCCTGTCTTTTATTTAATTACTGTTTTGTGATATTTGAGTGGTTTACGCTTTGTCTCCTAAGTTAAGCCTTGTCGCTCGTTGCCAAGCTCCCAAGGGTTGAGCTGGGTTTAATTTACTGAGACCTAACTGGACCTAAGTGGAGGTTAGTGGCCTATTGCTAAGTGTAGGTACTTTCCTGCCCTTACCAATAACCCATTTTCCAACATTACTACAGAAGAAAATCTCCCATCCTATCAGTTTATCAGTGGTAATACGTTACATCTGCAGTGGCTTTACTTTGCACACCAATGTTGAACCAATGTTGTTAGGAGCACAAAATGTGTTGTGAATAGGGAATACGTATTGTTATATGTGCTTGCTGCATGTTCAACCTGTCAAATGTAAGACTACCTATACTAACTAACTCATGATTGTTAGACCTGACAGCCTTAGGGTGGTCACCCCTAACTTTTTGCCTGCCTCCCTCCACTTTTTGGACACTGTTTTTGCTGGCTTTTAGACTCTGCCCACTTTACCACTGCTAACCAGTGCTAAAGTGCATATGCTCTCTCCCTGTAAACATGGTAACCTTGGACCATACCTGATTGGACTATTTAATTTACTTATAAGTCCCTTGTAATGTGCACTATATGTGCCTAGGGCCTGTAGATTAAATGCTACTAGTGGGCCTGCAGCACTGGTTGTGCCACCCACTTAAGTAGCCCATTTACCTTGTCCCAGGCCTGCCATTGCAAGGCCTGTGTGTGCAGTTTCACTGTTACCTCGACTTGGCATTTAAAAGTACTTGCCTAGCCTAAACCTCCCCTTTCTCCACATATAAATCACCTCTAATGTGTGCCCTAGGTAACCCCTAGAGCAGGGTGCTGTGTGGGTGAAAGGCAGGACATGTACCTGTGTAGTTTGCATGTCCTGGTAGTGTAAAACTCCTAGATTCGTTTTTATACTACTGTGAGGCCTGCTCCCTTCATAGACTAACATTGGGGCTGCCCTCATACATCATTGAAGTGGTAGCTGCTGATCTGAAAGGAGTAGGAAGGTCATATTTAGTATGGCCAGAATGGTAATACAAAATCCTGCTGACTGGTGAAGTTGGATTTAATATAACTATTCTAGAAATGCCACTTTTAGAAAGTGAGCATTTCTTTGCACTTAAATCTTTCTGTGCCTTACAATCCACGTCTGGCTGGGTTTAGTTGACAGCTCCTTGTGCATTCACTCAGACACACCCCAAACACAGGGTACTCAGCCTCACTTTCATACATCTGCATTTTGAATGTGTCTTCCTGGGCTGGGAGGGTGGTGGGCCTGCTCTGACACAAAGGACTGCCACACCCCCTACTGGGACCCTGGCAGACAGGATTGAACTGAAAAGGGACCTAGTGCACTTCTAAGCCACTCTTTCAAGTCTCCCCCACTTCAAAGGCACATTTGGGTATAAAACAGGGCCTCTGCCCTACCACATCAGACACTTGCTGGAGAAGAAACCTGAACCAGAACCTGCATCCTGCCAAGATGAACTGCCTGGATGCCTAAAGGACTCACCTGACTGCTTTCTACAAAGGACTGCTGCCTTGCTGTTGCCCTGCTGCCTTGCTTAACTCTTGCCTTGCTGCTGAAGTGCTCTCCTAGGGCTTGGATAGAGCTTGCCTCCTGTTCCCTGAAGTCCCAGGACCAAAAAGACTTCTCTTTTTCAACTGGACACCTTGTGCGCCGAGAAATTAGATGCACAGGTTGCTCTGCGGTGAAAAATTCACTGCACGCCGATCCGGAAAGACGCTGCTCGATGTGACGCCTGCGGTGCGACCGGAACTTCGACGCACGGCCTCGCCTGGACAACGCCGCTTGACTTCAGAGAGGAAATCGACGCGACGCCTGCCGAGAGGGAGAAGATTCCACGCTCAACCCACCGGAATGACGCGCAGCCGGATAACAAGCCTAGGATTCCACGCACAGACCCCGGGACATCTGGTAATCCCACGAACCACAGAAGGAGAATGTCCGCGCACCGGAAAACGACGCACGACTTCCCCGTGTGAAAAATAACGACGCAAGTCCGTGTGTGAAGGGGCGAAACCGACACACACACAATTTTTCCACGTATCTCCTCCTCTGCGGCCCTTTGCAGAGATTTTCCACTTTAAACTAGGTACTGTGTGCTTGAAAGAGACTTTGTTTACTTTTTAAAGACTTAAGACACTTCATATCACTTTTTTATGATATCTTTACAAATTCATATTGCATCTTTGATCGTTTGGACCTGCAAATACCCAGATAAATATTATATATTTTTCTAAACACTGTGTGGTGTAGTTTTGTGGTGCTATATTGTGTTATTGTATGATTTATTGCACAAACGCTTTACACATTGCCTTCTAAGTTAAGCCTGACTGCTTGTGCCAAGCTACCAGAGGGTGGGCACAGGATCATTTGGATTGTGTGTGACTTACCCTGACCAGAGTGAGGGTTCTTGCTTGGAGAGAGGGAAACCTGACTGCCAACCAAAAACCCAATTTCTAACAATGATGAATACATCTTTGGAGATTAGCATGGGTTTATATAATAGTTTTTGCCAATGATGCAGTTCTGTTGTGTCCATACTGAATTGGTCTTGAGCTTCTGTTTTAATTAACTACTTTCGCAGACATTTTTTGTTGAAATTGTTTCTAGGTTCGAAGGTAAGTGCTGACCCGGCCCAATCCATTTCTTGGTCCGACTTGTGCTCCATTGCAGTCGGCCACATTTTTTGACTTTGAGACGATCTTGTAAGACTAGATGTCTGCGGTTGCCACTTTGAACTTTTAGGCACTAGTTCTAACCTTAAATTTGAAATTTATAACTCCACTGATTTTTTTTTATCATTTTGGTGTCAAAACATTTGTTAAAATATACTCTATTTTTCTAAATTGCTGTGGGATTTTTATTGTGTTCTGTTTTCACTTTACTATTGTCTGGTTGCTGCATAAGCACTTTACACATTGCCTCTAAGTTAAGCTAACTGCTTTTGTGCCAAGCTACCAGTGGGTTAAGCACAAATTAATTTACTGACTTTTTTGGTTCATCCTGACAGACATTGTAGCTGTTGGATGAGCAAGGTTGACACCCCACACAACCAGCAATACAGTTTCTCATAGTGAGGATGTGGTTAGTTGCATCCAGCAAGCGGGCTAAATGATTAATAAAATCCAAGAGTTTCTTGAATTCCATGGTGGCTGGCTTGATCCACCTGTAAGTCTGCCAACTGTGACTTTTCAATGGCTCTGTCTCCTTATAATGTTGGGTACCTGAACAGTTCCTTCTGTTAAGCAGAACTCTTGGCATATTATGCCACACTTTGTCCAGAGTGAAAACAAATCTGTTCAAATCACTTTTGTCACTCCCCAAGCTACCCTATCTGCTCTTTCATTAAAAAATCAGGCCTTTTGGGTGTCTCACATTATATTGGACAGGGCTTTAGATTAATCGTTAAGGAGACGATTTTAGAAACACAAGTCCTTCATTCAGAGAGTACACTATAGTTCCACAGTTAAACAAATACAGTGTGTGTTACAATGTATCTCTTATAAGTCTATGGCTCTTCCAGGACTCTCTACAGATGTAGGCTGGATTATCGTAAAAACTTAAATTCTGAGAACACCAAGAATAAATCTGGGGTTCGTTTCGATCCTATACTGCCTACCTCACTTACAAAACGAATATGATGTCTTCCCTTGATCATTATTTTTTATATCGTATCTACTTTAGAGATTCTTTTTGTATGCTAGTCTACAGATAACCCGCACTGTTTTTTTTTTATTTACTAAATTCTGATGGTTGGCTGAATCGGATGTCTTTTTGAAGTTATAGGTGTTCTGCTTCTGCAATTTCTGTATATGCTGTATAAAGTTTTAGATTAATGAGTTTGTATTGTCTTTATATCTGTAAATGTGTTTAATGCATTTTATTGGCGTTGCTGAACGCTCTAGTGGATAATCAATACTGTACAGATATACTGCGACTAACGTATGTTTATGTGGTCCAGTCAGTAACTCAGGGGGCAGGACTACACATAGTGCACACTTTTCCTGTTTGTGCCAGGTGCGCCTGTTGCAAAGCAGGGAAAGTGTGCCCTATGAAGGTAAGTGCACTACCCTCAGCACAGCCACAAACTTGTGCTGACCTGGGGCAGAACATTCAAGTGAAAAACAGAGCCGCAGATTGTAAGCTGCTCCATGTTTCACTGTGCAAGTGGCAAACTATCTGCACTTTCAAGAGGAAAAGGAGATCCCATTGCTGGTGGGTGCAGTGAATGATTGCACTCGCCTACTGGAGGTTTTCTTGGGGTCCAGGGAACCCCATTTTCCCCTTCTTAAAGGCTGCCCTCTGAGGGTGCACGGACAGTGCACCATCTTTTTGTGACATACTGTAAGTGTGCCTTCTGATGGCTTCTTTACCTTTGCATCTACGCCCAAAATGTGACAAGGGTGCAGGGGCAAAGAATTTCCCTCTTTTACATGGGGCAACAACCCATGCAAATGGGGAATGCCCTCTCACAATAGCGCTGGCACACGTGTGCCAATGCTATCTGTATTACAGAAGGGGCCGCACAAGTGTCTGCCGCCCCTTCTATAATACGAAAGCACTCTTGGGGTGTCCAAAGTGGGTGCACACTACTATTGTGCCCTAGGGCACTTTGTGAAGTACAGCCCCTGTTGTTACTGTACCATGTGGAAAATATACATTTAGTCTGATCACAAATGTACCAATTTTCCGGACACTTTTTTCCCCACAAACAGCACAGAGCTGATTAGCAGATGCCAGATGGGCACCTAATTTGTTCAACATATGGCAACTGGATAAATGTTCCACATAATAAAAATGGGAGGGAGGATTGTGGGAGGTCTGGCATGCTAATGCACGAAACTCGAAGCCTCAAATAGAGGGAGAAGGTACAGACTTGTCATTCAAGCATACCCACTTTCAAAACCTGTTTCACCTGTTGATCCATTCGAAATGTTTTAATGCAGTACAGCGCCACGTGCTTCACGAAATTCATGGCAACGAGGTCAATTGCTTCTTGGCTAGCAGGCATATATATTCTTTTTTTGAAGGAAAGAAAATAAGGCAATTTAAAATGATGCTATTTTCACACCCTCTTGTTGGCTGTCGGCTGATTGATTGATTTGTTTTTCTAAAGTTCTTCTTTTTAATGTTTATATTGTGTTCTGATGATGGTGTTCTTTGACCTCCAGCCTAGCCCAGGGAAGCCCAAGTGGGGCTGTAGAGGGTCTGTGAACCAGAACTCCCGATTACATCAAGTACTAATAATTATGTACAGAGAGAGAACAATATTTCTCACATTAACCAAGGCTCAATACTTCTGATGCCAAAGCTGACTAAGCAGAATGCGTCCTTTCAGGACTGAATAGAGGCAAGGTTTAACAAAGAAGAAACAACTCAATTAAAACATGCTCTACAATCATGAATGCTTCATGAACTCGGGAGTTGAATCGAAAGAATCACAACACATTCCCCAATGACTCTGGCAAGTCAGGGACCCTTTAACCAGGGATCACATTCTCTTAAAAAACAGAGAGGAGGTTCTCTCCAGAAGTGTACCCACGCCTGCAGCTATGAGGCTGACTAGACCGTTTCCCTTCATGTAGGGCTATTGCAGAGCCCATCAAAGGGTTATACAGCTTTGGAAGTATTTCTTGTGAAGTGATGATATGCTAATGCAAATTGGAAAAAACGGTTTGTTCATTATATTCCTGTGTGCAAAATGGAATTAGTTTAACGTTGCATTCATTAACATTCTTACCGAACCAATCAGTAATTTAGCTGCCCCTTAGAGCAAGGCAAGAAATGAGAGAAGAAAATAACAAAAGTGTATTCACTTGGTTTCTCACTGATTAAACTTCTTACTCTAAGTTGAAGCAAAGATGCTGAGAGGGGCGAAGAGGGGAGCTTTTTTGTGATTAAAAATAGTAGAGTAATGATGAACAAACGGTAAATGAGTATCTTATTCGTTTAGCAGGTCACTGGTGGAAAACACTTTAGCACAATGTGTACCGACAATGGAAATGTGTCGGCATGGCATGCATTGCCTGATATTGCTGCACACAACATGACGATGCAAATAGAGCAAACACTAGTATCTTCTTTGGAAAATATTGGAACTTGAAATGATCTTGTCAGAGAACTACTGCTTGTTAGCCAGTAGCTCCAAAAGAACAATATGGCCCTCATTACAACCCTGATGGTCGGTGTTAAAGTGACGGTAATACCGCCAACAGGCCGGCAGTAAAAAAAATGGGATCACGACCATGGCGGAAACCACCTACACAGACAGCCACTTTAACACTCTGACCGCCACGGTGGTAGTAAAAAACACCGTGGCGGTAACTGCTACAGCCAGGCAGAAGACAATGTACGGCCCACACTATTACAAGGCACCAATCCGCCAGGTTTTCAGGGGCGGTACCAACGCCATCAAAAGCATGGGGGAAGCAGTACACAGAAGGGAAACCACTCCCCTTTCGACACCCAAGGAAGAACTAGGATGCCATGGAGCCCAAATTGCAGATCCTACCCATATTGCTGTATCTACTAATACACCACGAAGTGGAAGTGGAAAGCGGCGACGACGGTGAGTACTGCACCTAGCACAAAGGGGAGGGGTGGAGGGAAAAGAGAGTGACACACACACGCGGCATACAGCACCCCTACACCCCACCCACAACAGCATACAAACCCACATATCCAAGAACATCACAGATACACCCCATCACCCCCTGGAAGAACGCAAGGACCAAACAAATTATTTTATCTAGTGTAATATTCGAACAATCAGATAGATCAAGAGAACAGCAAATAATCACTATACACAAATATTTACAGCAAGTACAGAAGTCCGTACACTGTCCCATGAAATGTCCGTGGACCAGTGGTCCCAAAAAGCATGGGCGAAGCCCACACATGACACCTGCCTCAAAACGGAGGGAACACTGCAGGTGCATCAGGTCGGAAAAAAAAACAGGCACCTCAGGGGGAAGGGGAGGGGGACACCTCACCCGGATGATGGAACGATGCCACTGCTCCTCGAGGGGGCTCCATGCCAACTGCTTGGTCCTGGGGAGTGCAAAGCCACAGTCTCTCAAGTGGGTGGTTTGCCCACATGCTCTGGAGGGGGCTTTGTGCCCAGAGTGCTTCATCCTGCCAAGGAGTGGGTGAGTGGATGCATTTCTCCACTGGTTCTGGATGGGGCTTTCTGCCCAGAGTGCTTCATTCTGCCAAGGACTGGGTGAGTGGATGCATTTCTCCACTGGTTCTGGAGGGGGCCTTGTGCCCAAAGTGCTTCATCCTGCCAAGAACTGGGTGAGTGGATGCATTTCTCCACTGGTTCTGGAGGGGGCTTTGTGCCCAGTGATGCTGCACCTGGGGTTGGCAGTTGACATCCTTTCTCCTGGGTGCCTTTGCCATGCGATGTACCTGGAACAGGTAGCATGATACTCCATGGAGGCAGAGCCACACGCCTTCCTGCGGTGACTTAGGCTGCCTATTGCTGGTTCGTGTCAGTGCTGGAGATGGTGTCTCAAGTGGCGTGTCCAGGGTCCAGGACATCACCTGCTGACTCTGATGGCTGCACACTGGGGATGGGGCTGACGTCCGACAGAGTGGCATCAGCTGTGCATGTGGCGGTGCTGATGGTGGTGCAGGTGGCGGTGTCTGCGGCGGAGATGCTGCCAGTGCTGGCCGTGGTGCAAGTGACTGTTGTGGTGGATGGAGACACCATCCCGTCTCGGCAGCCTCAGATGGCTGATCCTTGGGAAGGATGCTGCAGACTGACGTTGTGGCAGCGGCGGTGCAGGTGGTGGTCGGAGCGGTGGTGGTGACTGTGAGGCATGTGGCTGCCATCCCTGATGATATGGGGGTCAACAGCCCCTCACCAGGAGACATCATGCCCTGAGGTGACGTGCCCTTTGGCTTGTGGCCCTTCCCCATCTTGACAGTCGCTGCAGGGACCTTGGCACTGTCCACTCAGTGTTTGGGTGAGGCCTTGCTGGGTGGGTGGTTTGACTGTCCCCTGCTGGAAGCCGGCCCCTTTTTTACCTTTGCAGGTGGTGGAATTCGGGTGGTCCTTCTTTTCTGTCAGTGTCACACTGGCAGCTCTGACGGGTTCCCCCTTAGATCATACTGGACTAGCAGGGACCACAGCGGATGCAGATTTGGTGGCTGAGGTGCTGGGCTGGGATCTAGACATCCTGGCCCTAGGGGAAGGACGGGGGGAGGAGTAGGGAAGAGGTCAAAGTTAGCTAAGAAAACCTTTTAGACACAGTGGGATGGGAAGATGGAGGGGTGTGGGAGTGGAGGAAGAGGTAGTGGTTGTAGGAGGTGTACATCTGCTGAGTTTGGGTGAAGGTGCATGGGCTGGAGGCTGTTGTGAGGTGAATGGCTGTTGAGTGGGTGTGTGCTTTATGTACTTTGGGAGGAGGGCTCACAGACACACTGGGAGAGGACACAGGGGACGTGTGAATTGTAGTGGGGGTGGTGATTGCACATGAGCGGTGTGTAGTGATGGGTGTGCTGTGATGGAGGCAGTGGGTGATGATGTAGTGCATGCATGTGTAAGTGGAGACGAGACTGGGAGGGAGGTGGAGGACGTGGAGTTGGGGACACAGTGGAGGAAGTGGATTTTGGTATGTGTGCATGGGTATGGTGCTTGTGTGAGTGCCTGTGGGATGTGTGGTGCTTATGTTTTCCTGAGTAACTTTTGTGTGTTGATGTGTGTGCATGGTGGTCTGGTGGTGTGCTTGGGATAGGCTGAGGTAGAGGGGATTTGGTCTGGGTAGTGGAAGTTGGAGGCTGGACACAGGGACCATGGCTGCCATCAGTGCTGAGGACAGAGCCTGAAACGCTATCTGTGGGGCCGCCAAGCCACAATGAATGCCCTCCTGGTATGCATTTGTTTGCTGCAAATGCCTCTCGACACCTTGGATGGCATTCAGAATGGATGACTCCCCAACAGTGAGGGATCTCAGGAGGTCAATAGCCTCCTCACTAAGGGCAGCAGGTCTGACTGGGGCAGGGCCTGAGGTGCCTGGGGCGAAGGAGATGCCCACCCTCCTGGGTGAGCGGGCACGGGAAACATGCTGCAGGGCTGCTGGGAGGGTGGTGCTGGTAGGGTGGTGGCAGCTGTACCTGTTGTTGGGGTGGGCACAGAGGTGTCTGCCACCGCCAGGGAGCTTCCATCGGAGGAGGAGTCGCTGTCGCTGGCATCCTCTCCTGTCCCTGTCGTGGAGCTCCCCTCGCCCTCCGTCCCACTGGTGCCTTCACCCTCCATGGATTCACCCTCCAGGGCCATGTGGGATGCAGCTCCCTCCGTCACTGGTGCCTCTGCTCCTCCGCCAGATGATGCTAATGCACACAAGGATAGGATGACAAAACAAGAAGGGGGGGAAAGACAGAGAACACTCATGGTCAATGCCAGCAACACCACTACAGTTGGCGGACACAGCACACAGAGAGCAGCCCTATGCACTAGGCCATGCACTAGCAGTTAGTACGAAATTCACCAGGTCATTTGGTACAATGCCTAACACCATTTGCTGCACACCTGGAACCCACAGGAGCCTACCCAGTTGTAGATGCTCACTAAAAATATTGGGGTTGGAGTGCCTCAGAGTCTGCCCAACAAGGGACCTACCGTGCCATGTTGGTCCTGGCCTAGGGGAACCCACAGCCCACTTCCCCCAGCCTTATGACACTATACTCACACCCTTGTGGCTTCTGTTATGGCCTCAAACGCCCATCCAACTCCGGATATGCCACCGCCAGGATCCGGAACATCAGGGGGATCATGGTGGCGACAGGCACCCCTTTCACTTTGGGAGGCCATCCCCAGCTGGGCCTCCGCTGTCTTCTTGCTACAGCGGCACAGGTCCTCCCATCTCTTGCAGCAGTGGGTGCTCTGTCTATGATAGACCCCCAGGGTCTGCACACAACTCCAAACAGGCATTGCCCATTCATCATGCTCACAGTGTACTGTTTGTCTGGAGGACCGTAGAGTAGCGTGTACTGGAGGAGGACCCCATCCACCAGTTTCTCCAATTCCGCCTCGGTAAAGGCAGGGGCCCTTTCCCCAGACACTTGAGCCATTGTCGCTTCCAGACTGAGGTCAGAGCAGCACTTGCAGTGTAGGTCCTCTCCTGTTGAAGGTCAGGTATCAAGTGAGTGAACGGATAGAAAATGGCAGTCATGTCTGTGGCGGTGCGTACCGTCACCGTCGGTGTACATCGCCATTGGCTCCTGGAACCCATAGGGCCCAATGAAAACCAATGATGAATTGCGCAGTGGTCTTCGACCACCTACTGCGACGTTGCACAATGTCAGCGCAGTTACCACATTTCCCCTTGTCCCTCCTCCCAAGACAGACAGCCACCATTTCAGGGGGGCACATGGCATGGCACCTAACTGCATCACAGCACAATTTGGCAGATATACGGACTAACTACACCACAGACGGATTTACTTACATTACTGCAAGCACACTTGTGCAACCTATGTGGTACATGACCCTCTGCTCACCGTTCTCCTCCATAGGCCACATCCGCTGGGGCAGATGATGAGATGGCGTCATCCTCCGGTGTACAGACCCCTGGTGGACCTGTCAACAATGGAAGACAGACACATCATTATCACCTACAGACTTGATCATGCCACAATCCAAGACCTGTGTGCCCAATTGGAGCCAGACCTGATGTCAGCTATCCACCATCCCACAGGAATCCCTCCTCTAGTGCAGGTCCTGTCAGTGCTCTATTTCCTGGCAAGTAGCTCCTTTCAAACAACAGTGTCCATGGCATCAGGGATGTCTCAGCCAATGTTCTCCAACGTGTTGACCAGGGTGTTGTCTGCCCTACTGAAACACATGCGCAGCTACATTCTGTTCCCCCAGGTGGAGGATTACCCCACAGTGAAGGCTGATTTTTATGTCCTGGGACATATCCCCAACATCATTGGTGCCATTGATGGTACACATGTGGCATTTGTGCCCCCCGCAGACATGAACAAGTGTACAGAAATAGAAAAAGCTACCATTTGATGAATGCAGATTTTGTGTTTGGCGGACCAGTACATCTCCCATGTGAATGCCAAGTATCCTGGCTCTGTGCATGACGCCTACATTTTGAGGCATAGCAGTATCCCTTATGTGATGGGCAAACTCCAGAGGCACCGTGTGTGGCTAATAGGTGAGCCCAAGGTCCCCACACAGTATGAGTAGGTGTCTGGGTATGGGGTAGTCCCTAAGGGTTAGTCTGTGTCTAACAGTTATCCCTCGACATTTGCAGGTGATTCTGGTTACACCAACCTCTCATGGCTACTGACCCCAGTGAGGAATGCCAGGACATGGGCAGAGGACCGCTACAATGAGGCACATAGGCAAACTAGGCGTATTATTGAGAGGACGTTAGGCCTCCTGAAGGCCAGATTTCGGTTCCTCCATCTAACAGTGGCTCCCTATACTACTCACTGAAGAAGGTGTGGCAGATAATCATGGCATGCTGCATGTTGCACAACCTGGCATTGCAACGCCAGGTGTCTTTTCTGCAGGCGGATGAGCCTTGTGATGGTCTTGTGGCAGCAGTGGAGCCTGTGGACAGTGAGGAAGAGGAGGCAGAGGAAGAAGATATTGACAACCGAACGAACATCATCATGCAGTACTTCCAGTGACACACAGGTAAGAGACTGTAACTGCTCCTCACATTTCTGAATACTGTAGGACATTGTATAAGTCTGCCTCGTAACCAGTGTCTATGGACACTGACAGTTCACTTTGGATTTCAATTTTTCAGATCTGGGTACCTCATTCTGCCTTCTGCTATATGTACTGCTGCCCAACAACTGTCATACATTGGTATGAGCAAATGAACATTTACATTGCTATTTGTTGCTGATGTTGTAATAATACATTTGTGAAAGATCAGACTGACTCCAGAATGGTTTGTTATCAAAGGGTGTTTATTTAGGGGCTAATGAGTATAGGGGTACGTGCAAGGGGGTGGGGTGATGGTGGAGGAAGGTCCACAGTGGAGTTCAGGCTAACTGAGTGGGACAGAAGTGTGACAATCAGGAGGGTCCTATACCCTGGAGGGGGTCTTGCCAATGTTCTCTGTCTTGTGCCTGGATCGCAGGGACAGTTTGCGGGGTGGTTCTCCTTCTGTAGGGGGTGGGATGCTGGTGGCCTGTTGTTCCTGTGGCGGGGCCTCCTGTCCACTAGCGCTGGCAGAGAAGGAGGGCTGTTCCTCGATTTGGCTAGTGTCAGGGGCCCTTTGTTGTGCCATTGACTCCCTCATGGTCTTGCCTAGGTCAGCCAGCACCCCTGCTATGGTGACCAGGATGGTGTAGATGTTGGTGAGGTCCTCCCTGATCCCCATGTATTGTCCCTCCTGCAGCCACTGGGTCTCCTGAAACTTGGTCAGTACCGTGCCCATGGTCTCCTGGGGATGGTGGTATGCTCCCATGATGTTTGATAGTGCCTCATGGAGGGTCGATTCCCTGGGCCTGTCCTCCCCCTTTCGCACAGCAGTCCTCCCAGCTTCCCTTTTGTCCTGTGCCTCTGTTCCCCGAACCATGTGCCCACTGCCTCTGACCCCAGGTCCCTGATCGCCCTGGGTTAGTGGGTTTGCCTGGGGTCCCTGTAGTGGTGGACACACTGCTGATTGACGTGTCCTGAGGACAGTGGCATGGGCCCGCTGGATGGGTGCTGTGGTGGTGTTTCCTGAGGGGGGAGGTTCTGTGGTGGCTTTGGACTGTGGCAGGGGAACCGACTGTCCAGAGGTCCCTGATGGGCCAGGCTGGTCATCTTGATCCAGACGTGTAGAGATGCTGTCATCACTGTGGGCCTCTTCTGTTTCCATTGAATGTCTTGACCATGAGCTTGGTTATTCTCTTAACATCAGTCATTAATCAATCAGGCGTGGAAACATACCTACCCCTTTGGTACATTTACTTGAAATCCCACATGAGCCATATTTGAGGCAGACTTTGGTCTGTCTCGGCTGCTTATAGTTCCAGTCAAGTCTGTTGATCCTGCCTGGATTAGATAAAATAGTAGAATCCTTCAGAAAACGCCAGAGAAAACATGGCATATTGTCCACGCTCCTTAACATTTACGTGAACCTTTGTGTTTGCATACCTATCTTGTGTCTGTATCACATTTCTAAGGTCTTGAGCATCCAATAAGATAATTTCTGTTAGTTTGGGGAAAGGTTTTCTGGGAGCAGTTCGGCCACCAATTGTTTATCGTTCCTTTTAAAATAGATGAGTCATCTCTTACATTTTTGACATCTTCCTGGGTTTTATGTGTCAGGGAAGGGGCAATTAGGGACAGAGTAATGAGAATAAGGAATGAAGTCTTCATCTTTGCCTTATCGTACCGCCCTTGTTTCCTATGTCTGTGATGATGACAGCAATGGTATTTAGTTGAAGTCCTCCAACATACCAATAGGGCAAGAGGGCATAAATTGCTGGCATTTCTCATGTACTGATGATGTCATAACATGAGCAGCAGCGGCCACCACATAACTCAAGGTGAGGGGGGGTTGGGATATTTGACAAGGTAAAAATTAAAAATTAAAAGCACTTACCTTGCCTTCGTCACTGACGACTCTCACTCCTCTTCTTCTGGTGTCTCAGCATTTACTGCTGGGACACCATCACGGGCTTCCCAGCAATCCTGGTACTGCTTTCTTGTAAAACCTCATATTGATGCCCAAATAGCAAAAACCCCCATCACCACTGTTACTTCACAACCTTGAGGGAGCCTCGGTTTCTGACATCTTACAAAGTAGATTAGGGATTTGTTCTAATTAATTGTATATCCTAAATATTGCCTGTAGAGTGTGAAGATATGCATTATTCTATTTAATGTGGTGTTTGGGTCAGCGACATACAGTAGGATGTCATCCACATAGAGGGATATTCTATCCTCCATTTCTGCTGTCCATCTGAGTCCCCTAATCAATGGATCACCTCTGATCCATACTGCAAGTGGCTTGAGTATCAATACAAATAGCACGGGGGAAAGCGGGTAGCCCTGTCTCGTGCCTCTCTGCAGCTGGAAAGTGTAGGATACTTGTTCTAGCGGTTCTGAATAAAGGAGCCTCACCCATTTCAAAAGGTTTTGGCCAAAGTCTAATTTAGTCAGCTCTGTAAATAAGAATGGCTATTCAATCGTGTCAAATGCCATATGAGGACATCTTCACGGATGTCTGCCACTCTTCCTAGTACTCCATACAGGTTACACAGGTTAAGTGCAGTTTTAAATCCTGGCATGAAGTTGAATTGGTTCGGATGGGCCAATGACGTTATCACCTGGGTCAGATGCATTGCTAATAATTGAGCTAGAATCTTACATTCCACATTTAAGAGGGATATCTGTCATTATGAAGTACATTCATCTGCTGTTTTTCCCTCCTTGTGTATGATGACTACACTGGCCAGTCACGGGTTGTATGGTATGGATCCCTTCTTACAGCTCTCGTTGAAGATGCTGAGTATAAGGGGGGTGCAAGTTTAGTTACCATGAGTTTGTAGAGCTCTATGGGTATGTCATTTGGCCCCGCTGCTTTCCCCGAGTTGAGGCTACGGATTGCTTGTATAATTTCCATCTCTGTTAGTTCCTCTTCTGAGAGTACTCTGTCTAGTGTAGGCAGTCCTGGGAGTTAAATATCTGCCAAAAAGGCATGTGCCTCCTCTGATGTGTCCCTGTCAGCCAGGGAGCAAATGCCTGCAAAGTAAGTTGTGAACACCTCTGCAATTTCTTGACAACCTTTTACACAGTCTCCCACCTCATTTTGCAAGGTCGCTACTCAGCCGTTTGCACTAGCTCTCTTATCATGCCAGGCTAGGAATTTCCTTGCTTTATCTCCTGTGCTGTGTTGCTCACTGGTGGGCACTGGATTCATCTCTGCCTATATCACTATATTCTTTTTGTTTAATCGTCAGGTGATGTCGTGCGTCTGGCTATCCATCTCTATAAGGCTGGACTCAAGGTCCAGAATCTCGGCTTCTAGTTTATCCAATCACGCTCATTTTATTTTTTTGTCCAACCATCAAGTATATGCCTTGGCCCCTTGTGACTACCTTATATGCCTCCCATATGGTCTGTTCTGAGGCAACAGACCCTTCGTTCTCTGAAAAGTATTTATGTGCAATTTTTCAAAGATTAGTCTTTATCTGCGGGTGTTGTAGATACCAGGTGCTCAAAGCTATGCGTCTTTCGTGGTGACTGTTCAGTATCTTATATATCACCCATAACAGGGAGTGGTCCAATATACCTCTAGCCAGTTGGTGAACATCTTGGAAGCAGGGAAGTTGATGCGAAAGTATGATAATATAGTCTAGGCGCGACAGACTAACATGCATGCCCGAGCGGAAGGTAAACTGCTGTCGCATTAAAGTCTCCCCCAGTATCAGCCATCCCTCTGGGAGTTGCAGCAGCAGCATCCTCAAATCCACAGTCATGTTGTCATGAAGTCTGGGGGGAATGCATACCAAGATCACATTCAAAGGATTTCCGTCCCATGTTCCTGAAACAGCCACACATCTCCCATGATCATTGTGTTTAATGCATATGATGGTGCAGGGTAAGGTGCACCTTACCAGTAGCCCCACCTATCTAGATCCCTGTATGTGTTTCCCCTGAGATGTGTCTCTTGGAGTAGTACAAAATCAGGGGACTGCTGCCTAATGAATTGGGGCACCACTCTCATTTTAATGCTATCTCCCAGATGGTTGATGTTCCAGGAGAGCACCTTAAAGTGTATTCCTGCAGATCTCATGGCCATGGTCATATTAGACCAAGGAACCCCTTTGGTGACCAAAGTGCCACACATCCCAACTTTCAAAGAATACATGTAAAACAGAACCTTTAAGCCCATTAACCCCACCTGCCCTGCCTCCCTGCCTTGCAGACTACAACTCGTCCACTTTCTCAGCCACGCAGAGCACCTGTCACCCCAACTAAACATTAATCAACTACGGGTAGTAAGGGCACTCACCAATCATCATCCCACAACATCCCTTTCCCCCCAAAGCAAATTCTAAATGTTATCACTGTTGTCCAGCATTGCTTGCTATCTAAGTCTAACGATCTCTACCACCTCTCCACTCTCTTCTTGTGGTCATATCGGTGTGACAGAGGTCTGGCTTAGTGCAATTAACTTTATTTGCATTATCCATTTGTATTCACTAAGAAAGGGTATGTTCCACTTGATCCTAGAGTGTATTTCCTGGCTGCCTTTTATCCCAGGGTACCACTGTTCCTTCGCAGGTCTTCCATTTCCCACTGGGTTCCAGGTGTGTTGCTGGCTTGTCTCCCTTTCCCAGTGTGTGGTCACATTTTGGAGCCTGGCACCTGTCTCCATCTGTCTAGCCAGGTCCCTCAGGTGCCACTCTCAATTTTGCAGGAAACAACATTGCATATTTGATCACCATGATCCCTCAGAGCCCTTTTAACATCCAGGAATGTACATCACTGTCTTTGGACCTTTAGTGGAAAATCAGGAAAAAAGTAATGGTGAAATTTTCATAAATGAGGGTCGGGACAGCACACGCCACTTGCAGAATGAGATCTCGGTCCCTGAAATTAAAAATATGAGTGATAATAGGGCGAGGTGGTGCCTGGGTAAGTGGATTTTGGGGCACACTGTGTGCACATTGTACCGAGAAGAATTTAGATAGTCCACGTGGCTGCAGCAGGTCAGCTATTAGATTCTCTATGAATAAGTCGACCGTGAGGCCTTCCAGGTGCTCTGGCACTTCAATTATTCAAATATTAATTCTTCTGGAACGGGCTTCATAGTTCTCAAGCCACAGCGTCATATTTTTGGCTGTGGCCTGCAAGTCCCTGATCTGGGCCTGAATCTCCTTCATGTCGGTCTTAAGAGCTGCCGTGGTCTCTTCTGCCTCCTTCATCCTTGTGCCCATATTCTGCAAATCGGACCTCACCAGGGTGACCTCCGATGCAGTTGAGTCTATTTTTGTCTCCATGGCAGTTTTCACACTCTGTATTGCCACCATAATGTCACCGAGTGTGAAAGACGAGTCCTCTGCAGATGCAATCTTGGTCTCTGCCCGAGAAAGCAGAGCATTGTCTCTCAAAAGAGAGTCTCTTGAGAGGACATCTATCTCCAGTTTAGTGTGGTGTGTACTTTTTACCTTTCATTCCAGTTTTCTTGCTAGTGGCCATGTTTCCGGAGGAGAAAGGGGGCCACAATACTCACAGCCACCTGTCTGGGGTCACTGAGTGCTACCCCAGTGGCCTGTTGGGTTTCTTGCCAGGCCACACCCACTCCCCTGTCGTTGTGAGTGTGTCAGTCTCTCAATGCCCCACTTTGGAGGATCTCATTGTTGCTGAGGGATGTCACCAATATGTCTTATTATGGCGCAGCGTTGAATGAGTGCTGTGGGGACCCTTCTTGTGAACCCTAGCCCAGCACCACAAGTCAGTGGGCACCTTTAGAAAGCGCTTGGTCATAGGAACGGCAAAAATGGCTGCCTCCAAGGACCTAGGGTGAATCACCAAATACCTCACCACGTGGGACTGTCACCAGGCTGGATCATCTGTCAGATTATTTCCAGCACTCTACCCTCCTTGCCACTGCAGTACTTACAGGTCTTGCTTGGGTTCAATTTCTTTATCACCAGCCATGGTCTCTGCTCCGTATCTCGCTGATTCACAAGCGTCAGAGTGGGCTCCCTTCTCCCCACACTTGTGTGCTGCTTTTATGGCTGCCATTCACTGAATCCCGGACCGTTCTGTTGAGTCTGAATGGGTCTCCTCCTGCTGGCCCACCACCAGAACCCACCAGTTCCTTGATTCAGCCTGGCGACCATGATCCTCACACAGCCGTTCCGGGTGCCTCCGCTATGCCATGCCGATGCCGGGCCATGCTATGTAGGCCGCTCCACGCTCATCGCTGTCATTCCGCAGGGGTGACGATTTCTTAGTGCAGTGGAATCCCTTCAGCCGACAAAGCACACAAATATGCCCATCAGCACAAAGGAGGGATAGTTTCACGGATGTCAGGGGGGTTACACTGTTGGATTGTGAGATCCTCTCTAACAATCGGCCATCTTGTCAGGCGGTTGGCCACCCCCCCAAAATTGGGGTTCAATGTTATGTTAAAAACAAGTATAGAAGTAGGAGATATAGCACTAATTGTTTTTATGACTGAGATTTTTTTTAAACAGTTTCTTTAAGTAATGGAAGACATTTACATTCAGATTTCCTACTTATTCTGCGTGGGTCCTGTGTTGGATGGCAGCAAATGGATCAAGGTCAGTTTGAATAAAAATAGGGAGTCAACACACACCTTTAGAATCTGAAACTGTATTACACTAGAGGTTAGTGAAAAGGATCAAGGTGGGCTCAAATTTATTTCTAACTATCTAAAGAGCAGCAGGGCATTCTACATTCTATTTCTGGACTTAGCTGCTAAAACAATTCTGTGTTGACTAATCTTTAGCACCTTGTATTTCTACCATTGGTGAATCAAGCCTAAAATGCTATAACCTTTGGATTTAGCGATTTCTGCACACTTGATTCAGTGTTTTCAAATAGTCTACAACAATTATATCTGGCTTATTTTAATTGACCTAAGGTTTAATGCTGACAGTAGAAGGATTAAGCCTTCCAAATCGAGTGTAGTGCTTGAATGGCCATGAATGGTGATTATAACACCCTTAACATCCTATTGATGGTGCCTATGATGATGATCATGATGACAATAATGATAACAATGTGTCTTGAATTGTTTCTTAGTTCTACTAGGGTGAATGACATGACCATTTGTATCATATATGTCATCATATTTGCATATCACTTGCAGCTGTTATATTTGTTAAAAAGAATGTTCTTTTTTGTAGTAAAAATAATTATTTTTAGTGTTCATTACACTGCATTTCTGCTTTTTCTGTTACTGTTACCTTCTTTTTTGCTGAGCAGCATTCCTTGGTTTTGTTTGTTGCATTATGTTTTTTTATCAACACCCTCATATGCTTTTTTTAATTTGTGCTTTGCTGTAGGTCACGCCATTGAGGAAGTTAAGAATAATATAATGATCTTTTAATTTTATGCTTTCTTCCATATACGTATTGATACAATAATTTGTGTAAGTGTAGTTAACTGCAGGCAATGCTGATACTAGTAGTATTATTTTTCTTATTTACATTATCTCTAAACAACATTCCCCCTTTGTTAGAAATTGGGATACTGGTTGACTGGGGTGTGAACCCTGGTCAAGCAGCAATCTCAATCCTACTCATGGTATGGCACAAGCAAAACCCCAAATTAACCTTTGCTCAGCCACCTGGTAGCTTGGCACAGAGCAGTCAGGCTTAACTTAGAGGCAATGTATGAAGTATGTGTGCATCACTTCAAACAGTAAAACAGTGAAAACACCAGAGAAAATAAATCCCATACCAGGATAGAAGAATCAAGCAGAATTTAATAAAACAAGATAAAAATGAGAAAAATCCAATCAGTAGAACTGGTGAATTTTTGAAAACTAAACTGCAATATAGTGTCTAAAAGCTTAAAGAGCCAACTGTGGCTATTTGGTCATGCTGGGCTCAGTCAAAGTACAAATTTCTGGCCCACAGCAATGGAGCCAGGATGGATAGAGTACCAAATTAGTCCGGCTGAATGTTTACCTTCTCATGTTTTGCACCAAGAGTCCTGTTTGCATTGGAGAGTGCCGCAGGAAGCAAGTAGAGCATTGGTGGTGGTGGTTGGCTTGGAGTGAAGAGGAGGCCATGTGTCATGGACAGGTGGGCCGGAGCTTTGCTTTGGCAGTCCTCCAAGGGTGATTGATGCTTGCTTTGCGAAGAAATGGGCTGGTGCAAGCAGCACAGCCTTGGTGCGAATTGGCCCATTTGTGGTAGTAAAGAGCCCAAAAGCTTTATTTTTATAGAGCCAGTGAGCAGTAGCAGTAGCAGTTGTAGTCAGGAACTCGCTGAAGTCGGGTTCAGGTGCTGTTTGGAAACCCTTTTATCTCCCTAGGGTTCATATCAGGAGGCCAGCAGATTAGCCCTTTGAGTCACTCTTGTGTTTTGGGTTCAAGATGAAGTTGTAGGTCCAGTTCTTCTTCCACAGACAAGAAGATAGCAGGGCAGCAGTTCTTTTGGAGCAGCAGGCCAGCAGATGGCAGTCCTTGAGGCAGCAGAGCATTTCTTCTCCCTGGCAGATTATCTAGAGGCCCAGAAGTGTACTGAAGTATTAATGTCTGATGTTCTTCTTTTATACCCTGTTGCCTTGTTCTGGAAGGTGAGAGAGGGTCTAGACAGTGGCTTTGAAGTGCATGGAATTCCCTGCCTCTTCTGCATTGGCTTCAAGCTGGCTGAACTGACAATTAAAGGCCATTAGGCTCTTTGTGAGAAGTCAAGCTAGTTAGTTGCAAGTGGGTCTGTGTTAAGTCCTCCACCTCCATTCTGCCATCAGGTGGCCTATTTAGGCTCATCTAATTCCACTATTGTTTTACTGTCTCAGAGGAATTCACAAACTATAATTATCAGTTACACACAGTTAAATGACCCAGTTCATGCTACAGGCACCAAATGACTAAGGTAAAATGTGAATTTTCTAAAAGTGGCATTTGCAGAATTGCAATTTTAAATCTGACCACCATATGTTAGGATTTTAAATTGTGATTGCAGAGATGCCAAATGTGAAATGGTTATCTCTTATAATTTGAAAACTACACTCATAAAATGTAATAAGGCAACTACTTTGCTATCCTATGGGAGAGATAGGTCTTGCAGTAATGAAAAACAAATCTAATAGTTTTTCACTATCATTACATGTAAAACTGAAATGTAGTTGTCCAACGTTGTACATGCAGTCCCCTCTTCCCTCAGGTCTTACCTTATGAGTGACTTATAGGTATTAAAAAAGGAAGGTTTGAGTTTGGCAAATGGTTTATTTTTCCAGGCCTACCTGGCAGTTTAAAACTGCACACACACAGGCTCTTTAAAGTCACGCCTGAGACATGTTTAAAATGGCTAATTTAGTTAGTGGCACAAGCAGTGATGCAGGCCCATTATTAGCATTTAATTTACAGGCTCTGGGTACATGTAGTGCACCCTATACTAGGGACTTACACAAAAATTAAATATGCCAATTGGGTATAAGCCAGTTCTACCATGTTTTAAGGTGAGAGCAGAAGCCTTTTAGCACTGGTTAGCAGTGGTAAAGTGCAGAGTCCTAAGGGCAACAAATACAAATTCAGCAAACAGTTGAGGGTGAAAGCCTAAATGTGTGTTGGTGACCCTGCAGAGAGGCCAGTTCCTTCATTGTCGAAGCCATTCCATGGGCATTTCTCATGGAATATTTTTTTGTTAAGAAGCAATTACATTACAGCTTAACATTATCTTGGACAGAAACAGAATATAGCCACTTGCAGAAGTGCTTTCTAGTAACTTTGGGAAAAAGCACTGTCATTCAAATAATGCAGGCTGTGAACATGTACACCATAACTTTGCCTCCTCTATGCACTTTACTCTGTGTTACAATACTGTTGTTTATGGATCACCTACCCTCATGTTCTGCCTTGTTCATGGTCCATGTGTGATCCTGGATAGAAGGCTGATGTGGAAAATAGCAGAGGTACTTTATCAAGGACTGTGTTAGTAGAGTTGCTGTTAATAAGCACAAATTGCTTGCTCTGTTTTCCGCAAATAAACACATTTTGCAGCTGTACTATTATTCTTAAAATCTTTAAAGAGGTGTGAGTATAGAACTTATATTGCTGTACATTCTCTCTGCTATGCAGCATGGTTGCTCTATAGAGTGGATGCCTTAGGCTTTAGTCTCATGCCATGCTCCATACAAATCTTCTATGGCAGCAGTTAATGGCCACTTGCAGATGCTCTTTCTTGTAGGCCTTGCTAGTAATGTGGCTGCAAATAGACATGAAATACTAAATAACGTGCTACCTCTCTTTATGTAAGTATTGCAGTATTTTTGTGTAAATGATAGAGCTAGTTTGATAGCAGACTATCAGAACCAACACCACTATTATGAACATCACCATTATTAGCACTGTTGGAAAATGGGTTATTGGTAAGGGCAGGTAGGTACCTACACTTAGCAATAGGCCCCTAACCTCCACTTAGGTCCAGTTAGGTCTCAGTAAATTAAACCCAGCTCAACCCTTGGTAGCTTGGCAAAGAGCGACAAGGCTTCACTTAGGAGACAGAGTGTAAAGCATTCAAATATCACAAAACAGTAATTAAATAAAACACAGGAAACAGTTTAAAAATCCAATACCAGTTTATTAAAATAGATTATATTTGTATCTTCAAAATGACACACAAACGAATAAAATCGGAGAAGGGGAACCGGAGATATGATTTTTTAAAGAATTATTGTTTTCTAGTGCCTAGAAACAAAAAAGTGCCCATTTGGTCATCTGGTCGCACCTCGACCAGGGCAAAGTCAAAGTTTAAGCCCAACCGCGATGAAGCCCAGCTCGGCTACAGCCCGCGGGAGGCCTCGGTCAAAAGTTTACCTTCGCACTTAGTAGTTTTTCTGAAGATTTTCTTCAGCAGGACGAACCTGCCAGTCCAATCCGACCTCCTGGAACTCTTCTCCGGATACGCATCGCGGGAGCCCTCATGGAGATTTTTACCTTCGGACTTAGTCGTTTTTTCGAGGTGAAAATCCTTTGAACTGGGCAAACCTGGATCATGATCCGACGTCCTTGGAGCCCTCCTCGGATACGCTGGCTGGGAGGTCCCGGTCTACTTTCTACGTTCGGACTGTGGGCCATATGTACAAACACTTTTTCCCATAGACACAGAATGGGGAAAAACCTTTGCTACATCTGGCCCTTAGTCTCTTTTTTGGAGGTTTTCTTAACCGGGACGAACCTGGAAATCAGGCCGGGTCGCGGTTGAGGCAAGCCGGCTAGAGTTGCCGCGGCGGGTCAGTCCCTCTATGGAGCTTTTTTTCAAAAGTTCTCCAAACTTTTCCAAACTTCTGGATCTTCTTCCAGATGTTCTTTTGATGTTCTTTTGGGGTCCACAGCTCACCCCAAGGCTCCTGAAGCTCTGGATGATCCTTGGGGGGGGTGGACTACATCTCCCAGAATGCACCTGGTGCAAATTCTTTTTTGCCCACTGGACAGTGGTCAGCAGGTTGATTTCTTCAGGAGTTGGTGCAGGGGACTCTGGTTAGCAAGTTTTCACCTGTAGCAAACAGGGAGTCCCTCCTTGAACCAGTTGAAGCCAGGCAAAGTCCTTCTTGTGGTGAAGCCCAAGTGTCCAGCTGGTCCAGTGCTTCAGAGTGCAGGGTCCAGGTGCAGGCCAGGGGTCCAGCAGGGCAGTCCTTCTTCTCCTTTGGTTCTTCCTTGTTGGAATCTGATGGGGATCTGAGGTGTGGGTGCAGGTCTGCCAGTTTTATCCTTGCTCCTGGGTAAAAAACAGGGGGTGCCTGCTTCTCCAATCAGGTGCAGGGTCCTTCCCCCTGTGATGGCCACTTCCTAGGAAGTGTGGCAAAAATCAATCCCAGGAAGCAACACTCCTCAAAAATCCAACATGGCTGAAAGTGATTTTTGGAGGTTACATCTGGCTGAGCCCACCCACTGGTGTGGCTACAAATCCTAAACACACACCTCTCTTGCCCTCTCCTAATCTAATCAAGGGGGCACCTAATTGTCTGTGTTAGCAGGATGTGATGGTGTTGCTGGGTTGCTCCAAATGTCCTTCTCTGCCTTTGAAGACCAGTTTGGCAGCCCTCCCCCTTCCTGCTTCACCATCTGCTGCGGGGAGATCTCCTCCCACAGGTACATCTCTTTGTGTGGAGCCAGGCGACTTCAGACCTCATCAAGGCTGCCTGGCCAGGCTGCCAGAGGCTGGCCAATCAGAGCACAGCAGCAAAAACACTGCAGGGCTGAAGTTGGCAACTTTTCAGGTAAAGTTAAAACTCTTAACCTGAACAAGTTATATTAAATCCAACAACTGGAAGTTGTGGGATTTATTATAACAATTAATTTGATACCAAACTCTTGGTATCTGTCACTTGAGGGGACTATTAAAATTAAAATAAAGTCTCCCCATTCTAGCCTATGAAGGCCATTCACTACAATGAGGGAAAAACAATTTGGCTGTTTTTACCTCACCAGGGCTTATAAAACTATTTTTATAAGGTCTCTGCTTATAGTTACATGGCACCCAGCCCTGGGGGCACATAGGGCACACCTTAGGGGTGACTTATATGTAAAAATAAGGTAGTTTAAGACTTTGGAACTACGTTTAATTCCAAGGTCGAATTTGCTTATAACTTTAATTTAAAAGCAGCCAGCAAGGCAGGGTTGCCTTTATGACACTGGGCACCTCAGCAGTGCACCTATGGGTGCATTACCTATGCTGGGGTCCCTAAACCTACATGCCCTACCATATACTAGGGACTTATAGGTTGGCTGACTTAGCCAATTATAATTAGCCTAATTTGCATATCCACTTTACAGAGCACTGGCCCTGGGACTGGTAAGCAGTACCCAGGGCACAGCCAAGAGTCAGTAACCACCAGTACCTGTCCAAAAAGTGTGGGGGCGCCCAGGGCAAAAAGGAGGACTTACCTACAAGCACCATCTCCGGTACAACCACTGGCACAGCCAACAGTACTGACTTTGCCACCACTGCAACCATAGGACTTTTACCACCTTAGCCATCACCATCACCACTATTACAACCACCTCTATGGCCACCATCACTGCAACCAATACTATACCTACTTCACTACCATTACAGCCATCACCACTATTACCACTATCTTTACCACCACTGCCAGTGCTATCACTACCATCATTACTACTATCATCAGCATCTTCACCACCTTCATCAGTATCATCGCCGTCTTTACAATCATCACAATAACTACTAGGCCTGGGAGAAATTATGTTTATGCCAGTGTAATCCTGCATATTTTCTGGCATTTTGCATTACACTTGTTCAGCGAAATGCCTTAGATTAGGCCATGTTTCACATTTAAGCATTTCTTCAGATAAAAATCCTATTGTGGCAGCACAGGATCAATGCATAGCTTTGCATATTGTTTTGTTACTTCGCATATTTTGGGAGAAAATATGTGAAATTTGCAGAGGCCAAAAAACTACCACAATCATCATGATTACTGTTATCTCTTCTATTAGTGTCACCATAATCAGTACTGCTACCACTTTATCACCATCACTTCTAATGCCACCATCACCTCTACTGCCACATCACCACTACTTTGACCATCACTGTCACAATGACTACCATTTTGGCTACTACTACCATCACTCCTAAACCCACTATCACTAATACCACTTATACCTTCTCCATTATTACTAACACTACCATTCTACCATCATCTCAGCAGATATGACCATCAGCACAACCTTCCTCACCACTATGACAATTACCATAACTACTATCACCAAAGCCAGCATCACAGCTACTACCACTAATACAACCACCACTACTAGTCTTACAACCACTCCCACCAAAAACACCACTAATATGTAATACCACAATCATCACCACCCCTATGAAAACTTCTGCTACCACTTCCACCACCAACACTAGTTCTATGACAAACACCACCACTTCCACCGATACAACAACCATCACCATTATCATCACCAATATCATAACACACATTTAAATTATTAATATCATCACGACTACCAACACCATTGATACCTTAACCACTACTACCACCAATATTTCTACACTATTACCACCATCATCACCACCATTACTAACACAACCACCACCACTATCAATACTACCTACATCACCACCACTACTACTCCCAGTATAGCTACCATCACCCCCACTGCCATCATCACTGCTACCACCATCATCACAGATTATACTATTACTATGATTTTTGTCAGCATTATTTCGATTGCTACCACTACCACAAGCAACCCTCTACTATGACCACCACTAAAACCAATAATAACACCTGGATTATCACCATCTGCACTACTACCACCATAATACTATCACTGCTAGAGCCACCACGACTACTACTACCAAAACTACCATCTTCACACCACGCACACCAAGACTGCTACAGCCACCAACATTGTTAGTACTACCACCACTGTCAAGGTCTTATATATCTAAGAGCACGATGCATGCGTTAGTTTTTGTTTGTGTGTACAGTATATACAGGGAGTGCAGAATTATTAGGCAAGTTGTATTTTTGAGGATTAATTTTATTATTGAACAACAACCATGTTCTCAATGAACCCAAAAAACTCATTAATATCAAAGCTGAATATTTTTGGAAGTAGTTTTTAGTTTGTTTTTAGTTTTAGCTATGTTAGGGGGATATCTGTGTGTGCAGGTGACTATTACTGTGCATAATTATTAGGCAACTTAACAACAAAAAAATATATACCCATTTCAATTATTTATTATTACCAGTGAAACCAATATAACATCTCAACATTCACAAATATACATTTCTGACATTCAAAAACAAAACAAAAACAAATCAGTGACCAATATAGCCACCTTTCTTTGCAAGGACACTCAAAAGCCTGCCATCCATGGATGCTGTCAGTGTTTTGATCTGTTCACCATCAACATTGCGTGCAGCAGCAACCACAGCCTCCCAGACACTGTTCAGAGAGGTGTACTGTTTTCCCTCCTTGTAAATCTCACATTTGATGATGGACCACAGGTTCTCAATGGGGTTCAGATCAGGTGAACAAGGAGGCCATGTCATTAGATTTCCTTCTTTTATACCCTTTCTTGCCAGCCACGCTGTGGAGTACTTGGACGCGTGTGATGGAGCATTGTCCTGCATGAAAATCATGTTTTTCTTGAAGGATGCAGACTTCTTCCTGTACCACTGCTTGAAGAAGGTGTCTTCCAGGAACTGGCAGTAGGACTGGGAGTTGAGCTTGACTCCATCCTCAACCCGAAAAGGCCCCACAAGCTCATCTTTGATGATACCAGCCCAAACCAGTACTCCACCTCCACCTTGCTGGCGTTTGAGTCGGACTGGAGCTCTCTGCCCTTTACCAATCCAGCCACGGGCCCATCCATCTGGCCCATCAAGACTCACTCTCATTTCATCAGTCCATAAAACCTTAGAAAAATCAGTCTTGAGATATTTCTTGGCCCAGTCTTGACGTTTCAGCTTGTGTGTCTTGTTCAGTGGTGGTCGTCTTTCAGCCTTTCTTACCTTGGCCATGTCTCTGAGTATTGCACACCTTGTGCTTTTGGGCACTCCAGTGATGTTGCAGCTCTGAAATATGGCCAAACTGGTGGCAAGTGGCATCGTGGCAGCTGCACGCTTGACTTTTCTCAGTTCATGGGCAGTTATTTTGCGCCTTGGTTTTTCCACACTCTTCTTGCGACCCTGTTGACTATTTTGAATGAAACGCTTGATTGTTCGATGATCACGCTTCAGAAGCTTTGCAATTTTAAGAGTGCTGCATCCCTCTGCAAGATATCTCACTATTTTTGACTTTTCTGAGCCTGTCAAGTCCTTCTTTTGACCCATTTTGCCAAAGGAAAGGAAGTTGCCTAATAATTATGCACACCTGATATAGGGTGTTGATGTCATTAGACCACACCCCTTCTCATTACAGAGATGCACATCACCTAATATGCTTAATTGGTAGTAGGCTTTTGAGCCTATACAGCTTGGAGTAAGACAACATGCATAAAGAGGATGATGTGGTCAAAATACTCATTTGCCTAATAATTCTGCACTCCCTGTATGAAAGGTTGTGAGAGACATTGTGTGTATGTGCTCTCGGTTATTGTAAATGACCAAAACTATTGATTTTTCCAAGGCGAGTTTGTATTTCAATTACAAACCAAGCTATGTGCCCATGTAAGTATTATATATGCGTGCAACGCCACTTTATATAAAGAAAGGAAGTAAACTTTTCTTTTTATGGTAGGTTATCAGATTTATCACTTTAAATTGGTTTCATTAAGACACAGCAGGAATCAACCGGGATTTCACTTTGCTCCAATCCATACAAATATTACTTTGTAAGTCAATGTTTCGTTTAATTAATGAACAAGCAGTTTCTGTCAAAAATGTTGTTATTCTGTGATATATCTATTACTGTGCTGGAATAATTTGGCATTAGGTGCACACGATGATTTGTTTCCGCTGTTAGAGATGTTACTATTTCAAATAAAAGTACGATAAAACAGCCCAAAGGCTCAACTCGTTTATTTATTGGGTGATTGGTTGGTGTTTTTATTTATCCTGGGATTGTAGCCAAGCGAATTGCTTCGAGAATTGTGAAGAGGTTGGTTAACAGCATCAATTCACATCCTGGATTATTCATCAATTTGAAAATAGTGTGAGAGATTTTTTTTTTGTTTTGTACCATATTAGAATAATAAATTGGCATTGAGCAGCAAAAGGTGATTGTGACAAAACTGAAGTGTCCATATTTTTAAATGTATTAAGGGAAACGGCTGAATGAATAGTTGATGTGCGATTATTGAACCACAAAATGAAATAATTGCACAGAGAGAGTAATATAGTCCTTTTATTTGTTACTTATTCCCGCCCACTCTGCGGTATTTTCTTATTTTTTGTTATCATTCTGCAGAACGTCCCGTAATTCCAAATTTTCTATCTGGTGCTTGTCAAACATGGATGGACAATTTCAGCCATCCTCAGAAGCACAACCTCAATCAATCAGTTTTGTCAAAGGTCTGGATCATCTGAAACAGTATGTTTCAGAAAGAGACAATATTTCCTCCGGAATCTTGCACAGGGCAATGCAAGAGCGTATTTGTCCACACAAGAATGAAAGCATTAGACAACGGTTACTAAACTGGTTAAAGGATAAGCTCCCCAATTGTGTAATGTGCTACCCATCGAATAATATGATTCAGCATCCCATAATAGTGTATGAAGTGCAATTAAAATGTATATGCTATTACTACTACTTGGCAGTAAAAACACACTTATGGAACATTTAAGCAGTGTTTGACTCTTTTATTGTCAGTCTTCACTCACAGGTATTTGCAAAATATCTTATTTCTCAAAATTCAGGAAACGTGGGCAACAAAAAGTGATATGTTGATCCTTTTTAAACATTATCTGAGATAAGTTCATATATTGACTAATTTGTGTGCAGCTGCATTAGCACTGGGCTAAGATATATTTTACCGGTTCATGGGACCTATTTATTTTTAGGCTTCACCCCCAGACTTTTTGGACAGATACTGCTGGTTACTTGGCTGTGCCCTAGGTACTGCTTACCAGTCCCAGGGCCAGTGCTCTGTGTAAAGTGGATATGCAAATAGGCTAATTATAATTGGCAAAATTAACCTACCTATAAGTCCCTAGTATAAGGTAAGGCATGTAGGTTTAGGGACCCCAACATAGGTAGTGCGCCCATAGATGCACTGCTGAGGTGCCCAGTGTCTTTTTAAAGGCAGGCCTGCCTTGCTTGCTGCTTTTAAATTAAAGTTACATGCAAATTCGAACTTGGAATTAAAAGTAGTTCCAAAGTCTTAAACTACCTTATTTTCACATATAAATCACCCCTAAGGTGTGCCCTGTGTGCCCCTAGGGTTGGGTGCCATGTAACTATAAGCAGGGACCTTAAAAAAATAGTTTTATAAGCCTCAGTGAGGTAAAACAGCCAAATTAGTTTTTTCCTCATTGTAGTGAATGGCCTCCATAGGCTAGAATGGGGAGACTTTATTTTAATTTATACAGTCCCCTTAAGTGACAGATACCACAAGTTTGGTATCAAATTAATTGTTATAATAAATCTGACAACCTACAATTGTTGGATTTAATATAACTTGTTCAGGTAAAGAGTTTTAAACTTTATCTAAAACGTTGCCAACTTCAGCCCTGTAGTGTTTTTTCTGCTTTGATCTGATTGGCCAGCCCCTGGAAGCCTGGCCAGGCTGCCTTGATGACATGTGAAGTGGTCTGGCTCAACACAAAGAGATGTGCCTGGGGGAGGAGATCTTCCCTCAGCAGATGGGGAAGTAGGAAAGAGGAGGGCTGCCAAACTGATCTTCAAAGCAGGGAAAGGCATTTGGCGCAACTCAGCACCTCCCTCACATTCTGCAAACCCAGACAATTAGGTGCCCCCTTGATTAGATTAGGAGAGGGCAGGAGAGGGGTGTGTTTAGGACTTTTAGCCACACCAGTTTGTGGGCTCAGCCAAATGTAACCTCCAAAAATAATTTTCAGCCATGATGGATTTTTGAGAAATGTTCCTCCCTGGGATTGATTTTTGCCACACTTCCCAGGAAGTGATCATCACAGGGGGAAGGACCCTGCGCCTGATTGCAGAACCAGGGCCCCACCAGATTTTCACCCAGGAGCAAGGATAGAACTGGCAGACCTGCACCCACACCTCAGATCCATACCAGGAAGAACTACAGGAGAAGAAGGACTGCCCTGCTGGAAGCCTGACCTGCACATGGACACTGCACTCTGGAGGACTGCACCAGCTGCACACCTGGGCTTCACCACAAGAACGTCTTTGCCTGGCTTCAACTGGTTTAAGGAGGGACTCCCTGTTTGCTACAGGTGAAAACTTGCTAACCAGAGTCCCCTGCAACAACTCCTGAAGAAACTGACCAGCTGACCACTGTCCAGGGGCCAAAAAGGAGTTTGTGCCAGGTGCATTCTGGGAGCTGTAGTCTGCACCCTCAAAGAGCATCTCAGAGCTTCTGGAACTTTGGGGTGAGCTGTGGACCTCAATAGAACTTCAAAGGAACATCTGGAAGAAGATCCAGAAGTTTGGAGAAGTTTGAGAACTTTTGGAAAAAAGCTCTATAAAGGGACCGACCCGCCGCAGCAACTCTAGCCGGCTTGCCTCAACCGCGTCCCGGTCTGACTTGCAGGTTCGTCCCACTGAAGAAAATCTTTGAAAAAGTGACTAAGTCCGAACATAGGAAGTTGACCACCTCCCAGGCAGTGTATCCAAAGAGGGCTCCAGGGACATCGGATAAAGATTCAGGTTTGCCCCGGTCGAAGGATTTTCATCTCGATAAAGCGACTACTTCCGAAGGTAATAGTCTCCACCCAGGGCTACCGCACGCGTAACCGAGGAAGAGTTCAATGTGGTCAGATTGGATTGGCGATTTGGTCCCGCTGAAGAAAATCTTCAAGAAAATGACTAAGTCCGAAGGTAAACTTTTGACAGAGGCCTCCCGTGAGCGGTAGCCGATCAGGTCTTCATCACGGTCAGCCTCAAACTTTGACTTTGCCCTGGTCGAGGTGCGACCAGATGACCAGATTGGTGCTATTCATTTCTAAGTGCTAAAAAGCATTAATTCTTTAAAATTTCTTATATCCGGTTCCCTTTATCTGATTTTATTTGTTTTGGTGTCATTTTAAATCTAAAAATATTTCTTATTTTTTATAAATTTGTTTTGGATTTTTAAACTGTTTCCTGTGTTGTATTTAATTATTGTTTTGTGATATTTGAATGCTTTACGCTTTGTCTCCTAAATTAAGCCTTGTCGCTCATCGCCAAGCTAAATAGGGTTGAGCTAGGTTTAATTTACTGAGACCTAACTGGACATAATTGGAGGTTAGTGGCCTATTATTAAGCGTAGGTACTTACCTGCCCTTACCAATAACACATTTTCTAAAGTCATCAAAAGGTTAACTAACATATATAAACCACCTATAATGGAAGCTATTAAAATAAATGTAGGCCGTTACTTTACAGGTTGTAAGACCATGAGTCATTACATTACAGTCATTAAATCAGTTGTTCTTTTCAATCACCCACACACACACATATACAAGATAGAGATCCTTGTGATCTGCTCCACCTCTTCTGCCTGTAACGAGTTCTGGTGGCCCACCACTCTGGGTAATGCCCCTGCCCACACTAACGATGCGTGCAATCTGGGCATCATCCAGGATTCCTCTCTACCGATTACCCGCCAAGTTAACGCCGTCTCTTCATCATGCTTCCACACCCTCCGACTCATGCAGAAGATTTTCAAATGGATTCTCCCAACTCGAGGAAGACTGTCAGCCATGCACTCATCACCAGCAAACTGGACTACAGCAATGCACTCTATGAGGGCATCACCAAGAAACATCAATCAAGGCTACAAAGAGTCCAGAATGCAGCAGGCAGACTCATCCTGGAAATCCCCCATCATAGCTGTATCTCCTCCCACCTCAGAGACCTACACTGGCTCCCAGTCAACAAACGCATCACATGCAAACTCTTGATTCACACCTTCAAGGCACTGCACACATATGACTGGCATATCTCAACCACAGCCTCACCTTCTACATATGCAACAGACTTCTCTGTTTCTCCATCTCGCCCTTGCAGCTGTCCCAAAGATCTGTAAAAGTACAGCAGGAGGAAGATGCTTCTCCTACCTAGCAACCTGGTCATGGAATGCACTTCCTTTGAAGCTCAGGCAGATGGCATCTCTGTGGCAGTTTAGGAAGGACCTAAAGACTTGGCTCTTCAACTGAGCAGCACGCCCAGATCTAGTGCTTTGAGACCCTATGGGCCACGCTCTACTAATTCATGATTGATTGATTGACTTATTTTTGGGCGTATATGTGTAGGGAAATGGCTCCCTGTTGCAGTTACCCCCCAATTTCTGCCTGATATTGATGCTGACTTGACTAAGAAGTGTGCTGGGACCCTGTTAACCAGGACCCTGCACCAGTGTTCTTTCACAAAATATGTACCATTGTTTCCACAATTGGCACACCACTGGCACACAGATAAGTCCCTTGTAAAAGGTACCAGTGGTACCAAGGGCCCTGTGAACAGGGAAGTCCCCTAAGGGCTGCAGCATATGTTGTGCCACTCTAAGGGACCCCTCACCTAACACATGCACACTGCCATTGCAGATTGTGTGTGTTGGTGGGGAGAAAAAGGCAGAGTCGACATGGCATCCCCCTCTGGATGCCATGCACACAAAATACTGCCTGTGGCATAGGTAAGTCACCACTCTAGCAGGCCTTAAAGCCCTAAGGCAGTGTGCACTATACCACAGGTGAGGACATAGCTGCAAGAGCAATATGCCCCTACAGTGTCTAAGTCTATTCTTAGACATTGTTAGTACAGTGTGGCCATATTAAGTATATAGTCTGGGAGTTTGTCAAAATGAACTCCACAGCTCCATAATGGCTACACTGAATACTGAGAAGTTTGGTATCAAACTTCTCAGAATAATAAACCCACACTGATGCCAGTGCTGGATTTATTTTTAAAAAATGCTCACAGAGGGCATCTTAGAGATGCCCCCTGTACTTTACCAAATCCTTCATTGCAGAACTGACTGGTCTGTGCCAGCTTGCCACTGAGACAAGTTTCTGGCCCCCTAGGGTGAGAGCCTTTGTGCTCTCAGAGGCCAGAAACAAAGCCTTCACTGGGTGGTGGAGGTGCTTCACACCTCTCCCCTGCAGGAACTGTAATACCTAGCAGTGAGCCTCAAAGGCTCAGGCTTCGTGTTACAATGCCCCAAGGCACTCCAGCTAGTGGAGATGCCCACCCCATGGACACAGCCCCCACTTTTGGTGGCAAGTCCAGAGGAGATTATAAAAAAACAAGGAGAAGTCACTTACCAGTCTGAACAGCCCCTAAGGTGCCCTGAGCTGAGATGACCCCTGCCTTTAGAAATCCTCCATCTTGGTTTTGGAGGATTCCCCCAATAGGAATAGGGATGTGTCCGCCTCCCCTCAGGACAGTAGCCATTTGCTACTGCCCCCCAGACCTAAACACACCCCTAAATTCAGTGTTTAGGGACGACCCTGCACCCAGGAAATCGATTCCTGCAACCTACAATAAGAAGAAGGACTGCTGACCTGAAAGCCCTGCAGAGACGACGGAGACAACAAGTGACTTGGCCCCAGCCCTACCGGCCTGTCTCCAGACTCAAGGAACCTGCACAGCAACGCATCCAGCGGGACCAGCGACCTCTGAGGACTCAGAGGACTGCCCTGCACCCAAAGGACCAAGAACCTCCCAAGAACAGCTGCACTGTTCAGAAACAGCAACAATCTTGCAACAAAGAAGCAACTTTAAAGAGACTCTCACTTCCCTCCAGAAGCGTGAGTCTTCACACTCCGCACCCAATGCCCATGGCTCGAGTCCAGGACAACCAACACAGCAGTGAGGACTCCTAGGTGACTCCAACGACGTGGACACCCTGAGTCGATCTTCCTGCACCTCCACAGTGACGCCTGCATAGAGGATCCAGAGGCTCCCCCTGACCGCAACTGCCTGGTAACAAAGGAACCCGACGCCTGGACCAGGCACTGCATCCGCAGCCCCCAGGACAAAGAGGAACCACCTACCAGTGCAGGAGTGACCAGCAGGCGGCCCTCATCCTAGCCCAGTCGGTGGCTGTCACAAGAAGCCCCCCTGTGCCCTGCCTGCATCGCCAGAGTGACCTCCATTGCTTTCAATAGCAAACCTGATGCCTACTTTGCACATTGCACCCAGCCGCCCCTCTGCTGCTCAGGGTGTGTTTTGTGTGCTTGTGTCCCCCCCCCCAGTGCTCTACAAAACCCCTCTGGTCTGCTCCCTGAGGACGCAGGTACTTACCTACTAGCAGACTGGAACTGGAGCACCCCTTTTCTCCATAGACGCCTCTGTGTTTTGGATCCTCATTTGACCTCTGCACCTAACCGGCCCTGTGTTGCTGGTGCTGTGGCTTTGGGGTTGCCTTGAACCCCCAACAGTGGGCTGCCTATGCCCAGGAGAAAGATTTTGTAAGTCCTTTACTTATCTGAACAACTAACCGATACTTACCTCCCCAAGGAACTGTTGATTTTTGCATTGTCCATTTTTAAAATAGCTATTTGCCATTTTAACCAAAACTGTGTATACGTACCTCAGATTTGAATCTTGTGGTTCTAAAAATAAATTAAGAAAACATATTTTTCTATATAAAAACCTATTGGCCTGGAGCTAAGTCTTTGAGTGTGTGTTCCTCATTTATTGCCTGTGTTTGTACAACAAATGCTTAACACTACCCTCTGATAAGCCTACTGCTCGACCACACTACCACAAAATAGAGCATTAGTATTATCTAGTTGTGCCACTATCAACCTCTAAGGTGAGCCCTTGGACTCTGTGCACAGTATTTCTCACTTTGAGATAGTATATAAAGAGCCAACTTCCTCCAATATGTGTTTAAATTTAGATCTATTTTAATGTAACATATTTTAATACTTAGAGTTATTTTTATATTTTGTTTTATTTTTTTATTTACATTATTTTGGATTTGGCTCTCTCTCCACGGTAACACTTAGGCTTTTTGCCTTCACCCTCCTGTTTTCTGAACCCGTGTTTGTTGGCTTTTAGAACTCTGTGCACTTTATCACTGCTAACCAGTGCTAAAGTGCTTGTGCTCTCTACCTAAAATATGGTAAATTTGGCATACACCTGATTGCCACATTTAATTTACTTCTAAATCCCTCATAAAGTGATGCAACATGTACCCAGGGCCTGTAAACTAAATACTACTAGCGGGCCTGTAGAAATTCTTTTGCCACCCATATAAATTGCAACTTAACACATGTCCTTGCCTGCCAGTGCAGCCTATATGCAGTTTTAAACTACCAATTTGACTATGCAAAATAAATCTGTTGCCGAGCCAAAAAAACATTTTAATTGTATGTAAGCTAACCCTAATGTAGACCCTAAACAACCCATAGGGCAGGGTGCATTGAACTTAAAAAGCTGGACATGTACTTTTATGTTCTGCATGTCCTAGCAGTGGAACTCCTACATTTGTTTTTCACTAATGGGAGGCCTACCTCTCCCATACGATGATATTGGGTTAAATTATTACATTTATTAAGTGATAACTTTTGATTGGGTGTGGATAGGAATGTCATGATTAGTGTCTAGGGAATATATTTGTTAAATATTCTTTGATGTAAAGTTGGCTTTTAAATCACAAGTCTGATAATGCCACTTGTAGAAAGTTGGATTTTCTTGTCCCAACCATTCTGTACCTGCTCCCTGTTCCTGGGACATATAACTAGGTGTAGTTGGCAGTAGGACTTTGTGTATTCTTCCCAGACCGTCTCACAGTAGATAGAATGCATGCTGGCAGGACGGGCCATCTGAAGCAGGGTGGATGGAGGCCGATCCTTGCACATCCCAACTTTCACTTCAAAGATTCTGTCTCAGCTCAGACACAAAGGACTTCACTCTAGCCTATTGTGACTGCAGACAGACTAGGACCAGGGCAGTGAGGTAGAAAATCCCAGATATGTCTGTGAGGGGAAAACTCCTAAAGTTTCTTTAACTTCAAAGCTGGCATTAGGTATAAAAATATGTCCCTCTGTCCTACTCTTCAGTTCATGAAGGGAGCCGTGGAAGGACTCTCAGAGGACTGTCTGGTGCCTGTGGCTGTGGCCTGCTAGGTATTTCATAGGACTGCCTTGCTGCACCAAGAGGACTGCCCTGCTGCTTGAGACCTGCTTTCATCCATGAACGAGAGACTTCAAGAGTGACTCAAAGGGCTAGTTGGCTGCCCCCCTGATCAGAGCCTCATGGATAGAAAAGGCTCCAACCATCTTGAACCTGCACCTGTATCCAGCCTGAGTGAGTCCTGACCCACCAAGTGGTGCCCCTCCTGGTCTGGGGCATTGGAGGAGTTGCTCAGACAGCCCACAATACAAAACTTGGGACATAAAATTTTTATCCCAAAAAGTTCTATTTGAGCCGAGAGGAGACAGGGATTGGGACCTACCTACTCACCCATCCATCCAAGGTGCATTGCCAGTTGGCCTGTCTTTGTGGCAGCTCCTGTGACAATTTTTCTCAGCACCAGCAAATTCTGTTCAGCATTTCCTCTCACAAGGGGTAATTGGCCTAGTGGATCCCTTGACAGATACAGCTACAGCTTCATCAGCTGTAGATTTTCTACTTCCATAAGGGTGACTACGTTTGAACATGGAAATCTTCACCACAAATGCATCCAGTGGTTCTCTGATGATGAAATCTTCCTCTCCGACAACGCTGACTGCCTTGCCCTGCTGAACTTTACCTTCTTAGGCATTTCTCTTGAAAGATTCTTATAAGTCTGAAGGTAAGCAGAGAATGGGCCCACCCCACTTTGTGTATCCGAATTGCTCACTGAATGAACTGCAACTTTGTGTGTATATATATATATATATATATATATATATATATATATATATATATATATATATATATATATATATATATATATATATGTTTATATATATATATATATATATATGCCAAATCCAAAGATTAAAGTGATGTGATAATGTGAAAATGTCAGCTAAAACAAGCTTTTTATTCTACTAAAACCAGTGAAATTCACCATTTATAGTTATCTCAAGAACTATAACTCATGCCTTAAAGTAATCGTAACATGCACCCTCATCATGCACTTTCACATATTACCTCACTCATGACTTGTTCAATGACTGCACTGATAACATCACTAATGACGTTTGAAATTACATCATTGATAACATAACTGGTGAATTTTAGGGGGTTTGGTACCTTAAAACGATATGTTTTAACTTACATTTTCACTTGACCATAATGTTTGTTTAACCTTTGTATTTTCATTGAATGTACATATATATATATATCTATATATATATATATAATTACAGAAAAAAACTAAGGTTAAAGTAAGATATATATATATATATATATATACATATATATATATATATATCACAGAAAAAAAAACAAGGGTTAAAGTAACGTTATAGTTAGGTGTGGCAAAAGTTCTTTTTTTGTTATAAAAAACTTTGAAATTCACTAAAAAGACAAAGGTTAAAGTAACGTTTAGTTAGGTGTATATTTCAGTGACAATATTTATGTTTTTCAATAAATAAAAACCTCAGAAATTCAGCAGTTACAGTTTGCAGAGCTAACTATAAGTTGCACACCTCCTTCATGCAGTGCTTATGACCACACACATTATAATACTCATGACATCTTCTATGACTTAATTTATGACATCACTGATATCATCTCAAATTACATCATTGTTGACATCACTGATGGTATCATCAAACTTGTTTTGTGCACATTGCTCTATAATAAGAATATGGTATCAGTATTGCTATCACACATACAAATCCCTTAGCTGTAGCAAGTTTGTTTTGTGTAGGATAGACCCTATACCATTCACTTCATGGGCAGCCACAAACACAGATAAACCCCTACTGCACACAGAGTTTAATCTGCATACAACTGTTCAGAGAAAAACAAGCTCCTCCAGGTACTCAACTTATGTTTCATAACTAATGCATGACAGCCTTTATCTGTATCAAACCCTACACTGTCACCAAACCCTACACTGTCACCAAATCTACATTGTGAAATTAAGTGGACATGGGTAGAAATTGGGTACTGCAAACAGTGTGCCACATAGTTTACAGACAGTGAAACTCTCATGAGGAATACATTGCGTAGTATTAAAAAGTATCTATGAGGAACACTGGTAACTCTATGTCAAACTTGTCTAAAGAGACATAATTCATTACAAAAGGCCCATGGTGTGAGGATGCTAAAGGTCATATTACGTGCAGCTTTCATAATGTGGTGAAAACTTTACAGATACCTCCTCTTCTGAAGCTAAAACAGGTACACCAACATGGGGTAGTACTTGGTGCACACACTTTTATATTGTGTTGCAATTAACATGCTATGTTGACTCCAGTATGCTTACAATATTTAGTATCTACTATAGGGTGACCACCTGGCATTGAGGCAAATTCTGGACAGGACTTTAAAAAGTTCAGGACAAAGGGTCAAAATTCAGGACATAAATTCAGGACAAAGGGTCAACTTTCAGGACAAAAATTCAAGACCAAACATCAGTGTTACAGACACACGCAGGAGAAGCCATGTCTCACTATGTTGTCAGTGCATTTATTTGTTCTTTTTTAACATAGCACTATTTATTCACTGTGGTCTTTTTTCTGATTGCCTCCTGGTATGCTACATTCAAGTGTCACATTATGTCCTTGTTCAGTAGTAAATAAATGCCCTTCAGTACTGCGGCAAGGCCATCCCCCATACCCAAACCTACCCATACTTTCTTGAAGAGAAAGTAACGGCAACATTTTAATTATGTTTCTGAACATTTTAAAACCGCTGGCAAACAGATTAGGAAACATTAAGCTAATTAACCTTATGCTAGTTTAAACAAATCAAACAAAAACATCTGTCTTACCCCAACTGTCCATGGACTTTCAACCTAAAAAAAAGTTAAAGAGGCAGGGCAGATGGTGTGGGCAACAGTCTCACACCTAATGTCAGGATGTGAGGTACTCACAACTTGTCTGTAGTCTCACAGCACTAGAGTGTATATCTGGGACTCTACATTTATCTCAGAAATGGGAGCCCGGACTACCAATCAAAGATAATAAAAGAGGAGCATGAAATCGAGATCCAATGGGAGATCCACGGCAAGTGATTCAAAGGGTTGTTGCTAAGAAGTGGATAAATAAGAAAGAGAAGAACAAGGTGGGTCAATTCCTTAAATCAGACAAGATGGGTTCACCAAGACTATCGGAAGGTATTGGGCACCTGGGAAGTTGTCTCTGCACACAGGAGAGAAACAGAAGAGGCACTGTCAAGTGGTTGAAAAAGCAACCCCCATCCACCTTGACAAACTCTTCTGGTGCAATGGTCCACTGTTCATGCTTGTTAAGGGTGAGCAGAGGCCATACCCCTTACAAGGTTGTGCAAGGCAATTGCCCGCTTTGTCTATGTCTTTAAATGGTTTTGAAATTGAGCAAAAGCCAAACTAGTGATCTGGGTTATCCATAAGTGCCAAGTACACATACAGGGGGTCATTCTGACCCCGGCGGTCTTAGACCGCCGGGGCCAGGGTCGGCGGGAGCACCGCAGACAGACCGGCGGTGCCCCGCAGGGCATTCTGACCGCGGCGGTAAAGCCGCGGTCAGACCGGCAACACTGGCGGTCTCCCGCCAGTGTACCGCCGCCCCTTTGAATCCTCCAAGGCGGCGCAGCTCGCTGCGCCGCCGAGGGGATTCCGACCCCCCCTACCGCCATCCAGTTCCCGGCGGTCCGCCCGCCGGGAACCGGATGGCGGTAGGGGGGGTCGCGGGGCCCCTTTGGGCCCCTGCAGTGCCCATGCCACTGGCATGGGCACTGCAGGGGCCCCCGTAAGAGGGCCCCTACGAGTATTTCACTGTCTGCTTGGCAGACAGTGAAATACGCGACGGGTGCAACAGCACCCGTCGCACCTTCCCACTCCGCCGGCTCGATTACGAGCCGGCTTCATCGTGGGAAGGACGATTTCCCCTGGGCTGGCGGGCGGCCTTTTGGAGGCCGCCCGCCAGCCCAGGGGAAACCTCAAAATACCCACTGCGGTCTTCCGACCGCGGTACGGTATTTTGGCGGCTCCCGCCGGGCGCACGGTGACCGCGCCCGGCGGGAGTCAGAATGACCCCCACAATCTTCAAAATATTTGGGACGTAAATTGCACAAACAAAATGTAAACATTTTAAAATGTATTTAGTGTTTCTTTAACATATGGCACTGTTTTCCCCTTTAAATACAATTAGATCTCAGATTGAACTGGGAACTAGTTACCTTTTGATACCTAGTGATTAATATCTACTATTCTCCCACGGATTTGCAGGATGGAAATCTCGGCAGAACGTCACGGTCCCTACAAGCGCAGTTTGCTTTTTGGTCTTATCTTCTGCTTTCTGTAGAGGGCCACGTAGCACTAGAGAAGGTGGTGTGCTAACCCAATGATAGTATTATTTTGCAAACCTTCCCCTGCTCTTCCTTCATTCCTTCTTCAGACGTGCCACACATTTGATTTGGTCGCTGCAGCGCCATTGGGTAGCTCTTTCCACTCTAAAGCTACCCGTGTACTGTGGGTGGATTAGGTCTTCTGGACTTAGAATGAGATGAGGTTTACCAGTAAAGACTTTTCAGGAAGGCTTACTGCACTGCTCATTGTTTCCTACTGTCCATTCTACAGATCACCATCCGGGATTATCCAGCACAGCTTTCTGTTGCCATGCTAGAACCTGTAAACTCACTGACACAAAGAAACCCTATGCTCCTGCACTACCTTTGCTAAGCTTCCCACTCACACAGGACGGCTGTGCTCAAAGCAACTCCATCAGTGGCATGCTGCAGGTATCTTAAAATTGGGGGATTTGTTTATGGACGGCAAGCTACTAAATTTCCGAATCCTTGTGGCAGACTACCATTTTCACCCCGGTCAACTCCTTGCTTACAACCACCTTAAACAATCAATAAATGACTATTTCATGTCTGCCACCTAGCACTAACCCTAAGAGAGGTGTGCCAGAAGCTTTACACCATAGGAACTGGTGGCAAACTGATAGAATGAGTGTACAGACCTCTTCTGCAACATGGAAACCTCTCCAGGTCTTCTTGTCATACTACCTGGGTGATTGATGTGGCCAAATCTCTGCAAGATAGAGACTGGACTAAAATACTGGACTTTCCCCACAAAGTATCCACGGCTATCACTTGAAGTGCATTCATGGTGCTTCCTTGTGAATTAATTCCGTCTAGTGCTTGCCATTGGCTTTGTGGTTTGTAACTAACATTTTCTTCCTTTCAATTTGCTGGCTTTATTTGTTTTAGGCTATGCAACTTGAGTTCGTCTCTTCCCTTGCCAAAACTGTATCTATAGTATCCTTCTGAGTGCTCCCTTTCTCTAAACAGGCCTGTAAAACTTGTTCTTATCTCATCACATTTGCTGTGCATACAAAGAACAAAGTCAAATGTCAGGCTCTGTCTTCAGTGGCAACTTAGGGCCAGATGTAGCAAGTATTTTGCATGGTGCAAACTGCAAAAATCGCAGTTTGCGCCATGCAAAATGCCCATCGCGATGCACATTCACAATTTGCGAGTCGGTACCGACTCGCAAATTGTGAATGCGACTTGCAAATAGGAAGGGGTGTCCCCTTCCTATTTGCGACTCGCATCGCTATGCTAAATTGCTTTGTGACCGCGAATGCGGTCGCAAAGCAATTAGCAGTTACCACCAGTGTCACATTGGTGGTGACCCATTCGCAAAAGGGAAGGGGTCCCCATGGGACCCCTTCCCCTTTGTGAATGTTGTCAAAATGTTTTTTCAGAGCAGGCAGTGGTCCAATGGACCACTGCTTACTCTGAACACACTAAACCAAATGGTTTCGGTATTTTTTTTATTTTGCAACTCGTTTTCCTTTAAGGAAAACGGGCTTCAAAATAAAAAAAATAACTGCTTTATCTAAAAAGCAGTCACAGACATGGAGGTCTGCTGTCTTCAGCAGGCGACCATCCCTGTGAGTGCAGGGACTCGCTATGGGGGTCGAAAAATGCGATCCACCTCATTAATATTAATGAGGTGGGTCTTTGCGACCCCATAGCGAATCGCAGACGGTGTCTGAGACACTGTTCTGCATCCGATTTTGCGAATCGGAAATTGTGAGTCGCACCAACTCGCAATTTCCGATTCGCAAAATCGGAACTACCTACATCTGGCCCTTAGTGTTTACTTTTCATTCTCTGACTTCAAAGTGAGAGGACTTATTCAACAATCTTGCTGGATACTGGGATTAGGAAAGAGTTTTTTCTATCACATGACAACATTTAAATAAACTTCAGAATATATCGGAATTAGGAGTACAAATTAAGCACATTTTTGTCAATTCTGAACTGTACTGGAAACAAATACCTTTATATGATTAAAACAAATCATTGCATTAAGTAATGCAATTTCCACACATAATCATCTGTGCACAGTATAGTTTGGCTTGAAAAACTCTATATCTCTGCAAATGTAACGGCCATTTCAACCAAAAATGTGTTGTCTGTAATGGCAGTCTGTTACTACACTATGCATACTTCATTCCACTCTGCTCTGCACCACTCCACACCACTGCACCCTACTGTGTATCACTCCACTTTACACCACTCCATGCCACTGCAATGCACTCTTCTCCATTCTGAACCCCTCCACGTTATTCCACTGCACTCTATGCTACTTCACACTATGCCTCTCTACTCTACTCTGTACCACTCTACTTTATGCCAATGCACTTTACGCCTTTCTACACCACTGCGCTCTCCTCCTATACACGCTATACCACTCCAGTCTAGGCAACACCAATCTAGTCCGCACAACTCCACTCTATAACACTGCACTGTACACCACTGCACTCTAAGCTAATACACTCTTTGCTAGTGCACTTTACTCTGTAACACTCAACTCTATGCCCCTGCAATCTACATCAATACACTGTATGTCACTCTAATCTACTCTGCACCTCTGCACTCTATGCCATGGCACTCTACACCACTTTACTCTATGCCATCACACTCTATACATCCCCACTCTACCCTGTACCTTTCCACGCTAAGTCACTTCACTCTACTGTGAAACAATCTACTTTATGCCACTGCACTCTGTGCCACTGCATTCTATGCCACTGCACTCTACCCTGCACCTCTCCACTCTATGCAACTGCACTCTACTCTGAAACAATCTATTCTACGCCACTGCACTCTACACCACTCTGACTACTGTACTCTAGTTCAATGCACTCTACACTACTGCACGCTGACACTCTACTCTGTAACACTGCACTGGCCGCCACTATACTCTACACCACTCTACTCTGTACTACTACATTCTGCACCAGTACACTCTATTTCCCTGCACTATATGCCACTCTTCTCTGCCCCATGCCACTCTATGCCACTGCACTCTACACAGTGCACTCTAAACAACTGCACTGTATTCCACTGCCCTTTACTCTGCACCACTTTATGCCACTATTCTCTGTACCACTCTACACACCTGCACTGACACTGTACTTTGCAACACTGCAATCTACACCACTCCACTCTGTACTACTGAATTCTATGCCACTGCACTCTAGGTACTATACTCTACTCTGCACTGCACCACTCCACAATACTCCACTCTGCACCATTCTATGCCACTGCACTCTATGCCACATGAGTCTACTCTGCACTCTGACACTGCACCACTCTGCATTACTGCACTCTCATCCACTTTATTGTATGCCACTCTACTCCACTGCACTCTATGGTACTCTACCACATGCCAGTGTATGGCACTGCACTCTGTGCCAATGCACTCTAAACAACTGCACTGTATGCCACTGCCCTCTGCTCTGCACCACTGTACTCTATGCTACTGCTCTCTGTGGCACTCTACACCACAGCACTGACACTCTACTCTGCAACATTGCACTCTCCGCCACTGTACTGTACACCAATCTACTCTGTACTACTGCATTCCACGCCACTGCACTCTATGCCACTCTACTCTACTCTGCATCACTCCACTCTACGCGACTGCACTCTACAGCACTATATTCTACTCTGCACTGCACCACTCTACACTACACCACTGCACTCTCTGCCATGCAAGTCTACTCTGCACTCTATGCCACTGCACCACTCTACACTACTGCACTCTCTGCCACTCTATTATATGCCACTCTACTCCACTGCACTCTATGCCACTCTACTCTACCCCATGCTACTCTGTGCTACTGCAGTCTACTCCAATGCACTCTAAACCGCACTGTATGTCACTGCCCTCTACTCTGCACCACTGTACTCTATGCCACTGCTCTCTATGCCACTCTACACCACTGCAGTGACAATCTACTCTGCAACATTGCACTCTCTGCCACTGTACTGTAAACCACTGTACTCTGTACTACTGCATTCTATACCACTGCACTCTGCATCAATGCACTCTGCATCTCTCCACTCTACAGCACTATACTCTACTCTGCACTGCACCACTCTGCACTACTCAACTCTGCACTACTCTACGCCACTGCACTATATGCCATGTGAGTCTACTCTGTGCCACTGCACCACTCTACACTACTGCACTCTCTGCCACACTATTGTATGCCACTCTAGTCCTTTGCTCTCTATGCCACTCTACTCTGTTCCACGTCACTCCATACCACTGCACTCTAAACCACTGCACTTTAAACCAATGCACTCTTAAACAACTGCACTGTACTCCACTGCAATGTACTCTGCACCACTGGGATCTACGCCACTAGTCCTATGCCACTCTTCTCCGCTCTGCACCACTATGCCACTGACTTTTAGCCATGCTGAACAGCAGCCACTCTGGTGTGTAGCATGGCTAAAACACATTAGCAAAGCCAATAACTCTTGCGTAGACAAGACCTATTGGCTTTGCCAATGTTTGTTAGTACTATGAGGTACCAAGGTCCCTGAAAGACCTGTGAATGTGTAAGTCCTTATTTTAAACATGCATTCAACGCCTCGTCAGGGGGGTAGTAAGCGCTATATAAATACAATTACATCATAATATAGGCTGCTACAAAATGCGCAAATACATTACATAAAAAAAGTGCTTCCCAAAAACAGATTTGAATAAAATACAGTTTATACCTAGTACTAACATTTTTTATAACACCCCATTAAAACTACACACTCCACAGCTCACCTTGAAACACCATCACAGTACCTCTCTAAAAGAAAATATCTATGCCATCAGAAAGCTTCAAGTGACGCCTTTGGTTAAATTCAGTGCATGTTTCCAAGCCCCCTTGCCTTTGCAGATTTACCGGTTGTGCATATTTGCATTTCTTTAGGGAAGGAGACACCCTGGCAAGAAGGTTTGTTTCCTATCTGTCTGCCCCTCCCTCCCTCAGAGCACAGGAGACTCCCTGCCTTTCAATCTAGCTGGGGAAACCGATCTGCCTGTAATTTCTCCCTGCCATCCATTGTCCTTTTGGGGAAAGGCTAAAATTACGGACAAATGCTGTCCGTTAAGGCTTTCATCAGAGACAACGGATGGCAGGGAGAAATTACAGGCAGTCTGTGATACTTACGGACAGGTAGTCACCCTAATCTACTACGTACTAGTATCTGCTATATAGAATCTTTACTCTTTTGGAAAGTTTTTCTGCAGAACTAAAACGCTTGTGTGGAACATACTGGACACAATGTTTCAAATGTAATCTGCATACACAGTTACTCTTCAATACAAAGATTTCATATAGGTTCAAAACCTCTACACACATATAATGCAATAAGAGCACATGTGTTTTATAAACACTTACACCCATTAGCTGGGCATAGGCTGCATAAAATAAGGTAGAAACGTAATATGGTAGTTACCTGCTACTTTGAAAACTACAAAACTAACACACTAATTGGTTGATGTAATCAGTGATGTCATTAGTGATGTTATTAACTAAACAGATCAAGCTATTGCTCCCGCTCAGAGGGAGCAGCATAAATATCTGCTTTCACCAGGCAGTAGCAATGCTGGATCCCTCATCATAGAAGGAGCCAGCTGGAGATGTGGCTGCATGATGGGCGCCCTGAGAGGGCACCTGTGCACCCAATTATTTAAAATGTAGGCCACGGAGGATGGTGTTCCCAGAACCATATGCTTGGGGAGGTTGCAAGGCCTCCCTCTTGTTGAAATAAATGGGGTTCCCAGGGCCTTTTAAGGTTTGAGTAGGGGGGCCACAAAATCCCACTACCCTTAATTAGCAGATTGGATCCTGGGAGGTGGTGTCTCCAAGGCAAAAATGGCTTGAGGTGGGAGGGCCATGTAAACCAAAAAATGCTGCTGCCTATTTCGGTCCATCCCTTCCATGTTAGTAGTATGCATTAGTGTTCTGGCCATTTTCCAGGCTGATATACAGCGTGTTTCATCTACAACTACATGTTGAAAAATGATCTGATATCCTTAAAGGAGACAAATGCAGCGTTGATTTATTGGAGCACAATCTCTGCTGTAGGACAGTGTGTTTTCTTTACAATTGCCTTTATGTATGGTAATAAAATATTACTTCATGTTGAACTAATCATAGAAATTTTTCTGAAAAAATAAATAAAGACTAGGTGAATATGTCAGTGACAACACTAATGTTTGCACCTCAAAATAAATGAGAAATTCACCAAGGCATAGCTAACTATAACTTGCACCCCTGCCACACAGTGCTTATGGCCTCACATAGTACATCATTCATGGTATGTTCTATGACATAATTTATGACACCACTGTTGACATTTCAAATTACACCATTTTGATATCACAAATGACATTGCTGATGACTTCATCCAGTGAGTCTGTTAGTTTGTTTTATATTTTACAGAGGTAAGTTTCATCCAACTTCTCTACCTAATTTTGTACAATCATTTTCCCGCTAATGGGTGTAATTGTTTGCAGAACGCTTATGCTCCTAATGGGTCATAGTTGCATAGAGGTATTGAGTATGTTAGGAATATTTCTGTACAGGACTAACACAGTGTACAGGTAACAGTTTATGATTTGTGTCCAGTATCTTTGACTGTTTAATTAAAACAGGACGCAAGTAAACTTTCCAAGAGGGCAAAGATGCTGTACTCTCGAAACTATGTACCATAGGCAGCCGTAGGTGTTTTGAGATAATTATCTTAGAATGACAATTTCTACATAGGACAGAAGACATAAAATACATTTCCTATGGAAACACTGACCTTACTGTAACAACCCCAACCCAGTGGTGACTGCCACTGGGTAATAACTTGCTATTGGAAATTGGGTTACTGGTTTGAGGGCGTAAAGTCCAACTCAATCAAGAACCACAATCTCCAACAGAGGAATGACAAAGATCCAATCAGTAGAACCAGAGATGTGCAATTGTAAAGGCTTAAGTGAAAATAGTGCCTACAAGGACAAAGCACCCACTGTAGTTATTTGGTCGCACTTGACCAGGACAAAGTCACAAGTTTAGGCAAACCGTGATGGAGCACAGGTCAAGTATAGGAACCAAGTTAGCCCTAATGAACAAGAGTACCTTAATATCTAGTCCCACCGTGTTGTGATGTCCCAAATTGAGGATGCATCACACAGCTGAACCGATGTGAGGTCCTAGTGAGGAGATGGATTGAGCAGCAGTGGTTCTAAATGCTGTGAGGTGGCAATGTGAGGGTCTACGTTTTTCATTGAGGATGCCATCAACAAGGATTTTTGATCTGTAGACCTTCATTGAGGCTGTGTGGTGCAGCTGCGGTTCGGAGGAGGCTACGGGCTGCGATGCGAAGTCCTGCCTCAGGGATGCATCACACAGCAGTTCTGATGTAGAGTTTTTTGAGCTGATGCACTGCGCTGCAGTTCTGATCTGGAGTTTTAGTAGTTGCTGTGTTGTGGTGCCTCTGTTCTGCTGAGACCACAGCTGGGCTTGCAGGGCACCTTCAGGTCCACTTACAAGGGTCCAGGGCTGGGGTGCCACCACTTGGGGGACAAAACCTACAGTAAACTGAGCCCTGGTGCTTGGTTCAAGGTGGTTGAATCCTGTCCTGCCCTTAGGCTTCCGATCAGGAGGCCAGCCAACTGGCTCTTGGAATCATTCTGGTGGTCTGAGGTTTAAGATGCAGGCCCAGTTCTTCACTCAGGCATCAGGGGCAAAAAAGTAGCAGTTCTTCTTGCAGAGCAGCACAGGAGTCCTTCTGAATCTTTCACAGGTCCAGAGGTGTACTGAAGAATTGGATCTAAGGGTCCAATATGTATACCTGGTGCCAGCTTTGAAGTAGAAGAAGGTTTAGAGGTTTCTACCCCCAGAGGTGTTTGGAATTTCCTGCCTCCTTGCCTGGTTCCAGCATGTCTGGGGACACTAAAGACCAGTGTCAAACACCATTGTTAGTGTGCTCAGGCAGAGTCTCTGTGATGTGCAAGTGTGGTAGTTGACAGCTCTTCCCCATCATCACATCAGAAATGGCCCATACTGCTACCATATATTCCCCTTTGTCTTACTGTCTGGGGGCAATACACAAACACCAACTGCCAGCTGCACCTAGTCATGTGATTCAGGATACAAGCAAAAGACATCAAATGGTTATGATAAGAAAATGACAACTTTTGTTGTGTTTCTAAACTTTTTTAAACTAGCATTTTCAGAATTGTGACTAAAAATACAAATTACCAATAGAGGGGGCTTCAAAGTACTATTCTTTAGATACCAAACGCGACTTCTTACATGCTCCCAATTTAAAGTTATCACTAATTGAATGTAATAAGTTGGCCCAATGTTATCCCGTGGAAGAGGTAGGCCTCACAGTAGTGTAAAATGAATTTAAGGGTTTTTCACTACCAGGACTGGTAAAATTTAAAAGTAGACATCCTACTTTTTAAGTACACTGCATCCTGCTCTCTGGGTTTTTTAGAGTCTACCCTAGGGGTGACATATGTATTAAAAAGGAAGGTTTGGGCCTGGCAAGAGGTTTATCTTACCAGGTTGAAATGGCAGTTTAAAACTGCACACACAGGTTGCAAAGACAGCCATGAGGCATGTTTACAGGGCCACTTAAGTGAGTGATACAATTAATGTTCCAGGCCTTCTAGTAGCATTTAATTTACAGTTGTACCACCTTACTAGAGATTTACAGTTAATCAAATGTGGCAATTGGGTGTAAGCCAATTTTTCTGGGTTCAAAGGAGAGATCACTGGTTAGCAGTGTAAGTGAACACAGCCCTAAGACCAACAAAAATGAGATCAGCAAACACAATTGAGGTGGAAGGCAAGAGTTTAGTGGAAGACTACACTAAGGCTGATAGGTCTAGCACTTGCCTGCAAAGTAAAGTACTGAAAACCTACCTGTAGTCTGAGGTAGAATATAATTACAATACTTTGCAGTTTAATTCAGCAACGGTGCTTTGACTTCTAAACCCAGGTGGGGGACCGCAGCAAGCCCACTCATATCTCAACCAGGCATACAATTACTCAGCCTTCAGATGACAAATTATACAAGAAGGACCCAATGCAAGCCAATTCCTTACGTTAGAGAATATAACATTCTCTGGCCGTATTTATTACAATTCATAAACATGACAAATGTTTTGTTTTCCACATAAATACCACAATAAGTATAGTACAGCATAGTGTTGCATGGGCATATCTAATACATAAAATCTCCTAGCAAATACTACATAGCTAATACAGGAACTCATTAAATTTAATATCAAATTAAGGAGTCATGAGTGATCACCCCTCAGGCCCTTGTGGTGTTGACTGATTCAATTGACTTAATTGACTTGGACCCAGGACAACACCCTGCTGGTCTCTCCATTAGTTGTCCTCTACAAGGCAAACTCACTTGCCCCCTCAAGACAGAGGGAGCTTGGGCCAGCATAACAGCTGTACCCCCAAACAACCATGCCAGAGCTACCCAATATGGGGGTTCCCCCTGGCACCCATTAGGAGGTATGCCTTGGCCAACCAGGCCATTCCTTGGTCCCTATACCAGCCCACCATCCCCTGTATCCCCAGGGCAGTGTAATTTAGTACCCCAGCTGCCTATGGAGAATTGTGGTAGCGGGCGTCCCCAGCCTTCCAGTAGTGACCGCAGTACCCCTGCCCCAGATTGAGATAAATGCTTCAGCAATCCAATTACATCAGGAATTCGCCTACACATATTCTTGATGCCAAGTTTGTCTACCTGTTTTTAGTGTCCAAACATGACTCCTCCTCTGCCACAAGCCTGGGAGGTTTCCCGACCAACCAGGCCTTCCCCCAGATTCTGTTACTTAGATATGCAACTGATGCCATAGCAGTCTTCATACTAGACTTGTTGTCCCCAGGCTAACCAATGAACCTTATCCCTGTGGAAGGACAACTGTCCCACCTTCAAAGTGGCTTGACCATCATATTCAAGTCTTCCAAGGACAGGTCCTGGAGCTAGTACACAGTTCAGACGCTAGGAATGTCCTCTAACAGTTGCTAAAAAACAATTGCTACTCGTGTGGAGGGTGATGACTGTCGGAGGCTGTAGCTCCCTGTGTGCGACCTCCTGGGCAAGCTGGCATATCCCATTTCAACAAAGACCTCCCTTCACATCCCAGTAGAGGAGAAAGTCCCCTTTTCCGGCCTGTCTGTTAACCCGGTTCTGGGCAAAAGTTGACTTTGAATGCCACCTGGCAGCGTGACCAAGGATCCATGCACTGGCTGTAGCCATGTGACCTAATGATCATATTTGAAAGGAGATAAAATAAATATCATTAGACATATAAAAATAGTGCGAGTCAATTGCAGTTACATCATGTTAGGTAGCATGAGGCCCTTTTGACTCAGGCTTTCAAGGTGAATCTCCGCTCTCCTGGGAATGAGAGGATGACTCTCTCACCCTCCTAATGGGGGATGAACTTAGTGAGTGTTAACAATAATTGGTGTCTGTTAGAAATGGGGTTTCTGGTTGGCTAGAGTATGCACCTCAGCCAGGCAAAACCTGACCACTCTAGTCAGGGCAAGGGAGTTACACGTCCAAGATAACCCCTGCTCCCCCCCTTGGTAGCTTGCCACGAGCATTCAGGCTTAACCCGGAGGCAATGTGTAAAGCGTTTGCACAACACACACAACACACGTGACGCAATATCCCCACCACAAAGGAAACACAACACCAGATTATATGAAAATATACTGTATTGTACAAAAGGCAATTATCAGCCCAAACATCACATATCAGTACTATCCTGCTACCTTAGCAGTTGTCAGAACGTTACACATTAGTTACTCTGCAACCTAGCAGTAGTCACACATAACACACAGGTTACTCAGTATTCTGCAACATAAGCAGTAGTCAGGAAAACACGTTATTACATCACAGCACTTGTCATAAGAATATCATAAAATGCCCATAGTAGGAACATTAAAAAACATATGGCAAGTTAGAAAAACATATTAGCAAGCATGTCCATAAAAGGAACATTTGCATACACATATGTAAAAACATCAAACGCAGGTAGGTAATATATGAATCAAACAGAAGTCTGTAGAAAGAACTTTGGATTGCAACTATATTGGTCCTTTAAACAGTACCTGGTTGGATGAAGGCACCTCCAGTGCCTAGAAGGTGAACAATGGGGGCCCCAGCGCTCCTATGCGCAAAACGGGGACCTCACTTATAGTCTGGGGTCAGAGGAGGGCGACATGCACCTCCTCTCTTTTATAGACAGGCCCCTCCGGGGACCGTGATTACTGGGGGCCCCCCAGGGCCTCAACCGGCCCTCACAAGGGGGGCCAAAGCCAGCAAAAACAACTTAGGGCAAGAGGGGGTCACCACGCACCCCCTCTGGTTTACTGACAGGCCCCTCCTGGGACCCGCGATCTCTGGGGGGCCCCCCGGGCCTCCACTGGCCCTTCCACCAAGGGACGGGGGCCCACAATAATGTCCGTTTTACCTAACAGCAGAAAAGGAGCGTCCTGCTCCTAACGCAGAGGCCAGGGGGAAGAGGGCACTCCCCACGCCTTCCCCTGGTCCTGCCGTGAAGCCACAAGAAGATCGGACCCCTCCTGGGGCCCGAGCAGACACTCGCCTGCACCCAATGCGGAGCGTGCGTGTTCTTCCAGCTTCCCAGGCCGCTGCGTGATCTTATTTAAAGGGGCAAAATGCAGCAAGGAGCCTACGAGCTCCCAAGGCTCCATAAGTGCGCTGCAATCAGCGCTATGACAGCCACAACCACGGAGAAGCACCCCTCGTGAAGAAATGGATGCAGGGGCCAGGGGCCACAGCACCCTGCCACCGGGGAGCAGAATCTTAAGACAAGGTCCTCAGGTGGAGGGCCCAGCTACAGGCCAGCACAAGGGGAAGGCAGCAAGTGGCAAGTCCTTCACAGTGACCAAGCAGGTCACAGGTCAGCACAGCAGCAGCAGTCCATGGCGGTTCCTGGTGAGTCCTTTCAGCCTTTGGTGTCCAGTTCCAAGATGATTCCAAGAGTCTCCAAATTGTGGGGAAAATTCCCCTGTACTTATAGTCAGTTCTTACAGTGTTTTACAATGGTAGGGAGAGGAGGTTCCAGCCAGTTACAACTGGTTCTGGGAGTGCCCCCTCTCTCCTTTCAGCACAGGCTCCAAACATCAGTGGGGGATTAACGACCCTATTGTGTAAGGCCAGGGCACAGTCTTTACAAATGTAGGTGTGCCCCGCCTCTCTCTTCTCTCAGCCCAGGAAGACTATTCAGTATGCAGATGCACCTCTGTGACACCTCCACCCTCCCTGTGTACAGGCTGTCTGAAAAGTATGCACAAAGCCCCAACTGTCACTCTGCCCAGACGTGGATTGGAGTCAAGCTGCAAAACACCAGAGTCATAAGCACAGATAAATGCGCACTTTCTAGAAGTGGCATTTCTGTGATAGTAATAAAAAATACCCCCACACCAGTAAGCAGCATTTATTATCACCATCACAACCATACCAAACACGCCTACGCTACCCCTCATAAATCAGACAATACCCCTTACACATAAGGCAGGGCATTTCTAATGCAATCCTATGAGAAGGCAGCACTCACAGCAGTGAGACACCAAGTTAAGCTGTTTGTCACTACTAGGACAGGCCATGCAGTATGGCACATGTCCTGCCTTTATACATACATGGCACCCTGCCCATAGGGCTAGCTACGGCGTACCTTAGGGGTGACTTACATGTAGTAAAAGGGGAGTTCTGGGCCTGGCAAGTAAATTTAGATGCCAGGTCCCTGTGGCAGAAAACTGCGCACACAGGCCCTGCGCTAGCAGGCCTGAGACAGGTTTGAAAGTCTACTTCAGTGGGTGGCGCAAGCAGCGCTGCAGGCCCACTAGTAGTATTTAATTTACAGCCCCTGGGTATAGAGATACCACTGTACAAGGGACTTATAGATAAATTAAATATGCCAATTAGGTATAAGCCAATCATACCAACTTTAGATGGGAGAGCACCTGCACGTTAGCACTGGTCAGCAGTGATAAAGTGCTCAGAGTCCTAGAGCCAACAGCGAGAGGTCAGAAAAACCAGGAGGAAGGAGGCAAAAAGACTGGGGATGACCCTGCGTAAGGCAAAAAGTCCAACAGTGTCGCTAAGGAGTGGCTTGTGAGCAACCAGCAGCTCTTGAGCCAGCCATAAGTAGCTCTCCTGTGTGTAGGCTAGCCTACCAAAACTAGTGTATGTTTAAATGACATATGTGTGCTTGTCCTCATTTGGTCAATACCAAAATTCTTACAAAAATCCACTGCTTGTGATGATTGTCAGCAACATCAGTAGCTTTTAGTACAAGTGTGGCCGGCAGCTGTATCGGATGGTATTTGTGCATGACAGACCCCTGGCACTAAGTGGTCGCCCCACCTAGGTCCCTCAGCTGCACTCCTGCAGTACCAGCAAATTTATAACACCGCAACTATTAAACAACCCCTGCTGTATTGCAACAGTATGTGGGCAACACTTTGAAAACCCTCCAACAGGACCCAACGTTAAGCAAGGGCTCTGCTGTAACACAGTGAAGTTTGAGAAGTGATGTGATGTTTCATCAACAAACACCTTCTTCCCTAGAGTCCCACTATCCCATATATATGCCCGTAATATTTGTAAAAGACACTTTTGTGTGCCTGTCGGGTACTCCGACCTGAAGCGACCATGCACTCATTCAATCTGAGTCAGGAAGATCAAGATAATAAATACACTAGGTGGGAATATGAATGCTGGATTCTCCGCTTATTGAAGTAGGTGATGGGACTGAAAAAATGGATCCATGCCATAAGAATTCTGTCTTTTCAATGTTTGAGCATTCAATTGTATTAAGGCCACTACCTGAAATTGATGTAGACTTTGTTGAGCTATGCAGGAGCGTATAATCTTAAGAATGGAGGCTCCTGCTACAGAGTCCTTGGGCCATTGAAGGTTGCTGAGATCCCTACTCCAGGCTCTCCCCCCCCTCCGATTCAGCAGTTATAATGGTCCTAGTATTGAGAGCTCAATGCTCCTGGAAATGGTTAATGAACTTCCCTTGAGTTCCAGTTGCAACCTTCCTCCCTAACAAAAACTCTCAGATAGTTGGACCCACGCTTTGGCATTAACTGACCTACAGTTTGCACTGAGGTTTGAAAAGGGGTTGAACAGTACAGGGATATATGGTACTAGATAGCATATCTACCAAAGTCACTTTCATTCATCCTGATGCTTTGATCAGGAATAATCAACTGACAGAGTTTGTCAGAAGGTGCAAGATGTGACTGTCTCTACCCAGCCACCCGACGGGGGATCCAGGGCATGCCACAGTCGATAATGGCAGGGGGTGTGAGGATGACAATACTTAACAACAGAACTCACCCAGACATCCAGATGCGATTTGAAAAGAGTTGTGTGCTGTACGACAAAAGTATAGAGACACAACATATGCGAAAAAAGAATACTCTTAGAGAATGCAAGACAAAGTTCAAATGTAATGTAAACAAGGACTGTATAGCAGCTATGGATTTCTTCAAGGATTTCTGCAGTGCGTGTGGCTCAGATCTTGAAAGGAAGTCAAACAGAATAGTCTTCCACAGAGGTGTGCTCAGGGTGAGTGCAAGCCCTACTGAAAGACAAAAGGAGAGGCTGCCTGGTCATTGATCTACAAGAGAAGGGATGTCATCAATATAAATTAAACACAAACAAGCACACTTAAGGCAGGGGCATGCACCGCCCGAAGGGAAACAATACGAGTAAGAAACCCACAAGCATGAAAAACGTGCACACCCAATGAGTGCAAGCATAGCTTAGAGTGCACAAAACAAACCCTAAGCATGCCCTCTAGACACAGATGTCCACAAGTAAGATGGGTCAAAAACCAAAACACATCAACTCCAAGAACCGGTTAGCACCCAAGACCCTCTGCACCACACCTGAATCAATGCACAGCAGACCCTACTGGCAGCAAGTGCTCCATGCAGAGTACACACAACAAACAGGTTAACACCTAGGACCAATTAGTACCATGCATGAATCAATGATTGGCTCAGCCCTGTGGCAGCAAGAGGACCACATTAAGAAGACAAGAGACAGCGCATGAATGAATGTGCAGCACACCTCCGTGCCAGCAAGTGCACATCGTGGAATACACACAACAGGCAGCACATGAACCTAGTGCCAGCAAGTGGACCATGCTGAGTACACACAAACAGGTTAATAACTAAGACCCCATCTTTAGGGTGCATGAATTCTTTCACAGCACACCTGAGTCCAAGCAAGGGTACCACGCTGTGTATACACAACAAGCAGGTTCATGACCAAGCCGAGCAAAGGCCTGATCTGAGCCAGCCCCCAAAAAATGAAGTACATAAGTTGAACAAAGGCTCGACACGAGCAGACGACAGGGCCAAGCAAACGTCTAAGCTGAGCACATCAAAGCCTACTCTTTTGGTAGGAATAGCTCAAGTAGATGTTCGAAAGGGGTAAATGCTAGACATAACTCCATTTCTGAATTGCAAGACAAAGAAATCTTGCTTGTATCTACCTACGGTAAGTTCACACTCTCTAAAACACATACCTGCCCACATACACTGAACATCTGCCCTCAATTTAAAAGAATTTAGGGGGGTAATATACTAACTAAAAGGTGTTCTTAGAAGAGTGGATGATTCTAAGTATGCTCTAGGGCAGAGGTCTTCAAACCGAGGGGTGGGCCCCCCTAGTGGGGGCTCAGGTGATCCCAGTGGGGGCACCAGACACTGGCCAAAAGAAGCAACAGATAACATGGCTTTGTTTTAAGCAGAAGCATGTTATTGCAATTTTTAAAAGGTAACAGTACTTAACTGCAATGTTTAAATAGGTCTAGACATATTTAAACAGTTCCATCTTTATAAAACAATTGTGAAAAATTCTGAGGGAGGACCAAGGATTTTTATTTTTCAACTGGGGGGTCACGGCTTTAAAAAATGTGGTGACCACTGCTCTAAGGGAATCCTTTTTTTTTTTTGACACCTCTAAGTACAATACCCCCCAGTTGGTAAAGGGAGCAGTGTGTAATCTGGGCAACCTTGCCCACTACTTAAGCTGTCCTGCCGTCCCCGATGACCGCCCCGGCGACCCCACCACCGATGTGAGCAACGAATGGCTGCTCCCCGTGGGAGAGAGGAAATTCAAAAGGTGGCTGTTGGCCACTGCCCCGTCCGATCCGGCCCACACCTGTCTCGGGTGCCTGTGACCTGGCGGCTTGGCCCCTTGTCCATTCCTTATAAAGTGAACGGACAAAGAACATATTTTTGCCCTACGTGCATACTTGTTAAGGCAGATTTATGAGTAGACCTATCTAGCGCTAAAGAACTTGGTCATAAATAATATATCAGTTTACCGAAAATTAAATTACCCCAAAGATGTGGGTGATTTGAATTCGAATAGATTTGATTTGCTAATGCATCTTACGTCGTGCAACTCATTTGGATTAAGTTTAAATTAAAAGGATAACAATTTTTATAATAGGGAATCATAGGTATACAAACAAACCACTGTTTGCGTTGGAAGAAACAATCTGTCGTCTGGACTATGAGATGATCAGTTACTTCTACTTTTATTTTTGCGTGCTTTAAACTCGGAGATAAAATTGGCATTTTAGGCTGCCTATATTTAAATTAAATTTTGCCACACCTACACAGATGGGCCATGCACACATTTTGTTTACGGGGCAAGGGCCAGGGTGTGGTGGACTCAAGTATAGCAACACCTGATTCGCCAATTTATTCGCCAATCAGAAATGCTCGTGTGTAGCTGACATAATGCTGAGCGTGATTTGTTTTTGACCTTTACCAGAGATGCAAATTCACTGTGGCCCATTACTAGGGGTGTGTGTGTGCGGGGGTGTGGGTGGATTTGGGGGGGGTTACTTATAATTTTTCAGAAAAAATACTCCTCGATGCAAGATGAAGGATGTTAGGGTGTCTGTTGATATCCATAAGTACCTGTCACCGTGTATCAATCTAGCCTATTGTGCACAATATATATACAGATGTATAGAAATGTATATCTAAAATAGGCAAATCTTGTCACTATAAGACACGGCACAGCAATGGTGAAAGCTATGATTTATAAAAACTATGTCCTCTCCACGGCATCCCCAGCTTTGAGCCTTTTCCTGTGTTTAACTTCCTGAATCGAACGCTACGTGTAATCAGCTCGCCTGGCTGTGCCTCCGAAGCGAGAGGCGGGCTCTTTTGGGGATGCGGCGGGGGCGTGTTGTAACACCTCTGGAGCACGCTGAAGTGTCAACCGCTGCCTCATCCAGTCATTAGCGCATTATCTGGAGGATCTGCCTCATTAGGTTAAATTAGGTTCACCTAATTAGCCAGCTGGTCTTCTCCTCGAAAAACTGACAAACAAGTTCTGTGCTTCCATTAACCAATAACCGAACCAAACTGAGAGTGAGGTGAAGTGTTACCCTCCACCTAATAAAGTATTTCTGTAGCCATGCTCTTCAGCCTCGAGTCCTGCGAGAATTACATTTACGGGGGGCTACAAAATGGTCTTCATCCGAGTAGAAAACAGCTTTTCTTCCTGAGGCGAAGAAGCCAATGTTACTCGAGCGTTGCTCTCAAAGGCACAGAAGCTATACCTCTACTCATTTACTTCAGTGTTGTTGCCCCAGATGGTTTCAGGGACTGTTTTTAACACATTCGCTTTCAGCTTCGTATTTTTTAAGCTGCTGGGCCTTCCATCGCCGAAAACAACAAACATAATTAAAGCACTCCAGCAGGTTGCCTTTTACAGTGTTTTAGGTCATCCAGGTCCCGCTTTTCTTTACCTTGTCAACGTTCTAATCACAATAAACTTCTAGGCAGATTTTCCTTTATACAATACCCATGAGTGGGATATCGGAAAACCATGTGGCACTTGATATATGCAATAATTCACATAATATACAAATAAATATTACTTTAAGATTCTATTATTGGGTGCTTTTTAAATCGTGTTTTATAATGGAATGATTTGTATAATAATGAAGTCAGAAAGGCAGCCTTCAATAGGCTGGCACCATTGTTTCTACAGATAATATAAAATACATTCACTCGCGTCTCTGCAGTGCGGCTAATGGATGACGCCATATCATCAAGGACACCATGCCCGAGTGCATTCTGGAACCTGTGTTCCTGACTTGAGTCAACCGAACCAATTTGGAACCAGGCGCACTCGATGAAAGAGTCTTCCGGTAACCTAAACGAGTCGAGTAAAGACACATTCACCCTTATGTGCATACATGATCGTTACAATCACAGATTCACTTACTGGTTTCCCCCTGACCAGGTTCACGACTGCTGTAGGTGAATTCAGCGATTTTCTTGTCATGATACACGACGCTATCTGTGCTTTTCCCTTCACAGTTCTGATCTTGTGATTTTAATTAAAAAGACAATGAGACGTTTTAGGTAAATAATGGATTTTGTGTTCATCACACACAACATTATTAATAATTCCGTACTAATACAGTTCTGAATGAATTCATGAACGCGAGACTCAAAGAACATTCAGAAAATGTTGCTTCTCATCTAACATATCGCCTAATCCAGATAAAGAAGACCACGTTGCAAATTAATTGTCATGAATGTATCATGCCGTTTATGTCAGTAATTATTATTTTAAAACCGAAAATGGCTACCCTGTAAAACGAAAGCTTAACAAACCCCTTTAATTGATGCACAAATAAGCTCAAAAATGTCTGCCCGGATAGTTCACTTTGGATGTCTAAGGTCATTTATACTTAAGTGCTCATTGGAATGCAAAAGTTGGATTGATTATGTGTGTCAAATAACATGAAGAAAAAATAAAATAAAACGGAGTTACACACCTATAGGAGTTGCAAAGCATTTCTTGTGCGGCCACAGATGTCTCACCTTTTGAGACACTTGTACCTAAAATTAACCTTGGTCTAGTGCCTCAATCCAGTAACTCGGGTTTTCATTAATAATTCATTAACATCTAATGCATTGCCCTGAAGTCAGCCATTTTGAGACGTTGACATTTGCCTCATGGTGTGTACCCACGTGACATCTCCTATAAGACTAGCATTCCAATTTATTAAAAGTTTGGAACAACCATTAATTTTAGTAGGTAAATGTTATTATGCATAAAAAACAAACAAAAAAACACACATTTGCAGAACATTTTATACATTCATTGAAGAATCATTAGCTTCCTACTGAGGACCCCTGCTGAAAGATGTTAATTCCCTAGCTTGTAAATTCAAAGCACTGTTTTGTGATTAGTTTTCTTCTCCTTCGGTGGGGGAGGTGAGCTATCAGGATTACATTTTCAAGCTTCTTTTTTGGGTATTGCAATAGGTGCAGAAGGTGATGCCCCTAGAACATTCAGAGACACATTTTAGGTTTAATAATTTTCCCTCCTACTGTCGTTGATGAGTATGATCTATTAAAATGAAATTCGTAAATCCCAAATACAGCATTTCTAGGATTATAAATAGGTTTATCTGAAATTAATAGTTTTTATAAAAATACTCTGGAGATCTTAACACCTATGGGAAGAATACATTTTGTTACAGGCTCCCTGAGGAGTCCTATAGGATCTCTAGAACAAGTCTCTCTTGTGTCTCTAGTCTGCTCACCTGCAGAATCCCAGACTATTTTGGTCTTGTTTGTTTGCTAAGGGTGCCAAGAAGAATTAATCGGAAAAATATACTTTCAGACTCTTCAATCAGGAAAAGAGTGAAATGTGCTATTCTTATATATGAGCAGCTAAAATACAGCTCTTTGAACGTCCTAAAGACAGCGTGCAGAATCTCCCAGGAAGCATAGTGAGGCTCCTTCGTAAGACAAATAATTTGCAGTAGGATTGCATCAGTTTGCCAAACAGACTTCCCTGATCCCAAAAATATGCATCTTTAAGGGATGCGAAGAGGCCAAACAATAGCATTACCCCCAGGTCCCTCCAGTCCTCGTCCCATTCATCACTAATTGGAGATAACTATCTCTACGACAGAAAAAAAGAACAAGAGGAATGCTGGGATATCCCCTCCCAGTCCCTCCCTATCGTAGTAGTTAATAAGCTGTACTCACCCAGCATTCCGGCTGTTAATTTTTTCTGTCTTCTGACAGGACGAGGACTTGGGGATGTCATTCCTATCGGGCTTGGACGATGTTAGAAATGGGGTCTTTGGTTGACAGTCAGGTTACCCCCTGTTCAAGCAAGGACCCTCACTCTAGTTAGGATAAAAGAGAATCACCCTCAGCTAACCCCTGCTTACCCCCTTGGTAGCTTGGCAGAGCAGTAGGCTTAACCTCAGAGTGCTGGGCGTAAAGTATTTGTACCAACACACACAGTAACTTAATGAAAACACTACAAAATGACACAACACCAGTTTAGAAAAATAGGAAATATTTATCTAGACAAAACAAGACCAAAACGACAAAAATCCAACATACACAAGTCAAGTTATGATTTTTTAAAGGTTTAAAATAAAAAGAGTCTTTAGGTAGTTGTAACACCACACTAGCGCTGCTAGCGTGAAAATGTACCTGGTTTGCGTCAAAAATAACCCCGCACGGGCGGTGTGCATCGAAAGTAACCCTGCACGGCTGTGTGCGTCGAAAACAACTCGGCACGGCGGTGCGCGTTGAAAAAGCCAGCCACACGACGATCCGAAAGTCCCGCGGCGCAGGGTGCGATCTCTCAGCCTCCGTCAGCGATGCTGCGCGTCGTTTCTCCTGCTCCGGGCATCGGTTTTTCGGTCGCGTTTCCTGCGGCGTCGTTTCTCAGCTGCGGAACCGGCGTCGCGTCGTTTTCTCAGCCGCGATCGGATTCGCGTCGATCTTTTCTCCGCACGGTGCTCGGTGCGTGTATTTTTGTCCTTAGGCTGCCAGCCTCTCCTTTCAGGGTCCCAGGAACTGGAAGGGCACCACAGAGCAGAGTAGGGGTCTCTCCAGAGACTCCAGGTGCTGGCAGGAAGAAGTCTTTGCTATCCCTGAGACTTCAACAACAGGAGGCAAGCTCTACATCAAGCCCTTGGAGATTTCTTCTTCAAGGTGGAAGGCACACAAAGTCCAGTCTTTGCCCTCTTACTCTGGCAGAAGCAGCACTGCAGGAAAGCTCCACAAAGCACAGTCACAGGCAGGGCAGCACTTGTTCCTCAGCTATCAGCTCTTCTCCAGGCAGAGGTTCCTCTTGGTTCCAGAAGTGTTTCTAAAGTTTGTAAGTTTGGGTGCCCTTCTTATACCCATTTTAGTCTTTGAAGTCACCTTTCTTCAAAGGGGACTCACACCCTCTTGTGAAATCCTGCCTTGCCCAGGCAAGGCCTCAGACACACACCAGGGGGTTGGAGACAGCATTGTCAGAGGCAGGCACAGTCCTTTCAGATGAGAGTGACCACTCCACCCCTCCCTCCTAGCAGAGATGGCTAATCAGGAAATGCAGATTACACCCCAGCTCCCTTTGTGTCACTGTCTGGTGTGAGGTGAAAAACAACCCAACTGTCAAACTGACCCAGACAGGGAATCCACAAACAAGGCAGAGTCACAGAATGGTTTAAGCAAGAAAATGCTCACTTTCTAAAAGTGGCATTTCCAAACGCACAATCTTAAAATCAACTTTACTAAAAGATGTATTTTTAAATTGTGAGTTCAGGGATCCCAAACTCCACATGTCCATCTACTCTCTAGGGGAATCTACACTTTAATCATATTTAAAGGTAGCCCCCATATTATCCTATGAGAGAGAGACAGACCTTGCAACAGTGAAAACGAAATTGGCAGTATTTCACTGTCAGGACATATAAACCACATTACTATATGTCCTACCTTATCCATACACTGCACCCTGCCCTTGGGGCTACCTAGGGCCTACCTTAGGGGTGCCTTACATGTAAGAAAAGGGAAGGTTTAGGCCTGGCAAGTGGGTACACTTGCCAAGTCGAATTTACAGTGTAAGAATACACATACAGACACTGCAGTGGCAGGTCTGAGACATGATTACAGAGCTACTTATGTGGGTGGCACAACCAGTGCTGCAGGCCCACTAGTAGCATTTGATTTACAGGCCCTGGCACCTCTAGTGCACCTTACTAGGGACTTACTAGTAAATCAAATATGCCAATCATGGATAAACCACTTACATACAATTTAAACAGGAGAGCATATGCACTTTAGCACTGGTTAGCAGTGGTAAAGTGCTCAGAGTTGAAAAGCCAACAGCAACATGTCAGAAAAAAATAGGAGGCAGGAGGCAAAAAAGACTGGGGATGACCCTGCATAAGCAAAAGTCCAACACGACCCCCTACCAGCCTAAAGCCAGGGGAGAACAATCAATACCTTGATGTACTTCCCTGATTGGGGCGATAGAACAGGGACCCAGGCCCACAACAGCAGGGGCATGTTCCAGTTCTACGCCTTCCTGACTCCAGTTGGATCCCTCTGTCCATACTCTCAGGGCCCACTAAGCCAACCCATGGGGAACCCTTCTCCACATCTACAGACACCATCTGTGCAACACCTAACTTTACTTTGCTCACAGATGTATTGCAATGGGCAGATAGTACCACCAGGGCCAACACAGTGGTGTTGCCCACTCCACCCCCGGGGTGTGACTCTCGTCCTCCCCCCCCCAGGGGCAACTCTGTCCACCAGGACAGCAAGCCACAGTGGCCCCAGACAACTGTCAGGGATGAGAACCCGACCTCAGGCCTCTCTAACCACTGTGACTGTGGAGAGTGGGGGGTGGTAGCCCCAGGTGCCTGGCACCCTTTGACCACTCTCTCTTCCACCAGGTCAGGAATGACAACCTGACCCTGGTCCTCCCCTCTGGGGCTCTGTAACCTCCCTGCAGAAGCGGCACCCCCAGAGTCAAAAACTGTCAGGGTGCTTGTAGAAGCAGTCCTGCACAATTCTTCCACCAGTGCAGGGATGTTAACCTGCAACTGATCCTCCAACCTGGGGTCTGTACCTTCAGGTTGGACCAGGGCCAGGGGTGAGGCTTCCCTCCCCCTGCCCTCTCTTCTGGGGTCCTGAACCACCCAACTAGGAGCGGCCCCCCCAGAAGACAACATGGTAGGGGCACTGTTAGCAGTAGCCCCTTCCTCCAGGTCAGGGGGGACACCCTTAACCTGGCCTCCCAATCCAGGGCCTGTACCCACAGACTGGATCACTGCCTGGCAAACCAGGACTTCTTGGGGGGCATACCTACCCCCTACCAGGTCAGAGTTTACCCTCTGAACCTGGTCATCCAACCCAGGGTCACCACCCTGCGGTTGAACCACTGCCTGGCACACCAGGACTTCCTTGGGAGCACACTTACCCCCCATCAGGTCAGAGTTTACCCCCTGAACCTGATCATTCAACCCAGAGTCACCACCCTGCGGTTGAACCATTGCCTGGCACACCAGGACTTCCAGGGGGGCACACTTACCCCCCTCAAGGGACACACTGTCCCGAAGGGCCACACAAGAGTCTGGCTGGCGCAGGTCTCCTGACCTCTGCCCATCTGACAGAGTCTGGATTCCCCCCAACCCAGAAATGGCCTCACCAAGGTCATTCATGGGGGGCTCTGCTCTCAGAGCTGACCCCTGACCCTCCAGGTTCTCCACTGGGGTCCGCAACCCCCTCTCAACCCTCTGTCTGGACTTCTGCACCCCCTCACTAGGAGTGGTACTGCCAGACACCAGAACTGGTGGGACGCTGGCTACAGCGGCCCCCCCAAGTTCTCCTGACACTGTGGGGTCTCCCTCAACAGATGGCCCTATGGTACAGGCTAGGCTCCCCTCCTGGTGTTCCCGCAGGGAACCCTCCAGGACCTGGGACCGGATCTCGGGCACCTTGGGCCTCAACCCATCCCCATTCCCTCTCCTCTGAGACTGGACATGGGGTCCCTCACCCATCCCACTACACTGGGACCTACCTGGGACACTACAATCCTTCCCTACCTCACCTGGTTGGGAACTACCTAGACCACTCCTCTCAGGAGCACCCCCAAATGCCTCTTCAGACTCTCTGGTACTCACCCAGAAGTCTGCCTCCATTGTAAGCTCCCTGGGGTCAGAGAACTCACACTCCACCTGGTGTTGGCATAGCTCTGGAAAATAAGGACTAGACATATGCTCTCCAGCAATTACATCACTCAGCCCCTCACATGAATTAACCAAAGTACCCTTCACCCAACCATCCAGTGACTCTGCTTTGAAAAAGCACCCCACATCACCCTCCTGAGACTGGTGAGACAGTACCTGACTGTCCCTGACACTCAACCCACACTCTTCTGGGATGTTTTCACACTCCATAACCAGGACTTCTACCTGGGGGGAACCCCTCTCCCTGTCACTCTCACCTAGAGTCAGTAGAGTGTCCCTCCCACCAGTAGGAATATGACTCCCCATGCCAGTTCCCCAATCCACCTCAGGGACCCTGTGCATCACTGGAGCTACCTCATACCCCTGAACCTCCTGGCGTGTGTTAACTCCCTCCTTCAAGTAGGGCACCACCTCTCTGGGCATGTGCACTTCTGCAGCATCACTGGATATACAATTGTTGCTGCCACCATTCCAGCTGGACTCAGCCCTCATGACTTCCAGCTCTTTCAATTTAAGCTCGTAAGCATAAATCATTTTTTTAATCTCTAAGTTCCTCCTCCTTTCTTCCAACTTTTCCCACTTGTCATACTCCCTTTGCATCCTCAACTTTTCTGCCTCCAACCGGCGAACCCTTTCTGCCTGTCTGTCCTGTACATCTTTAGGAGTCAGACCCTTAGACGACACCCTGATACCCCTCCTGGGGACCCTCCCCCCAGGCGTAACAGGTACCTCCACTACACCACTGTGTATCCTCTGCACTTCCCCACCCACATTCTCCTCCTCTGTGTGCCCTCCAGCCTTCTTGATTGTCACCCCGGCCCTCTGTGCCTGTTGCAGCTCCCCCTCCCTGGTGGAGCTCTCAGTGGGACAGTCAAGATCTTTAAGGAACTGTTTCAATTGAGCAACTGAGTACTCCTTCAGTTTCTCCATTTCAAACACAGCTCCAGCTGTTGCATCTCCAGATTGAGACATGATGGTCACAAGTGCAAAGTTCCAAAGGCAGAAAAAAAATAATTTCCCAATGAAGTAAAAAGAATCAGTCAAGGGATCAGCAAAATCATGGAAGTAGAATAAAAAGAGTCCTTAAGAGAAAAATCAAAAGATCACCAAACAAGTAGTATGTGGTCACGTAGTGGTCTGAGATCAAAACAGTAGTGTACACTCAATTACTGTATGTCAAGTACAAATACAAGTCCAATCCCGACCGCTGGTCACCAATGTTAGAAATGGGGTCTTTGGTTGACAGTCAGGTTACCCCCTGTTCAAGCAAGGACCCTCACTCTAGTTAGGATAAAAGAGAATCACCCTCAGCTAACCCCTGCTTACCCCCTTGGTAGCTTGGCAGAGCAGTAGGCTTAACCTCAGAGTGCTGGGCGTAAAGTATTTGTACCAACACACACAGTAACTTAATGAAAACACTACAAAATGACACAACACCAGTTTAGAAAAATAGGAAATATTTATCTAGACAAAACAAGACCAAAACGACAAAAATCCAACATACACAAGTCAAGTTATGATTTTTTAAAGGTTTAAAATAAAAAGAGTCTTTAGGTAGTTGTAACACCACACTAGCGCTGCTAGCGTGAAAATGTACCTGGTTTGCGTCAAAAATAACCCCGCACGGGCGGTGTGCGTCGAAAGTAACCCTGCACGGCTGTGTGCGTCGAAAACAACTCGGCACGGCGGTGCGCGTTGAAAAAGCCAGCCACACGACGATCCGAAAGTCCCGCGGCGCAGGGTGCGATCTCTCAGCCTCCGTCAGCGATGCTGCACGTCGTTTCTCCTGCTCCGGGCATCGGTTTTTCGGTCGCGTTTCCTGCGGCGTCGTTTCTCAGCTGCGGAACCGGCGTCGCGTCGTTTTCTCAGCCGCGATCGGATTCGCGTCGATCTTTTCTCCGCACGGTGCTCGGTGCGTGTATTTTTGTCCTTAGGCTGCCAGCCTCTCCTTTCAGGGTCCCAGGAACTGGAAGGGCACCACAGAGCAGAGTAGGGGTCTCTCCAGAGACTCCAGGTGCTGGCAGGAAGAAGTCTTTGCTATCCCTGAGACTTCAACAACAGGAGGCAAGCTCTACATCAAGCCCTTGGAGATTTCTTCTTCAAGGTGGAAGGCACACAAAGTCCAGTCTTTGCCCTCTTACTCTGGCAGAAGCAGCACTGCAGGAAAGCTCCACAAAGCACAGTCACCGGCAGGGCAGCACTTGTTCCTCAGCTATCAGCTCTTCTCCAGGCAGAGGTTCCTCTTGGTTCCAGAAGTGTTTCTAAAGTTTGTAAGTTTGGGTGCCCTTCTTATACCCATTTTAGTCTTTGAAGTCACCTTTCTTCAAAGGGGACTCACACCCTCTTGTGAAATCCTGCCTTGCCCAGGCAAGGCCTCAGACACACACCAGGGGGTTGGAGACAGCATTGTCAGAGGCAGGCACAGTCCTTTCAGATGAGAGTGACCACTCCACCCCTCCCTCCTAGCAGAGATGGCTAATCAGGAAATGCAGATTACACCCCAGCTCCCTTTGTGTCACTGTCTGGTGTGAGGTGAAAAACAACCCAACTGTCAAACTGACCCAGACAGGGAATCCACAAACAAGGCAGAGTCACAGAATGGTTTAAGCAAGAAAATGCTCACTTTCTAAAAGTGGCATTTCCAAACGCACAATCTTAAAATCAACTTTACTAAAAGATGTATTTTTAAATTGTGAGTTCAGGGATCCCAAACTCCACATGTCCATCTACTCTCTAGGGGAATCTACACTTTAATCATATTTAAAGGTAGCCCCCATATTATCCTATGAGAGAGAGACAGACCTTGCAACAGTGAAAACGAAATTGGCAGTATTTCACTGTCAGGACATATAAACCACATTACTATATGTCCTACCTTATCCATACACTGCACCCTGCCCTTGGGGCTACCTAGGGCCTACCTTAGGGGTGCCTTACATGTAAGAAAAGGGAAGGTTTAGGCCTGGCAAGTGGGTACACTTGCCAAGTCGAATTTACAGTGTAAGAATACACATACAGACACTGCAGTGGCAGGTCTGAGACATGATTACAGAGCTACTTATGTGGGTGGCACAACCAGTGCTGCAGGCCCACTAGTAGCATTTGATTTACAGGCCCTGGCACCTCTAGTGCACCTTACTAGGGACTTACTAGTAAATCAAATATGCCAATCATGGATAAACCACTTACATACAATTTAAACAGGAGAGCATATGCACTTTAGCACTGGTTAGCAGTGGTAAAGTGCTCAGAGTTGAAAAGCCAACAGCAACATGTCAGAAAAAAATAGGAGGCAGGAGGCAAAAAAGACTGGGGATGACCCTGCATAAGCAAAAGTCCAACAGACGACTACTGTCTAGCGCCTTTCCCTGCAGTCTACTGGGCTTACGGAGGGGCACAGCCACTTTTTTTCCCCTGGCTGTGGTTTCTATGGCTGTGGCCACTGGACGGGCCCTTGTTTGCCAGGGTGTTGTCCTCCGGGACTCTGTGGTGGGATGGCAGATTGCCGGTAGCAGCTTAGAGCCTGCACTTCCCCCGAGATGCTGTGGGGTTCAGTGAAGTCGGATTGCAGGGTCTCCAGGCCAGCTGGGCAGCTGGGAGCCTTGCGGTGACTGCAGGCAGCCGGATGCTTGCCCAACTTCCTGCTTGGAACACTATGTTGGTGAGCATGTGCGGGAAGCATGCTTTCGGCTCAGCTGCTGGCATGTTCCTGGGGTGAGTACTGCTTGGTGGTTTCTTCCTTGTCTATGGGCTGTGCTCATGATGGTTTCCGCTGCGGCCACCCGCTATGGTCCTGCACTGGAACAACGCCTCTTCTCCAGTGCTAGAGGGGTCGATGTTGCTTGTTCTTTTGTGCCTGCCTTCTCCATGGTGGGATGGCTCCAGTGGAGTCGCATTATTTTCCATTTCCTTTTACGTTCTGTTAGACTGCCGATTGTGCTTTGGGCTGGACAGCAGCAGTGGCTTCCCAGCAGCAGCACTCCTCTCCCCCATGGGGCTCGGAGGTTGGTCCGGGTTGGACTCGTCCTCCAGGTGCTTTATTTCGTAGCTGTGGACTCCACCCCTACCACATTACGTTACCAATTCCCCCCGCTCTACGGATGCAACGCTTCTGCACGTCATTGGTAGTTTCATCTGCCATGCCTGTTGGGTCTGTTGTGGTGCCTCCCTGTTCTTTGTTTTGGCAGGGTTGCACTGCGTGTTGCACTGGCCCTGTGCCGATCCCCTGGGTGTGTGGGATCTGTTACCGCTCCCCCTTTTTTTGGGTTGGTGGTTCTTTGTGGTAGTTTTGGATGTCTCTTCCCGTTGGTGCCTGCTGCAATGAGCTCTTAGCAGTTTTTAGAGGTTGGGTGGAATGGATTCAGGTTTGGCCCCCCGTTTGTGCATGCCTTGGGCTCTTGGCTTGCAACGGCATTTTTGGGCCTGTGCCCTGCTGTCTCAGCTGCTTATGTGCTGGTTTTGCACGTGCTGTTTGGTTCGCAATGTTTTTTTTGTTTGTTTTTTTGTTTGTTTTTTTGGTGGCTGGTGTGCCTCTCTGTTTTTCTGTCTTTTTCCAGCCTTACTGACGTCTCACCAGGTGGGTGTGGGCCTGGCATTGGCACGCTGTGTGGCGAGGGTCCTGGCTTTTCTGTCGTTGTCCACTCCTTTCCCTCCTGTTCCTTCAGAGACTGTGACTCCTTCCCGGTCCTTGTTCCCTGCTGTTGGAGTATCAGGGTTTTGCTTCCTTGTCTTTCTGTTGTTGCCTCAGGAGTGGTTCCTTTTTCGGGTACCTGCACAGTGGACTGTGGCTTCTGTTTTTGGGGTGTTTGTCTCCTTTCCCTTCTTGTCAGGCCTTCGCTGGCCGCTGCCTTTTTTCTTTGCATAGGTGGTGCTGCCTCTTTTTTGTCCTGTGGCCAGTGTTCTGGCCTTGGTTCTGCTGTGTGTGTCTTCTGTCTTGGTCTGTTCCATTTGTGCTCCCTCCTGGTATGTGGTTGGGGTTCTGGTTGGCCTGTGCCTATTTTTGGTTGAGGTTCTTCGCTAGTTGGCTGTTTTGGTGTTCAGCCTTTTTTCCCTGGTTCCTGCCTCTTGTGCCGTGCCCCAGGGTTCTCCTCCAGTGATGGCTGTTGTTTTGTCTCTCTCTGTTTCGGTCTCTTTCTTGGGCCCGTCCTTTCTCATGGCCGGTTGGGCTCTATGGCACACTTGTGGGACACTTGTGCTCCCGCTTGGTGTTTATTTTCTGGATGGTTCTTTCGTGGCCAGTGTGGTGGGTCTGCTTCTGGGTCTTCTTGGAGATGGCAGACCCTTTTCTTTGGTGTCTCTCCTCGATGTCTGCATTCTGGACGGCTCTTCCTACCTGCTTCGGGTCCTTCTCCGGTTCCTGTTTTGTTACTGTTTGGGGGGGGGGTTGTGCTGAGGGGTTCCCCTGCCTGCCTGCAGTCTCCTTTTTGCAGGGGGGGTGTTGTGTTGCCTTCCCCCGCAAGGTGTGCTCCTTGACTGTTCTTCATGATTGGTTTGTGGGACTTTTCACATGGAGTTCCTCCCTTAAATGGCCTCCTGCGGCTTGGTTGTTGTCTGCTTTGGTATGGTGTAGGGTGTTTGGGTGCATTCTTCTGGCCTCGTGGGCTTTTCTGGCCCTGTTTGTGGGTTGTGTTCCTTTTTGGCATGGGACTATTCCACATGTTTCTTCCTCAGGTGCTGTGGAGCTCTTCTTTGGAGTGCTGTTTGATGGGGTACCTGTTCTAGGGTTCCCCTGTCTTGCTCTCCAGTCTCCGCAGTTGGTGTTCTCGGTGGTGGTGGTTCCCCTTGTGCTGCTTTTTCCTGCCCTGTCCCTAGTGGGCCTTTGATTGCCCCTTTGGGTTGTGTGGGGCTCCTTGGCCTGGTTCCTGTTACTCCCTGTTTCTGGCTGTGTCTTTTGTTTGGAGCGGTTGATGCAGCGGTCCCCATCCAGGGTTGCAGACCCTGGTTCTGTGGTTTTGTGGCAGGTGTTCTGCCCTCACCGCTCTGTTTTTTTGGCTGTTGGCTTGTTTCTTCCTCGGCCCCCTGGGGTTCTCTGTTGCTTCCGCTTCAGGTTTTTTTTTCCTTCTTGTTCTTGATGTGTCCTGCAGCTTTGCGGCTGTTCTTAGGTCTGTTTTTGGGCTGTTTTTTGTTGCAAGGGTTTTCCTTGCTTCAGGACCTGCCCTGGCACCTCCCTGTTCACTGTATTGGGTGGTTGCCTTTGGGTTTCTGGTTCCTCTTCAGGGGGCCTTCTCTTGGATGCCCTTGCTGCCCCTAGTCGTGCTTGGGGCTGTTGGTTTTCTGCTTAGTTGCTTGGCCTCTGGTCCTGCCTACCACATGCCAGTGTTTTTTGGGTCTTTCAGGGGCTGTTGTTCCTGGTCCCTCTCTCCTCTTTTTCCTTGGTGGTGCTGTTGCATGGAGGTTGCCCGATGTCAGGGGTTTCCTTCTTTTGTGTGCTGTTTCATGTCTGCCAAGCCTCTGCTGCTGTGTGCTTGTGGTGGTCTTTCCTTCATCTCTCTACTAGCTCTAGGGTATGCTTCCCCTCTTGATCTTGTTGTTTGCAGGGTTTTGGGGGCTGGGGATCCTGTAGGTGCCCTGGCGCTGGTATCTGTTGCTTCTTTTCCATGGGGGCATTGTTGTCCTGTTTCTCTATTGCATCCTGGATGTCCTCCGGGTCGTGTCTGTTGGTTCGTGCTCTCCAGCAGAGGTCCGGGTTTTGCATTCCCATGGGGTTGCTTATGTTTTTGGCCTTTATGGCTTCCCTTTCCTTCCACTTTGTTCCTGTGGCAGCTCTCTGTCTTGTTGTTGTCTGGCCTGATTTGGTTGAGCTTCCCTGTTTTCGAGCTATCACAGTGCGGTATTTTGGGCACTGTCCCTTTGGTTCGGCTCCCGTGTGTCTCTGGAGGTGGCTGCTGTTCCGCTTTGCTTGTTTTCAGTGGCCTCTTCATGGTTCCTGTCTCCGGTTAGGGGGCTAAGGGGCCTGCGTACTCTTGAGCCTGAGGTCCCGTCTTGTTTTTTCTGCCTCTGGGGTGCTTTTTCTGTTTTGGCTCTTCCTTGTTCTTGTGGTTCCTTCTTTTGGTTCCATTGCTTGCATGGCATCATTTTCCTGTCTTTGGTTCTCAGGGTTTGGATATCTCCAGTCGGCCTCTTCCTTCCTGGCTTTGCCTTGGCCTTTGTGGTTGTTGCTGGGTCCTGCCAGGGAAGGTTTAATTGGTGAGTGTCTTTTTTGGGTCCCTCTCCCGTGCTGTATATTGCGTTAGCTGTTGGGGTTTCTGGTCTTCCTCCTGTGGGGGGTTCTCGTACTGGTCTTTGCGATTGGTTTTGGTCTTCTGGACTCTGTCTTTGTCTGTTCCCCTTGTGCACTGCCATGCTGCAGGCGGTGGTTACTTTTCCTATTGGGTTAGCCTATTTGCTTCCTTTTTGGTTTGCGCTCGGCCTCGGTTTTGGCCTGGGGCTCTCTGTTTGTTGGGGTGCTTCCCTGCCTGGTGTTTTGTTTGGTTCCTCTTCTTGGGGTATTGTGTTGGATCAGTCCGGTTTGTAAGAAGGCCGGTTTTGCCTGCTTGAGTATTCTCCAATTAGTGATGAATGGGATGAGGACTGGAAGGACCTGGGGGTAATGTTCTATTACTTACTGGTAATCTTCATTACTCCTGGTCCTGTTGTCGTCGTCCCATTCATCATGCCCCTCCCATGCTGCCGGCCTTCTGTGGGGGGCTTGGTAGTGCAGGCGGAATGCTGGGTGAATACAGCTTATGTACTACCAGAGGGAGAGACTGGGAGGGGATGTCCCAGAATTCCTCTTGTTCTTTTTTCTGTCGTGAAGATAGTTATCTCCAATTAGTGATGAATGGGACGAGGACAACAGGACCAGGAGTAATGAAGATTACCAGTAAGTAATAGAACATTAAGAGCGAAATGAAAGTTAACTGATCACTGCAAACCTTCAGTATTGACAGTAACTATTATTAAAACAAAATGAAACATTATCTTTGACCAAAGGTATTTGCTGATAAACATACATGTCCAAAACCATAAATCAAAAGTCTATTAAAGATTACATTTAGTGACTCCATGAAATCACTGTATTTGAATTTATCTCTAAGTTAATGCTCTAAATGAGTTCACAGGCACTCACGTTTGTGCAAAATTACTCGCAAAAATCTCACAATGCAAATTCGAGCTTTAACACACAAAAAATGGAAATATTTCACACAGGCTACTTTGGACCAGATGTACATACTATGCATTTTGTAAAAGTGTTTGCAATTTGTGAACAGACCTTTATCAAATGCATTGATAGTTTGCATACCAACCTTTGTACTAATAGGATGTTTCACAAATGCCAAACCGAAGTGGGTCGCAATTCAATCTACCTCAATACTTCTAATGTGGTAGCTCACAAACTGCGACCCAAATCTATTCGCTACCATCACAGGTATGGTGGTCTGCTGGGGTTAGCAGACCACCACATTTGTGATTGCTTTTAAATAAAATAATAGGTTTTTTTTTGGTTTTTTTAAACAGCTGGTTTGGCTTAAATAAAATTAAATGCATTTTTTAAAAAAATGGAAAGAGTCACAAACTTTCATTAGCAGTAAACAGCAGTGGCCGCTGGTGAAATTTGAAAGTGGAGGGGTGTACATGTCCAGGGAACATGGAGGGAGTGAGTGAAGCAAATAACATACTTTCACACTATTACTTGATTCTTGAAAACGCAGCTGAATAAACAATAAATTTACAGCACTATTTTCACTCACATCTTCTGTTCTGTGTAATGTACAAAAATTTGTGTTAGCTGCATATACACATGTACCAGAGCTAAGCTTTCCTCGCTTTCATTGTTTTTTGCATTTTGACAACCACAATAGAAATCATAACAGTTCTGTGGCGCTTCTAACATTTTTTTCTGGGTATTGTTGTGTTTTAGTGTACCAATCTGACATAAAGGATGTGCTATAGCACTGCAAAGAGATGAATGGTCACGTACAGATGTTGTAATTCACAATATGTTTACACACCCCATAATGACAAACATTCGACTGCCAGTGAAATAGGAATAGGCCATCCTAACTTAAATAGTCACAATTGCATGTTCCTTAAAAAAATAGAATAGTAAAGCATGACAATGTTCCCATTAAGTGTTAAGCTCGGTAGTAAAGTTTTAGTTGCACTCACTGATTGAAGATCTCTTCCTCAGTAACAAGGTGCTTTTCAACAGTTCCAAAATGTTAAATCAAAAGTTGAGACTTGTACGATGCAGGACTCCTCCTCCAGAATACTCATTAGCACTAAACAGCAAACCAGCAGTGGGTGAAAAAGGAGGGAATGGAGCCTACACCTAGGTGATTACCTCTCACTCCTTCCTTGTCCTCCTCAGGGTGCTCTGCCTTTGGCCTATCCCTTGAATAGAGTTCTGCCAACCCCCTCACCCTGGACCAAAGCTTCAATGCCAAATGGAAACGTATTCAGTAATTATAAACCTTACCACACCCTGCACTTTGATGTCACTGCCCTGGCTTGTGCCTGCGGGGTGAGGATGTTCCTTGCTCTATATATGCTTAGGGCTCTACAGCCATAGCACTAATACCTAACCAAAAAATATCAATCTAAGCTGGTTTATTTATTAAACGTATCTAGGAGCCCTCTAAACTGCTCAAATGTTCTTCTCCTCTCCATTGATGGTAGGGCAACGCCCCCACCCTCTTGAACACCAGCCACCTGTGGTGAGCAGGGGTCCTATGGACCAATACCTACTCCTAAAAAGTATTTTTTCTACACTCACAAAGGATAAGGGGTCTCTTAGGGACCGCTACCTGTTTGATGAAGGGTTCCCTCCGCCTTTGAGGTGTCTCTATAATAATATTAATGTTATCAGAATTCTGTCAGAAAACATTAAAACATACTGTAAGGAATCTTCATTTGGAAGGGATGCCCTAAACACACACCTTACAGATAAATATACAATATGGTGTCCTTACCCATTGATCAATTCTGAAAAGCTTTCCAGAATCATTAGGAGCTTAGTACATTTGCAAAAGAAATTTAGTATGCGCAGACCCTCTGATTTATCAAAGCAAAGGGTTTGTGAATGCTACAACCATTTGTACATCTGGCCTTTTGTGGCTGTTTTGCACATTAATATTGCTTTTGCTTGCTTTCACTTCATTTTACATTCTGTTAAAAGTTGGGGCTGTACCAAGAAGCTATTTGATGAGAAGCATAGATGTAAATGGTGTATTTGTACTTATTTTTCCCCACATTATACGCTTTGCCTCACATACATTAACTCAAACATTCTCTGAGTTAGTACATGGGCTGCAGACAAAACAGCTCAGAAACACAGAGCAGTAATGCTTATCTGTTTTTTTTCCTAAGATCTCCTGTCTGTGGCACATGCACTAATGGAAGCAGGCAACCTATTAATCCAGAGCACTTGTTTCAAAGGAAGTTACTTAATAGATTTCATTACTATTGATTGTTCCCTCAACATTAGCGTTTCTGCAATTAACATGGTGATTTAGTGCCAAGCCCCAGTACTGGGAGATGTAAACACATTTTCAATAAGAGTCCTCGCACTGGAAATATTGCATCTCAGATGTTTGTTAATTCCCCCACCACTGATGAGCCCTCTTTTGGCAATTTGGGGTAGTTTGCGCTTAGGGTTCCATAACCTTTTTTTCCACATAAGCTATCCATGCCAAATTTGCTTCCTATTTTCAAACTTGCTGGAATTGTAATGGTTCCCAGAGTTTGTGGATTCCCCTGGAGGAGACTGAGAAAATAGGCAAAAAATAGCAACATTTTGAGTTTGTAAAGAAAAATAGGGAAAACATGCTCCAGATAAAAGTGGCTGTTTCCCCACCCTTAAATTTGGCACCCAGGAACTTGTGGCTGTACTAAAGTCACTGTCTTCCCAGCTTTCAGGAACATGCAGAGCTGAATCCACAAACCTAATTTTATACCTCAGTTTTGCCATTTTTCTAACAGGTAGCCTATTTTCTCTATTTTTGGAGCTCTCAACCTACTTCCAGTTTGTGCTGGAAACCAGTGTAAAACCTATGGGTGATCCAGAAAAGCTATAGATTTCTGAAAAGTAGATAAAGTTCCAAATTCAGCAGGGGGGGTCATATGTATTGATCCCTCAAAGTTTCCCTAACGAAACTAACTGTTGAATAAAGAAATATTAAAAATGAGTAGGAACAACAGATATTTGTGGCAACATTTTCAACTGAAACTTTTTGTCACAATAGCTGATTGGTGAGAGCAATATATACCATTACTTCTGCTAGACCCTTCTGGTTGCAGAGATATATAGGTTTGAAAAGTTCTCCAAAAACCCAAGGCACCCAGAGCCAACAACTGAGGGGCACCATACAGTGGTTTTTCATTGAGTACCAAGTATAGACCAATTATTATAGCAAAATAGGCAGAGTGAAAAATGGGTATCACAGAAACTTATGTATTTCTGAAATGGTCACAAGATATAGAACTTGGGAACAGTGGTCATTTCTACATCTCTGAACTTGTCATTACCCATTACCTTACTTGTGTAGTTAGGCCTAATTCCCGTGACAGGAAACATCCCAAAATGCAATAAGGATGCATCACATTTTTCCACTGAAAACAGGGAAACCTAGCCAACCTGTACATGTTTGAAAACTAGATACCTAGGGTGGGATGACTTGCGTGGTTCACACCACTTTTGTTTTTACTCAGAATCCCTTGCAAACCTGAAACTTTGACTAAAAAACACATTTTCCTCACATTTTTACGATGAAAAGTTCAGAAATCTGTGGGGAGCCACAAACATCCTTCCACCCACCATTTCCCCAGGTCTTACAATAAAAATGGTATCTCACTTGTGTGGGTATACCTAGTGCCTGTGACAGGACACATCCCAAACTGCAACATGGACTCATCACATTTTTCCACTGAAAACTGGTCCTTCTTTTCCAATGTGGGTAGTTTGAGATTTTGGATCCTAGATTTGTCGGAACCTAGGGAAACCTAGCCAACCTGTACATTTTTTAAAGCTAGACAACTAGGGACCTCTATTGTGGGATGACTTGTATAGTTCACGCCACATTTTCGTACTCAGAATCCCTTTTAAACTTGAAACTTTGATTCAAAAACACATTTTCCTCACATTTCTGTGAAGGAACGTTCTGGAATCTGTGGGAAGCCACAAATCTCCTTCTATCCAGCATTTCCCCAGATCTGCCGATTAAAAATGGTACCTCACTTGTTTGGGTAGACCTAGTGCCTGCAACAGGACACATCCCAAACCGCAACATGGACTCATCAAATTTTTCCACCGAAAAGTTTTTTTTTTTTTTTTTTTTTTTTTCCAATGTGGGTAGCTTGAGATTTCGGACCCTAGCTCAGCCAGCACCTAGGAACACCTAGCCAACCTGTACATTTTAGAAAACTAGACACATAGGGGTATCCAAGGTGGGATGACTTGCGTGGGTCACACCAAGTTGTCTTTTTTTTTTTTACCCAGAATCCCTTGCAGGCCTCAAACTTTGACTAAAAAACACATCTTCCTCACATTTCTGTGAGAGAAAGTCCTGGAATATGTGGGGAGCCACGAACTTCCTTCCACCCAGTATTCCCACAGGTCTACCGATAGAAATGGTACCTCACTTAGGTAGGTAGACCTAGTGCCTCTGACAGGAAATGTCCCATAATGCAACATGGATGCATCAAATTTTTCCACCAACATCTGGCCTTTTTTTTAAATTTATTTTTTTGTTTTACCAGTGTGGGTAGCTTGAGATTTTGGACCCTAGTTCAGCCAGCACCTGAGGAAACCTAGCCAACCTACATATTGTTGAAAACTAGATACCTAGGGGTATCCAGGATGGGCTGTCTTGTGTGGCTCACACTAAGATTTTTTACCCAAAACCCCTTGCAAACATCAAATGTTGACTAAAAAACACATTTTCTAATTTCTGTGATGGAAAGTTCTTTACTCTGCAGGCAGTCACAAATTTCCTACCACACAAGTGTCGATTACAGTGCTTGCATGAGGACTAATAATGATACTTGGGGGATCAATTCCTGAAGCAGGCACTAGGCCCAGTCATACAAGTGGGGGAGTGTTTTTATCAAATCAAGCTGGGGGAACCCTGGGTGGTAGGAAGTTTGTGGATCCCTGCACATTCCTGTAGCTTACATCACAGAAATGCAAGGAACAATAGTGTTTTTATTCAATGTTACAACTTTGCAGGGCATTCTTGGTAATAAAACTTGGAATCTATGCAAGCCACACATTCCTGGACACTACACATAGGTCACTACCTATGTGTAGCTTCACAATGGTAACTCCGAACATGGCCATGTAACATGTCTAAGATCATGGAATTGCCCCCCCAATGCCATCCTGGTATTGGGGAGACAATCCCATGATTCCCCGGGTCTCTAGCACAGACCCGGGTACTGCCAAACTGCCTTTTCAGGGGTTTCACTGCAGCTGCTGCCAACCCCTCAGACAGGTTTCTGCCCTCCTGGGGTCCAGCCAGGCTTGGCCCAGGAAGGCAGAACAAAGGACTTCCTCAGAGAGAGGATGTTACACCCTCTCCCTTTGGAAAAAGGTGTTAAGGCAGGGGAGGAGTAGCCTCCCCCAGCCTCTGGAAATGCTTTCATGGGCACAGATGGTGCCCATTTCTGCATAGGCCAGTCTACACCGGTTCAGGGACCCCTCAGCCCTGCTCTGGCGTGAAACTGGACAAAGGAAAGGGAAGTGACCACTCCCCTGACCTGCACCTCCCCTGGGAGGTCCTCCAGTGTGCTCCAGACCTCTGCCATCTTGGAAACAGAGGTACTGCTGGCACACTGGACTGCTCTGAGTGGCCAGTGCCAGCAGGTGACGTCAGAGACTCCTTCTGATAGGCTCCTTCAGGTGTTGCTAGCCTATCCTCTCTCCTAAGTAGCCAAACCCTCTTTTCTGGCTATTTAGGGTCTCTGCTTTGGGGAATTCCTTAGATAACGAATGCAAGAGCTCATCAGAGTTCCTCTGCATCTCTCTCTTCAGCTTCTGCCAAGGAATCGACTGCTGACCGCGCTGGAAGCCTGCAAAACTGCAACAAAGTAGCAAAGACGACTACTGCGACCTTGTAACGCTGATCCTGCCGCCTTCTACACTGTTTTCCTGGTGGTGCATGCTGTGGGGGTAGTCTGCCTCCTCTCTGCACTAGAAGCTCTGAAGAAATCTCCTGTGGGTCGACGGAATCTTCCCCCTGCAACCGCAGGCACCAAAGAACTGCATCACCGGTCCTCTGGGTCTCCTCTCAGCACGACGAGCGAGGTCCCTTGAACTCAGCAACTCTGTCCAAGTGACTCCCACAGTCCAGTGACTCTTCAGTCCAAGTTTGGTGGAGGTAAGTCCTTGCCTCCCCACGCTAGACTGCATTGCTGGGAACCGCATGTTTGCAGCTACTCCGGCTCCTGTGCACTGCACGAAGATTTCCTTTGTGCACAGCCAAGCCTGGGTCCACGGCACTCTAACCTGCATTGCACAACCTCCTGAGTTGTCCTCCGGCGGCGTGGGACTCTCTTGTGTAACTTCGGGTGAGCACCGTTTCACTCCACTTTGTAGTGCCTGTTCTGGCACTTCAGCGGGTGCTGCTTGCTTCTGAGAGGGCTCCTTGTCTTGCTGGACACCCCCTCTGTCCCCTCACACAATTGGCGATATCCTGGTCCCTCCTGGGCCACAGCAGCATCCAAAAACCCTAACCGCAAACTTTGCAGCTAGCAAGGCTTGTTTGCGGTCTTTCTGTGGGAAAACACTTCTGCAAAACTCTTCACGACGTGGGACATCCATCCTCCAAAGAGGAAGTTTCTAGCCCTTGTCGTTCTTGCAGAATCCTCAGCTTCTACCATCCGGTGGCAGCTTCTTTGCACCCACAGCTGGCATTTCCTGGGCATCTGCCCACTCCCGACTTGATCGTGACTTTTGGACTTGGTCCCCTTGTTCCACAGGTACTCTCGTCTGGAAATCCATCGTTGTTGCATTGCTGGTGTTGGTCTTTCCTGCAGAATTCCCCCATCACAACTTCTGTGCTCTTTGCGGAACTTATGTGCACTTTGCACCCACTTTTCAGGGTCTTGGGGTGGGCTATTTTTCTAACCCTCACTGTTTTCTTACTGTCCCAGCAACCCCCTACAAGGTCACATAGGTTTGGGGTCCATTCGTGGTTCGCATTCCACTTCTAGAGTATATGGTTTGTGTTGCCCCTATCCCTATGTGCCCCCATTGCATTCTATTGTGACTATACATTGTTTGCACTGTTTTCTATTGCTATTACTGCATATTTTGGTATTGTGTACATATATCTTGTGTATATTTGCTATCCTCATACTGAGGGTACTCACTGAGATACTTTTGGCATATTGTCATAAAATAAAGTACCTTTATTTTTAGTATATCTGTGTATTGTGTTTTCTTATGATATTGTGCATATGACACTAGTGGTACTGTAGGAGCTTCACTCGTCTCCTAGTTCAGCCTAAGCTGCTCTGCTAAGCTACCATTTTCTATCAGCCTAAGCTTCTAGACACCCCTATACACTAATAAGGGATACCTGGGCCTGGTGCAAGGTGTAAGTACCCCTTGGTACTCACTACAAGCCAGTCCAGCCTCCTACAGATAATAATTCTGATGTTCCAAAATCCATTTTGTGTCCTTCCCTGTCACAGCCAATTTGCCTAACCACACAAGTGAGGCACCGTTTTTCTCAGGAGACCTGGTGAAACGTGAAGTTGGTTTCTGCACTAACCCCATTTTGTATGTAAGTCCCAAAAATATCTTCTTCTACTCCAGCAAAGTAGGAGTCCCTGGTGTGCCATAAAACAGAGCCCTAGAATGCCCCCGTGCTCCCTCAGAAATGTTTCACATGCCAATTTGTATACTACACAATTTGCTCATGGAAGTCAACATCCAAGAAGAGATGGACATAGTCAATTGGCAAAAAGTTGGCCCTATCACTTTACAGCCAGCGTTAGCACTAAAGGCGGAACTTGAGGCTGAACGAAATTGGGGACTGCTAGAAGAGCACTCCATCTGTGCTTACCGCTGCACGTGCCTGCTCTCTGGGTTGGTCTAACCTGCTACTGTTGTCCCACAGCACAGACTGAGCTTGTGAAGGGACAGCAGGACTGTCATCATCATCTTCCTCAGAATTGTTGGAAGAGGAGTTGTTGTATGTGACGCTGCGGACTGAAAAATCACTGCCCTAGTGTCCTCTCCTCAGATGGAGTCTCAGTATCTGTGTCTCAGTCTCTGATCCTGCCTCAGAGCTGTCATCCATAACCTGAGTTAGGGCTTGAGCAGCAGTCATCCAATGAGATGCTATCTCTTCTATTGGCTAAAACTGTACTTCTAAAACGCTATCCTACGTAGAAGCCAGATCTTGTTCGCAAACTGTTGGTGGGTACATATGTGAGTGTTGTGTGCAACAGCAAATAACATCGGTCACCTTAAGTTGTCTCCTTCCGTAAGTCAACAGGTTCTCCAAACATACTAAAACACCCGCCATAAAAAAGACACAGTTTTGCTTCACCTTGCAACATACCCATCATCACAGCTTTTAGCGCTGGTGGTGCACAGTCCGACAGGGGTGAATCAATTTTGGCACCACCCCTCCCATGACATCCTCCTTGTATTCCCTCATTAGCCAGCAAAAGTGCCCCTCATCTCTCCACAGCCCCTCTCTCATAGACATTTAAATTGAATTAAAGCGCTGGTAACCACTTTACGAGTCCACTCAGCTATCCACATAAAATACAGATCTATTCTTTGCAGCAGGAATATTAGTGCTCTACGCTATGCCATCAAAACTGCCACCAGACAAATGTACAATCTATCTATCAAGCAGGAACATAATCACAAGTGTTATCTTGACATTTTTATTGCTGCCTAAAAGCTGTATGTGTATATATGTGTGTGTGTGTGTGTGTGTGTGTGTGTATGTATGTATATATATATATATATATATATATATATAATCTTTTTCTCACAGACACTATCTCTCTCTTTTATATATATATATATATATATATATATATATATACGGGTGTGGGGGTGTGTGTGTGTGTGTGTGTGTGTATAAAGAGATCACTTTTATAAATGGGCCATACATATATTGAAAGAAGTTCTCTCTCTCTCTCTCTTTCTCTACATGTGTTTGTCTATGTATGTATATGTATGTGTGTGTGTATGTATATATATATATATAGAGAGAAGGTACTCGCGCTTTGCATCGCGTTATGCGCCTTTATATTGCGATATTATTTTAAAAGCTACCTATATAACTATTTGTGTTCTTTCTTTTAGTTGTTTATTGTCCTGATTTTATAGGACTTATTGTAACCCCCTTACCTGCACTCTAATCGGTTCTCCCACCGCTGTTTGGCGGGTCCGGTCTCTGGGGTATTGATTTTGGCCGCCATCTTGGAGTGGTGATCACTCTGGGTGGGGTTGCTGACGAGCGGTCTAGCGCTCCGGCTGAGTGGAGGGACGCCTATTTAAGGCGACCTGCCCTGGGGGCTGTCCTGAGAAGGTACTCGCGCTTTGCATCGCGTTATGCGCCTTTATATTGCGATATTATTTTAAAAGCTACCTATATAACTATTTGTGTTCTTTCTTTTAGTTGTTTATTGTCCTGATTTTATAGGACTTATTGTAACCCCCTTACCTGCACTCTAATCGGTTCTCCCACCGCTGTTTGGCGGGTCCGGTCTCTGGGGTATTGATTTTGGGCGCCATCTTGGAGTGGTGATCACTCTGGGTGGGGTTGCTGACGAGCGGTCTAGCGCTCCGGCTGAGTGGAGGGACGCCTATTTAAGGCGACCTGCCCTGGGGGCTGTCCTGAGAAGGTACTCGCGCTTTGCATCGCGTTATGCGCCTTTATATTGCGATATTATTTTAAAAGCTACCTATATAACTATTTGTGTTCTTTCTTTTAGTTGTTTATTGTCCTGATTTTATAGGACTTATTGTAACCCCCTTACCTGCACTCTAATCGGTTCTCCCACCGCTGTTTGGTGGGTCCGGTCTCTGGGGTATTGATTTTGGGCGCCATCTTGGAGTGGTGATCACTCTGGGTGGGGTTGCTGACGAGCGGTCTAGCGCTCCGGCTGAGTGGAGGGACGCCTATTTAAGGCGACCTTCCCTGGGGGCTGTCCTGAGAAGGTACTCGCGCTTTGCATCGCGTTATGCGCCTTTATATTGCGATATTATTTTAAAAGCTACCTATATAACTATTTGTGTTCTTTCTTTTAGTTGTTTATTGTCCTGATTTTATAGGACTTATTGTAAACCCCTTACCTGCACTCTAATCGGTTCTCCCACCGCTGTTTGGCGGGTCCGGTCTCTGGGGTATTGATTTTGGGCGCCATCTTGGAGTGGTGATCACTCTGGGTGTGGTTGCTGACGAGCGGTCTAGCGCTCCGGCTGAGTGGAGGGACGCTTATTTAAGGCGACCTGCCCTGGGGGCTGTCCTGAGAAGGTACTCGCGCTTTGCATCGCGTTATGCGCCTTTATATTGCGATATTATTTTAAAAGCTACCTATATAACTATTTGTGTTCTTTCTTTTAGTTGTTTATTGTCCTGATTTTATAGGACTTATTGTAACCCCCTTACCTGCACTCTAATCGGTTCTCCCACCGCTGTTTGGTGGGTCCGGTCTCTGGGGTATTGATTTTGGGCGCCATCTTGGAGTGGTGATCACTCTGGGTGGGGTTGCTGACGAGCGGTCTAGCGCTCCGGCTGAGTGGAGGGACGCCTATTTAAGGCGACCTGCCCTGGGGGCTGTCCTGAGAAGGTACTCGCGCTTTGCATCGCGTTATGCGCCTTTATATTGCGATATTATTTTAAAAGCTACCTATATAACTATTTGTGTTCTTTCTTTTAGTTGTTTATTGTCCTGATTTTATAGGACTTATTGTAACCCCCTTACCTGCACTCTAATCGGTTCTCCCACCGCTGTTTGGCGGGTCCGGTCTCTGGGGTATTGATTTTGGGCGCCATCTTGGAGTGGTGATCACTCTGGGTGGGGTTGCTGACGAGCGGTCTAGCGCTCCGGCTGAGTGGAGGGACGCCTATTTAAAGCTCCCCCCCACCGCGCAGCGGATACTCGCAGCGGGTGTGCCTTCGCTGTGCCGGAGTCGTGCCAGAGTCCTGCCCGTCTGCGCCCGTCCGCGCTAAGGAAGAGCGGCTCGTGGCAGAACTCTGGACCTGGTAATCATGACTGTTCGTTTGAGAACCTATAGTAGGTCCGATTTATTGGCCCTTCAGGGTCAATGTACACGTTGCGAGTGTTCGCCTGTAGGCCCGTTGTGTGGCCCATATCACTGTAGGTGCGGTGTATGGTCATTGGAACCCCCTTCCCTTATACGCTCCTTAGGGCCTGCTGTAAAGAGGATAGGACAACAGGACTTGAATATCTGGAGCTTAAACGTCAGATCTGTGGTAAAGCACTATCAGGAGATTTACGACCTTCTTGCTGATGGTTCGCCGGATGTGCTTTTTCTGACGGAAACGTGGCTCCAGGACTCTGACTCCTCGATAATTAACTTAGCTTTTCCCCCAGAATATGCTATTTTTACTTTAAATCGTACGACTAGAGGTGGGGGTATTGTGATGGTCACCAAACGGTGTTATCCCTGTCAGTGGAAAGCCGCTGAACTTTTGGGGTGTGAGGGTGCCCTATTTAAAATAGCGTTTAGTCATCAGTTTACCCTCTCTGGGTTATTAATTTACCGGCCTCCGGGCTGTGATTCTGTTTTTAGGGCTGCTCTTCCTGAGTATATTAGCATAGAGGCACTAGGATGTGCAAATTTTAATGTTGTGGGAGATCTTAATCTCCATTTGGACTGTCCTACCTTACCTACTATTAGGAGCTTTTTGGCGGATCTTGAGGCTTTACAGCTCTCGCAGATGATTACCTTCCCCACACATAAAGGTGGTCATATTCTTGACCCGTTCTTCACAAATTTAGAAGGTCTCAGAGTTCTTGGTTCCTCTCAGTTGGTCTGGACAGACCACTTGCTGGTGAAAATGGCATGATCTCTGTCTGACTCTCCTTTTGTATCTCAGGATAGATTTGTTCTTAAACGACATTGGAACAAATTAAGTCTGGAGGATTTCTATCATCAGCTCGAGAAGGCTCCTTTAGGTCCGCTCACCGAGGTCGATTGTGGATACGACTCCTTCTGTGAGTGGATTTCTGGTGCCCTCGATTCTCTGATTCCTATGTGTTGGTCTAAGTGTCACCGGAAGGAGCCGAGCCCTTGGTATGACACTTCCTTGGCATCTCTTAAGAGGGTCTGTAGACAGGCCGAAAGACTAGGGAGGAAGTCATATGACTCTGATCTGAAAATATGTTATCTTGCTAAAATTAAGATTTATCACAGGGCAGTGTGTCAAACTCGTGCCTCCTTTTATGCTCAACAGTTTCAGAATTCTACCAATCCATCGAAACTTATTTTAAAAGTATTAAAGGACCTGATGGCGAAGAGAGTAATTGCAGGGGAATTATGCTCGGATTCACATTGTGAGGGTCTGGCCTCTTTCTTTTATGAAAAAGTGCAAGCCATCTATCGCACTTTCCCAACGGGTTCCATGATGCTAGAGCAGGTTGATCGCACCTTAGGTGAGGGGGAATGTCTTTCCATCTTACCCCCCTTATCTCTGGAGATGTTTGACTATCTCAGCGCCAAAATTAAGTCTGGCTCTCCGGCTGACCCGTTGAAACCGGCCCAACTTAAGACTCTGGCACCGGTTTGCCGCTCCCCGGTACTGTCCTTGATCAACCTGTCCCTTTTTTCTGGAGTGGTTCCCGCTAGATGGAAGCAGGCAGTAGTTACGCCAATTCTGAAGAAGGCGACCCTTGACCCCCTTAAACCTGAAAGCTACCGCCCTATCTCCCTTCTTCCTTGGGCCACGAAAATAGCAGAGGCCCATGTGAATGCCACTCTTACAGACCACCTTGGTAGGTTTAACATTCTTGATCCTACCCAGAACGGGTTCCGCGCGGGTCATAGTACAGAGATGGCCCTCCTCTCGATGGTCGAGCATCTGCGCTCCGTGATGGATTCCGGTCGGACGGCGGCACTGTTGTTATTAGATCTTAGTGCCGCCTTCGACACGGTCTCGCACGGAATTCTGGTTCGGCGTCTTGAGGAGGTGGGCGTCTCTGGCTCCGCCTTGTACTGGTTTCGTTCCTTCCTTACGGATAGGTCATTCCAGGTGGCGATCCCGCCCGGTAAGTCGTCATTCTACCCGTTAGACCAGGGAGTCCCACAGGGGTCTTCACTGAGTCCCACCCTTTTCAATCTGTATGTGAGACCGTTGGCTGCGGTCGTCAAGCGGTGGGGCCTAACCATGGTGTCCTACGCAGATGATACGCAGCTGGCGGTCACACTGAGTGGGGACTCAGACCTGGAGGCTCCCAGGTTTTGTGATGGTCTGCGGGAAGTGGCTAACTGGATTAAATCCAACTGTCTCCAGTTAAACACCAAAAAGACGGAGATTATGGTGGTTGGTAAACAGGTGGTTTTGTGGGATGATAAATGGTGGCCTTCGGAGTTGGGTGTGACTCCCCTTCCAGCGGTTGAGATAAAAAACTTGGGGGTATGGTTTGATTCTTCTCTGAGTTTCATCTGTCATACCAAGAAGGTGGCGGCTTCTTGCTATGGCATCATCAGAGGACTTCGACCTATCCTCAAATTCTTTGATGCACCTACAAGACAGCTGGTGGTTCAAGCATCAGTGCTGTCTAGGTTGGACTATGCCAACTCTCTATTGGCGGGGATAAACCAGTCAGAATTTCGGCGGCTCCAGCGGGTTCAAAACGCTGCGGCCCGACTGGTGACTGGTCTCCCCAGGCGATGTTCGGTGTCCAATACTCTGCGCTCTCTCCACTGGCTCCCTGTGCAACAGAGGATTAGATTGAAGGTTCTCTGTTTTGCATTTAAAATCTTAAAGGGTACTTCCCCGCAAATCATGGAGAAATTGCTGATTCCTTATGTTCCCTCTCGCACTCTTAGATCGTTAGGCCAGAACTTAGCAGTGGTTCCGCGCTTTAAGCTGAGCAGAATTGGGGGCCGCTCCTTTCGAGTCCTGGCAGCGTGTTGGCGGAATTCTCTTCCTCCACAAATCCGGGCCATTGATGAGCTCCTTCAGTTTAGGCGTGCTATTAAGACCTTTTTATTTGTGTAAGCTTATTTGTTGTGTTTTTTCTTCTTTTGCCCGTTTTTAGTGCTGTGTTGTGTTTACCTTCTCAAAGCGCCGGGACGCCCCTTTGCTGGGGCAGCTGTGCGTGGTACAAATAAAAATAACATAACATAACATAACATATATATATACACACACACTCACAAATATATATATATATATATATATATATATATATATATATATATACTGTATATATATATATATTATGATTTTTTTAATAGATGTGTGGTTTCCATGGGGGGACGATCATGGCCCCCAGAGAAACCACACTACTATAAAAAACATTTAGCCCCCACAGGGGGTCAGCTCTGCTCACAGATGACCCCCTGTCAATGTCTTTTTTTTTTGGTTTAAAACTTTTATTACTTGGCGGTTTATTGTGTTCCCCCAGGTGGACCAACTTCTTTTAAAAAAAAAAAATGCCTGGAAAGGGGGGAAAATTCCATATGGGCTGACCTCCCCCAGATGAAATCCTTGGCATCTAGTGGGGTTTCCTGGCCATGTATCAAAGCGCTGCAGTGATCCACAGCCAGGAACCCATTTCAGGAAGACTTCCTTTGAAAGGGGAAACTGTCTCCTTTCAAACAGTACCTCTCTAAAGGCTAGGAAGGCCGGTTTGGCCTTTTCATCTTCACCCGAGAGACAACAGCCTTATCTGCTGTGTCTCTGCTCTGGTGGGGAAAAAATTGTGTCATCTGCATGCCTCGTAGTGCGCTGATGTCACAGATGGGTGGGAGTGGGGTTGAGAGAGAGAGAGACGCAGAATCTGTTCCCCGTCTCCCCAGGGGGGGTTTAAAAAAATGTTCCTGCGCTTTGCACTGGAGTATTTTTTAAAGCCATCCCTTGTGATGGCCAATGGCTGTCAGATGCACCAGGGAGGGTATGCATGTGGCTGCCATTGGTCGTCACACTCACCAAAGGGGTTTGCTTCCAAGTGACTTTGCTTATTTTGTGAGTCTTAGCAAAAATGAATTCCTGTAAATCTGCAAGGCCTTCTGCCAGAGCCACATATTTCGTAGAAATATTTTAGAATTTTGTTGAATTTTCAATTCAATAGCAGAGATTTACACTAAAAGTCTTCAAATAGTAACTTAAAGGCAGTGTGCAGGAAGTGAGAGGAGTGTGTTGAAAGCAGGTGTTGGAAAATGGGTTATTGGTAAGGGCAGGACAGTACCTACACTTAGCAATAGGCCACTAACTTCCGCTTATGCCCAGTTAGGTCTCAGTAAATTAAACCCAGCTCAACCCTTGGTAGCTTGGTAACGAGTGACAAGGCTTAACTTAGGAGACAGAGGTGGTCATTCCAACCTTGGCGGTAAAAGCCGCTTACTGCTGTCAGAAGTCCGCCAACATACCGCCGCGGCCGCGGTAAAACGCCACAGTCATTCTGACCCACAACAGGCAAACCGCCAAAATACAGACATCCACAAAAGTCCGCCACACCAAAGGCCAGCGAGAAACTGGCGATGACCAAACCTCCACCGTCACGCCAACAGAAATGCGCCCACACTATCACGACACACGAATCCATGCGGCGGTCTTTCAACCGCGGTATTCTATTGGCGGTACACACCGCCGCGCTCAAAATACACACACACTTACAAAACACAGCCACATTGGACAATTCCAAATTCACACACCTGATACACATACACACACCACTCCCACACACCCAATTAAATATAAAACACACACCCACATCACCCACAAACCTCCACTCCTAGAGAATCGGTACCACGCACAGAGAAATAGATATCCGAGCACCCAGACGCGCATATTACATTCACCCAGCAATATTACCACGCACTTCACACAACACACCAATACACATCACCACACTTAGCACCACACAATCCACCCCACACATCACCCACACCACCCCATGGCACCGCAAAGACACCTCAGGTTTTCTGAGGATGAACTCAGGGTCATGGTGGAGGAAATCGTACGGGTAGAGCCACAGCTCTTCGGAACACAGGTGCAGCACACCTCCATTGCCAGGAAGATGGAGCTATGGAGCAGAATAGTCGACAGGGTCAACGCTGTGGGACAGCACCCAAGAAATAGGGACGACATCAGGAAGCGGTGGAACGACCTACGGGGGAAGGTGCGTTCAATGGTATCCAGGCACAACATCGCGATTCAGCGGACTGGCGGCGGACCACCACCTCCTCCCCCAGAATTTACAACATGGGAGGAGCAGGTCTTGGCGATCCTGCATCCTGAGGGCCTCGCAGGAGTATCTGGAGGAATGGACTCTGGTAAGTCTCATCTTCACTACTTCATCCCCCCAACCCCACCAGCATGCGAACTCATACCCCCACCCTCACCCTCACCCCCATCACACCTACTCCTTGCAAATGTCTCACCATCACAACCCACCCATCCCAACCCCAAGCCCTGCATGCGACCACAAAGCATGGACACCCATCACCAAAGCATGCCCACTGCACATCCCCATCCCCCCCCCAAACCACTGTCACAAAAGCCCCCACACAGGAATGCAAGCACTGGGGTACACGGGCACCCACCCATTGCACGCTATGGCACACACAGATGCAATAACCATCCTTTTATACCCCTGCAGGACCTGAACGCCACGTCACCGCGCAGGAGGGTCCACAAATGTCCACTCCACCCCCAGAAGAGGCCCACAGTGATGACAGCACCTCTGTCGACCTGGATCTAGATGACCAGCCCAGCCCATCGGGGAACTCGGTACAGTCTGTTCCCCTCAGACAGCCACAGGCCACAGCAGACCTTCCCCCCCTCTGGGAACACCAGCACAGCACCCACCCAGCGGGCCCATCCCTCTGTCCCCAGGACACGTCAATCAGCGGTGTGTCCACCACTACAGGGCACCCAGGTTAACCCACCACCCCAACAACAACAGGGACCTGGGGGCAGTGGTAGTGGGCACACGGTCCAGGGGACAGAGGTCCAGGGAAACATGGGAACTGGGAGGGCTGCTGTGCGACACGGGGGGACAGGCCCAGGGAACCCACTCTCCACGAGGCCCTCTCCTCCATCATGGGAGCCAACCATCATTCCCAGGAGACGATGGCGACGGTACTGGCCAGGTTTCAGGAGATCCAGCTCCTGCAGGAGGAACAGTATTTGGGGTTCAGGGAGGAACTACGAACCATCAGTTCCGCCCTGGGCACCATTGTAGGGGCTCTGAATCTGGTAGTCACCACATTGCGGGACACTGTGGCACCACAAAGGGCCCCTGACACTAGCATGGACCAAGAACTGCCTACCACCTCTGCCGGCGCTAGTGGACAGGAGGCCCCGCCACAGGACCAACAGGCCACCAGAACCCCACCCCCTGCAGAAGGAGAACCACCCCGCAAGCAGGCCCTGAGATCCAGGAAGAAGACCGAGTAAGATGCCAAGACCCCCGCCAGGAAAGGATACCTCCCTGATTGTCATCCCACTGTCCTACATTGTCACCCTGTCCATCCTTAAACTGCCCCTGCTCCACTTTCCACAGGCATTTGGACAATGCACCTGTGATACTAATAGTCTGGACTCTGCCATGGACAATCCTCCACCATCACCCCTCACCGATTTGCAACCACCCACCAATATAGAGCACTGTAATAAACACAGTTATTGCACAAAACAATCAGGAGTCTGGCTGTGATTTTGAACAAATGTATTAGACATTACCATGCCAAAATGCGTATTTACATTGTGATGCCAACATACCAATGTCACACAGCTGTAGTCCATGGGGAAACAAAGCAGATGTCAGGCAGTGGGGCCCACATCTCTGAAATCGGAAGGGAAAGTCACAACTCAGTTACCCTACACTGGGGGAAAAGGACAGACAGTAGAGAGGTAGTAGTGTTTAAGTATATGTAATATGCCGGTGTGTATACTTACCTGTGTGACATTGGAAATACTGCTGTATTACTGTGTTCCTGTTGTCTATGTCGTCTTCTTCGGCTTCCTCGTCTTCACTCTCCACAGGCTCCACAGCTGCTACAACACCACCATCTGGACCATCCTCCTGCAGAAAAGGCACCTGTCGTCGCAAAGCCAGGTTGTGAAGCATACAGCAGGCCACGATGATCTGGCACACCTTCTTTGGTGAGTAGAATAGGGATCCACCTGTCATATGGAGGCAGTGGAACCTGGCCTTCAGGAGGCCGAAGGTCCGCTCGATCACCCTGCTAGTTCGCCCATGGGCCTAATTGTACCGTTCCTCTGCCCTTGTCCTGGGATTCCTCACTGGGGTCAGTAGCCATGACAGGTTGGGGTAACCAGAGTCACCAATTAGCCACACACGGTGCCTCTGGAGTTGACCCATCACGTAAGGGATGCTGCTATTCCGCATGATGTAAGCGTCATGCACTGAGCCAGGGAACTTGGCATTAACATGGGAGAAGTACTGGTCTGCCAAACACACCATCTGCACATTCATCGAATGATAACTCTTCCTGTTTCTGTACACCTGTTCACTCCTGTGGGGGGGAACCAAAGCCACATGGGTCCCATCAATGGCACCTATGATGTTGGGGATATGTCCCAGGGCATAGAAATCACCCTTCACTGTAGGCAAATCCCCCACCTCAGGGAAAACGATGTAGCTGCGCATGTGTTTCAGCAGGGCAGACAACACTCTGGACAACAACTTGGAAAACATAGGCTGGGTCATCCCTGATGATATGGCCACTGTTGTTTGAAATGACCCACTTGCAAGGAAATGGAGCACTGACAGCACCTGCACTAGAGGGGGGATCCCTGTGGGTTGGTGAATTGGTGACATCAGGTCTGGCTCCAGCTGGGCACACAGTTCATGAATAGTGGCTCGGTCAAGCCTGTATGTCAGTTTGACATGTCTTTCCTCCATTGTCGACAGATCCACCAGCGGTCTGTACACCGGAAGATTCCGCCATCTCCTCGCATGTCCCAGCGGACGGTGCCTATGAAGGACAACAGCGAGCACAGAGTCAATCAACCCACAGGTACGTAACCACAGCTTTCACATAACACGATTCTCATTCCATTGAATGGTTTGTATGAGTGTTGATGCAAGGCCTAGGTATGTGTGACGCAGTAAAAAGTAAGCCATGTGGGCCCCTGAAATGGCGGCTGCCTGACCTGTGAAGTGCGACAATGGGATGTGAGGTAAATGCACTGGCGTGGCACACCGTGGCGGTAGGCGGTCGAAGACCGCGGCGCAAAACAGCATTGGTTAACATTGAACCCTATGGGTCTCAGGAGCCAATGACGATGTGCGCCGGCGGTCGCGGTACGCACCGCTGCAGTACGCACCGCCGCGGGCGTGACCGCCATTTTCTATCTGCTTAATCACTCGATACCTGATCTTCGACAGGAGAGGACCTACACTGCAAGTGCTGCTGTGACCTCGGTCTGCAAGAGACAATGGCTCATGCGACTGGGGAAAAGGCCCCTGCCTTCACTGCTCAGGAGTTGGAGAAACTTGTGGATGGGGTCCTCCCCCAGTACGCGCTACTCTACGGTCCTCCAGACCAACAGGTAAGTACACTGGGAGCATGCTTTATGGACAATGCCTGTGTTGAGTGGGGTGGATGAAAGATGGTGGGGAGGGGAGCGATTGAGGCATGCATCAAACGACGGTGAGAGCATGTGCCACATGGCAAGGGTAGGGATGGGGGGCCACTCACATTGAGCATGCAGAAGGTGATGACTATTTTTCTCCCCCTGTACATTTCACATAGGTCAGCGCCCACCAGAAGATCGATATTTGGCGTGCCATCGCCAAGGACGTCCGGACCCTGGGGGTCCACCACAGACGGGGCACCCACTGCTGGAAGAGATGGAAGGACATCCGCCGCTGGAGCAGGAAGACGGCGGAGGCTCAGCTGGGGATGGCCTCCCAACGTGGGAGGGGTGCCAGTCGGACTTTGACCCCCCTGATGTCCCGGATCCTGGCGGTGGCCTACCCCGATTTGGATGGGCGCGTGAGGACATCACAGCAGACACAAGGGGGTGAGTACACTCTCATTCTGCTGACTTTGAGCGCAGTGGAGGTGTCTGGGTGGGGGAGGAGGGCTGTGGGTATCCCTAGGCCAGGGCGATTTCTGTAGGCTAGGCCTCTCCGTAAGGCATGGCCCTGTGCCCCCGCCCCCCACCTCTGTAGGGTGCCAAGTACAGCTATTCATGGCCCTGTGTCATCTATGTGTGCAGATGTCGTCCATAGGCTTGCAGGCCATGTCCCACGGATTGAGTAGTCGACCCCAAGTGCGCGGCGTAGTGCAGGGGTCTTCTGTGTCTGTCCTGTCCGCCAACGGTGTCGCCAATGCATGCACTCAACATGTCTTTATTTTCTCCCCCCCCCCCCTTTTTTGTGGTCTTCCTGTTCATGTGTGCATTAGCATCATCAGGCGGAGGAAAAGTGGCATCGGAGCACGAGGGAGCTGCATCCCACATGGCCATGGAGGGCCATGCAACAGACTTCGAATTCACCAGTGGGACAGAGGGCGAGGGGAGCTCCACAGCGGGGACTCGGGCAGACATCAGTGACACCGACTCGTCCTCTGAAGGGAGCTCCCTTGTGGTGGCGGCAACATCTGTGCCCCCCGCAACAACAGGTACAGCCGCCACCCACCGCACTAGCACCGCCCTCCCAGCAGCCCCTCAGTGTTTGGCCCGTGCCCGATCACCCAGGAAGGTGGGCATCTCCTTCGCCCCAGGCACCTCAGGCCCTGCCCCAGTCACCCCTGCTGCCCTCAGTGAGGAGGTCATTGACCTCCTGAGGACGCTCACTGTTGGGCAGTCTACCATTTTGAATGCCATCCAGGGTGTAGAAAGGGAGGTGCACCAGAGTAATGCATACCTGGAGGGCATTCATTCTGGTCAGGCTGCCCTTCAGTGATCGTTCCAGACTCTGGCCTCAGCACTGATGGCAGCCATTGTCTCTAGCCTCCCCCCTCCAACTTCCTCCACCCATACCCTATCACCTGTACCTCTGCCTATCCCAGACACACCATCAGACCAGCCTGCACACACCTCAACACCCAAGGGAAGCTCAGCCAGACATAAGCACCACACATCACACAGGCATTCACACAAGCAACATCCACATACAGACATACCAACACCCACTGCCTCCACTGTGTCCCCCTCCTCCTCGTCTCCCTCCTCCCTCCCTGTCACGTCTCCACTCACACCTGCATGCACAACATCTTCAGCCACTACGTCCCTCAGCAGCACACACACCAGAACCCACCGCACACGTGCAGTCACCACCCCCACTGCCATTTACACGTCCCCTGTGTCCTCTCCCAGTGTGTCTGTGACCCCCTCTTCCAAGATACACAAACGCAGGCAGCCACCCACCCAACAGCCATCCACCTCACGACAGCCTCCAGCCCAAGCACCTGCACCCAAAGACACCAGACTTACAACTCCTACAACCACAACCTCTTCCTCCACTCCCATACCCACTACACCTACCCGTCCCACTGCTCCTAAAAAGCTTTTCCTGTCCAAACTCAACCTCTCTCCACCAACTCCCCCACCCCGTCCATGTCATAGGACTACAGTCAGCACCTCAGCCACGACAAAACCGGCCCCTGTCATCACAGTCTGCCATGGACTGTGGAGTGCCCCACCCTCCAGGGCAGCCAGTTCGGTACGAAGCCAAGGCACGGGCAGCCCACCCCCGGAGAAACATCCCAAGATAGGCAGTGGCCGGTGCGAGAGGGTGAAAACACCAGGGATTAAAACCCCTACCATGGCTCCGACAGGAAGTGTGGAGACAGCTGGCACACCGCCCAAGGTGGGGAAGGGCCACAGGTGATCAGGGAAGGGCAGCACGCCCGACAACACCGCCATCAGCCCAGCTGGCCAGGAGGGCCCCGCCAGCCCCATCCCAGCTGGGCAGGAGGCCACCAACAGGCCCGGCACAGCTGACCAGGAGGGCCCCGCCAGCCACAGGACAGATGGGCAGGAGGGCCCCGCCAGCCACAGGACAGGTGGCAAATGACCTCCCCGCCATGGCCGGATCCGCTGAACTGGGCCCTTCATCTCAAGTACCGCTGAACTGGGCACCGCCGTCTCAAGTACCGCTGCACTGGGCCCTTCATCTCAAGTACCGCTGCACTGGGCCCTTCATCTCAAGTACCGCTGAACTGGGCACCGCCGTCTCAAGCACCGCTGCACTGGGCCCTTCATCTCAAGCACCGCTGAACTGGGCACCGCCGTCTCAAGCACCGCTGAACTGGGCACCGCCGTCTCAAGCACCGCTGAACTGGGCACCGCCGTCTCAAGCACCGCTGCACTGGCCCCTTCATCTCAAGTACCGCTGCACTGGGCCCTTCATCTCAAGTACTGCTGCGCTGGGCCCTTCATCTCAAGTACCGCTGCACTGGGCACCGCCGTCTCAAGCACCGCTACACTGGGCCCTTCATCTCAAGTACCGCTGAACTGGGCACCGCCGTCTCAAGCACCGCTGCACTGGACCCTTCATCTCAAGTACCGCTGCACTGGACCCTTCATCTCAAGTACCGCTGCACTGGGCACCGCCGTCTCAAGCACCGCTGCACTGGGCACCGCCGTCTCAAGCACCGCTGCACTGGGCCCTTCATCTCAAGTACCGCTGAACTGGGCACCGCCGTCTCAAGCACCGCTGCACTGGGCCCTTCATCTCAAGTACCGCTGGCCCATGAGCGGCAGGGGCTGACCCGCATCTGTGTTGGGCAGGGCTGTATGAAGCACTCTGGGCACCAGGCCCCCTCCAGAACCAGTGGAGACTGTTATCCACTTGTGAGGCTGTGGCTTTGAACTCCCCATGATGTAACAGTGGGCAGCCCACCCACTGTCTGGACTTGTGAGACTGTGGCTTTGCACTCCCCAGGATTGAACAGTGGCCATGGAGGCCCCTCGTAGATCTGGCGTTGTGCACTCATCTGGCTGAGGTGCCCCCCTTCCCTTCCCCCTGAGGTGCCTGTAGTTTTGCTATCTGATGCCCCTGCAGTGTTCTCTCCGTTGGAGTCAGGTATCCTGTGTGGGCTTTGCCCATGTGATTTGGGCCCAGTGGTCCACGAACAATGCCTGCTACAATGCTCGGACTTGTACATTTATGTATATGAGAGTTATTGATGTGTATATATATTTTTTGGGCAGTAATACAATATATTCCAATGTTTAGAATCATTTCCTTTTGTATTTGCATTCTTCCGGGGGGTTTGGTGGGTGTCACTCTGATGTGTTGCTATGCATTGATGTGTGTGTTGTAGTGGGTGAGGGTGGTTGTGTTGAGTATGTGTGTACCCATAATAATTTCCCCTCCCCCCTCCCCTGTTTCGTAGGTGCAGTACTCACCGTTGTCTTCTGCGCCGGCGTTCGTGCTCCTGGTAGAGGAGCAGGAACACTATCGCTGGGAGTATGTGGAGTTCGGGTTCCATGCTGTCCTGATTCCTCGTGGGCTGTATGGAGGTGAGCGTTTTCCCTTCGAAATGGCTGTTTCCGCCGTGTTTTTATCGGCGGGGCTACCGCCCCGGAAAAGGTGGCGGATTGGTAGGTTGTGATACAGTGGGCGGTACATTGTCTCCCGCCTGTCTGTTGGCGGTGACCACCGCGCTGTTTGTTTGTACCGCCGTGGCAGGCGGTGTGTTGATGTGGCGGTCGCTGTTGGCGGTTTCCGCCAGAGTCGGAATTCAATTTTTTTTCCCGCCAGCCTGTTTGCGGTTTGGCCGCCGCTTTAACACCGACCGCCAAGGTTGGAATGACCCCCAGAGTGTAAAGCATTCAAATATCACAAAACAGTAATTAAATAAAACACAGGAAACAGTTTAAAAATTAAAAACCAATTTATCAAAATAGATTATATTTTTATCTTTAAAATGACACAAAAACGAATAAAATCGGATAAGGGCAACCGGTGATATGAATTTTTAAAGAATTATTGTTTTCTAGCATCTACAAACAAAAAGCGCCAATCTGGTCATCTGGTCGCACCTCGACCGGGGCAAAGTCAAAGTTTAAGGCCGAACGCGTTGGAGCCTGGCTCAGCTAGAGCCCACGGGAGGCCTCGGTCAAAAGTTTTCCTGCGCACTTAGTAGTTTTTTTGAAGATTTTTTTCTGTGGGACGAACCTGCCAGTCCAATCCGACCTCCTGGAACTCTTCTCCGGATACATGTCGCGGGAGCCCTCGGTGGAGATTTTTACCTTCGGACTAAGTCGTTTTTTCGAGGTGAACATCCTTCGACCGAGGTAAACCTGGATCTTGATCTGACATCCTTGGAGCCCTCCTCGGATACGCTGGCTGGGAGGTCCCGGTCAACTTCCTATGTTCGGAATTAAGGGCCTAATAACAACTTTGGAGGAGGTGTTAATCCGTCCCAAAAGTGACGGTAAAGTGAAGGATATACCACCAGCCGTATTACGAGTTCCATAGGATATAATGGACTCGTAATACCTCTTGTGGTATATCCGTCACTTTACCGTCACTTTTGGGACGGATTAACACCTCCTCCAAAGTTGTAATCAGGCCCTTAGTCTCTTTTTTGGAGATTTTCTTCACCGGGACAAACCTGCAAGTCAGGCCGGGTTGCAGTTGAGGCAAGCCGGCTAGAGTTGCTGCAGCGGGTCAGACCCTCTATGGAGCTTTTTTTTTTAAAGTTCTCCAAACTTCTGGATCTTCTCCCAAATGTTCCTTTAAGGTTTTTTTGGGGTCCACAGCTCACCCCAATGTTCCAGAAGCTCTGAGTTGATCCTTGGGGGTGTGGACTACAACTCCCAGAATGCACCTGGTGCAAACTCCTTTTTGGCCACTCGACAGTGGTCAGCTGGCTGATTTCTTGAGGAGTTGGTGCAGGGGACTCTGGTTAGCAATTTATCACCTGTAGCAAACAGGGAGTCCCTCCTTGAACCAGTTGAAGCCAGGCAAAGTCCTTCTTGTGTTGAAGCCCAAGTGGACAGCTGGTGCAGTCCTTCAGAGTGCAGGGTCCAGGTGCAGGCCAGGGGTGCAACAGGGCGGTCCTTCTTCTGTGGTTCTTCCTTGTTGGAATCTGATGGGGTTCTGAGGTGTGGGTGCAGGTCTGCCAGTTTTATCCTTGCTCCTAGGTGAAAAACAGGGGGGTCCTGGTTCTCCAATCAGATGCAAGGTCCTTCCCCCTGTGATGACCACTTCCTGGGAAGTTTGGCAAAAATCAATCCCAGGAGGCAACATTCCTCAAAAATCCATCATGGCTGAAAGTGATTTTTGGAGGTTACATCTGACTGAGCCCATCCACTGGTGTGGCTAAAAGTCCTAAACACACCCCTCTCCTAATCTAATCAAGGGGGCACCTAACTGTCTGGGTTTGCAGGATGTGGGGGTGTTGCTGGGTTGCTCCAAATGTCCTTCTCTGCCTTTGAAGACCAGTTTGGCAGCCCTCCCCCTTCCTGCCTCACCATCTGCTGAGGGGAGATCTCCTCCCACAGGCACATCTCTTTGTGTGAAGCCAGGCCACTTCACACCTCATCAAGGCAGCCTGGCGAGGCTGCCAGAGGCTGGCCAATCAGTGCACAGCAGCAAAACAATGCAGGACTGAAATTGGCAACTTTTCAGGTAAAGTTTAAAACTCTTTACCTGAACAAGTTATATTAAATCCCACAATTGGAAGTTGTGGGATTTATTATAACAATTAACTTGATACCAAACTCTTGGTATCTGTCACTTAAGGGGACTTTTAAAAATAAAATAAAGTCTCCCCATTCTAGCCTATGGAGGCCATTCACTACAATGAGGGAAAAATTAATTTGTCTGTTTTACCTCACCAGGGCTTATAAAACTATATTTATAAGGTCCCTGCTTATAATTACATGGCACCCAGCCCCAGGGGGGACTTATATGTAAAAATAAGGTAGTTTAAGACTTTGGAACCACTTTTAATTCCAAAGTCGAATTTGCATGTAACTTTCATTTAAAAGCACCCAGCAAGGCAGGCCTGCCTTTAAAATGATACTGGGCACCTCAGCTGTGCACCTAAGGGGGCACTACCTATGCTGGGGTCCCTAAACCTCCATGTCCTACCATATACTAGGGACTTCTAGGTAGGTTAACTTTGCCAATTATAATTAGCCTAATTCGCACATCCACTTTACACAGAGCACTGACCCTGGGACTGGTAAGCAGTACCCCGGGCACAGCCAAGAGTCAGTAACCACCAGTACCTGTCCAAAAAGTGTGGGGGTGACCAGGGCAAAAAGGAGGACTTTCCTAAACTGCCCCCCCCCCCCAGATGAAAGGTGATGGGTACTAACCTACACCCTGGTAGTCCTCATCAGCTAAGTAGAAAAACCTGGAAAGGCCATCTGCGTTGGCATGGGCAGTCCCAGGTCTGTGCTCCACTGTGAAGTCCATCCCCTGTAGGGAAATGGACCACCTTAACAGTTTTGGGTTCTCCCTCCTCATTTGCATCAACCATCTGAGAGGTCTGTGGTCAGTTTGTACATGGAAGTGAGTGCCAAACAAGTATGGCCTCAACTTCTTCAGGGACCAGACCACAGCAAAGGCCTCCCTCTCAATGGCACTCCATCTTTTCTCTCTGGGAAGTAGTCACCTGCTGATGAAGGCAACTGGTTGATCTTGGCCCTCTTCATTAACTTGTGCTAACACTGCCCCAATCCCTTCCTCTGAAGCATCTGTTTGCACTATAAACTCCTTGCTATAGTCAGGGCCCAGTAACACTGGTGCTGAACACATAGCCTGTTTTAAGGTGTCAAAAGCTTTCTAAAACTCTGGGGTCCAAATGACCTTCTTGGGCTGTTTCTTGGAGGTAAGCTCAATCAGAGGGGCCACTATGGTCCCATAATTTTGAACAAATCTCCTGTAGTACCCAGTCAGGCCAAGAAAGGCCCTGACCTGAGTCTGAGTTTTAGGAGCCTCCCAATCCAGGATAGTTTGGATCTTGGGCTAGAGAGGTTGTACATGGCCACCACCAACAAGGTGGCCCAGGTAGACAACTGAGCTTTGCCCTATCTGGCACTTGCTTGCCTTGATAATCAGGCCTGCTTGAAGCAGGGCCTGAAGCACTTCCTTCAGGTGTACCAGGTGGTCCGCCCAGGTGGAACTGAATACAGCTATATCATCCAGATAAGCTGCACTGAAAGATTCCAACCCAGACATGACTCTATTCACCAACCGTTGGAAGGTGGTAGGAGCATTTTTCAGACCAAAGGGTATCACCTTGAACTGAAAGTGGCCTTCTGGTGTGGAAAATGCTGGCCTCTCCTTAGCTCCTGGACTTAAGGCAATCTGGCAGTATCCTGAGGTCAGATCAAATGTGATCAGGAATTTGACAGCCCCAACCTATCAATGAGCTCATCAGCTCTAGGTATGGGGTGAGCATCAGTCCTAGTGACTGCATTTAGACCTCTGTAGTCCACACAAAATCTAAATTCCTTCTGCCCACCTTGGGGATTAGGTTTGGATACCAGTACCACTGGACTGGACCAAGGACTGTCAGAGGGCTCAATTACCTTGAGCTCCAACATCTTAGCCACTTCAGCTTTGATGTTGGCCTTGACCTGGTTAGACAGCCTGTACAGTTTGTTCTTGACAGGCGAGCTGTCACCAGTGTCAACGTCATGGACACACCAATTGGTGAGTCCAGGGGTCAGGGAGAACAGACTAGCAAACTGCTCCAAAACTTTCCTGCAGTCTCTTTGTTGCTGATCTGTCAACTTGGGAGAGAGTGCCACTCCCTCCACTGACCCATCTTGTTCATTTGAGGACAGGAGGTCTGGCAGAGATTCACTCTCCTCCTCCTTCCCTCCATCAGTGACCATCAGCATGGTCATGTCTGCCGTGTCCTGGTGGGGTTTCAATCTGTTGACATGCAGGATCCTATGAGGATTCCTGGGGGTGCCAAGGTCCACTAAGTAGGTGACCTCACCCTTTTTCTCCACAATTGGAAAGGGCCCAGTCCATTTGTCCCGAAGTGCCCTAGGTGCCATGGGCTCCAAAACCCACACCAGCTGTCCTGGGTGATACTCGGGCATGGTAGCCTTCTGGTCATGCCAGAGCTTCATGAGCTCTTGGCTGGCCTCCAGGTTTCTGCTTGCCTTCTTCATGTACTCAGCCATGCGTGAGCGCAGGCCCAGCACATAATCCAGCACATTCTCCTTGGACTCTTTGAGAGGCTTCTCCTAAGACTCTCTCACCAAGCACAATGGACCTCTTACAGGGTGCCCAAACAGTAACTCAAAGGGGCTGAATCCAACCCCTTTCTGTGGCACCTCTCTGTAGGCAAACAACAGGCATGGGAGGAGAACATCCCATCTCCTCTTGAGTTTGTCAGATAAACCCATGATCATGCCCTTCAGGGTCTTATTAAATCTTTCCACCAGACCATTGGTCTGTGGATGATAGGGGGTGGTGAACTTATAAGTAACACCACACTCATCCCACATGGCTTTCAGATAGGCAGACATAAAATTTGTGCCCCTATCTGAGACCACCTCCTTTGGGAACCCCACTCTGGTGAACACACCAAGTAGGGCCCTAACCACTGTGGGAGCAGTGACTGTCCGGAGGGGTATTGCCTCAGGGTACCTGGTGGCATGGTCCACAACCACCAAAATGTACCTGTTGCCTGAGGCAGTTGGTGGGTATAGGGGACCAACAATGTCAATCCCCACTCTCTCAAAGGGAGTCCCAATCACTGGCAGTGGTATCAAGGGAGCCTTTGTCTTGCCCCCTGCCTTGCCACTGGCTTGGCAGGTAACACAGGAGCTGCAAAACTCCTTGACGTTTTCTGACATTTGGGGCCAATAAAAATGGTTGACCAGCCTGTTCCAGGTTTTGGTCTGTCCCAAATGTCCAGCTAAGGGAATATCATGGCTTAAAGTGAGGAGGAATTCTCTATACTTCTGGGGGACCACTACTCTCCTGATTGCCGCTGGTTTGGGGTCCCTTGCCTCGGTGTAGAGAACTCCATCCTCCCAGTAAACCTTGTGGGTCCCACTGGTATCACCTTGTTCTTGCCTGGCAGCAGTCTGCCTTAGGCCCTCAAGAGTGGGGCACTCTTTGTCCCTGGCACAACTCTTCTTTGGTAGGCCCACCTGCCCCTTGTTGTTCTGCCAAGTAAGGCAGAGCTTGCAGGGGAAGTGGCCGTCCCTCAGAAGTCAGATCCTCCCCCTCAGCTTTGGATTCCTCCTGATCCTCTGTACTTGTGGGGGCTGGCAAGCCAGACCCAGTGCCCTTTCTCTTCTTCTTGGAGGCTTGGCCCATTGTTTCAGGGTCCAAGTGTACAGCACTTCTCTGTTGTGCTGCCTGTGACCTAGTCACTGCACACACCCATTCAGGGAGGTCCAGCATCTGTGCATGGACCCTTCTCTCTACCTCTGACCATTCAGATGCTTCAAGATAATTTCCCAGTAGACACTCTACTGGGAGGGCAGGAGCTACAGCTACCTTCTTAGGGCCAGTCACATCTCCCCATTCCAGGCTCACCATGGCCATGGGATGGAGTTTGGTTCTGCTATCTGCATAAGTCACTTGGTGGAAGACACCAGGTAAGACCTGTTCTGGAGAAACCAGCTTCTCTGTGACCATTGTCACACTGGCTCCTGTATCTCTCCGAGCTTCCACCTCAGTCCCAATGACTTTAGGCCTCTGCCTATGCCTCTCCATGCTGGGAGGTAAGGTGGCCATAGTTGCAATGTCCACCCGCACCCACGGATACTAAGGTGACCTCTGTGCACCCTGATCCCAGCCCTGGGCCAATTTCCACCCCCATCCATACACTAGAAATCCCCTGGGATTGCCCACCAATGGGGGGCTTCTTGGAGCAGATAGCATCTCCTCTTTTGTGTCCAGGTTGATGACACTCAAAACACTTGCCGGCCTTAGCAAGCTCCTGAAACTTACCTGCTTTAACAGGATCATAATGCTTCCCCTGATACCCTTTCCCCTTAGAAGTGGAATGGCTCGGGGCTCCCCCACCCTGAGAAGTTTTTGGGGACTCTTGTGAGGACTCCATGGGCTTTTTGTCATCTTTCCCTTGTTTCTTCCTCTGAGAAGAACCATGGCCTCCCTTTTTCTGAACACCCCCTAGGGGTTTCTGGTTAACCCTAGTTTTTAACCAGTCATCTGCTGCCTCCCCCAGTACTCTGGGGTTGGTCAACTTAGAATCAACTAGATACTGGCTGAGCTTCTCTTGGACACAATTGGTTAGAAGGTGCTCCCTCATAATCAAATTGTACAGCCCCTCAAAGGTACTTACCTTGTTGCCCTGTATCCAGCCCTCTAGTGCTTTAACTGAGATGTCCACCAAGGACGGGGTACTTGTCTTTTGGGTGTCCCTAAACTTGAGCCTATACTGCTCTGGGGTCAGACCAAACTTTTTAGTCAAACATCTCTTCATACTGGGGTATGAATCTCCCTCCTACCCCCTCAAGGTTAGGAGCCTATCCCTCCCAGAGTTGGGGACCAACTCCCAAAGAAGTGAACCCCAGTACTGAGGCTTGACTCTCCTCATCTGGAGGGCCCTCTCAAAGGCCCCCAGCCACTTGTCTATGTCATCCCCCTCTACATAGGCAGGAACCACCCCCTTGGGTAATCTGGGGCAAAAACCCCACCCATGGACACCTCAGCTTCTCTGACGCTGCCACCATCTCTTTTCTCTTCCCTTGCCCACTTTTTCTTTTCTAGGGCCAGCTTCTCTGCCTCCAAAGCTATGAATGCTAGCTGGGCCTCCTGCTCTCTTTCCCTGAGGGACAGGTTCTCTCCTGCTTAAGGGACCCCCTTCCCCCAACTAGCTTTGGGTATGACCTTAGTGATTGTGTGCAGTGAGGATCTGTCTTCCTCCTCCTCACTTAGGCTCAGATGCCCTCCCTCCCCTGAGTCATTGGAGCTAGCATCCTCCCCTGCTTCTTCCTCCTCTGGAGCTTCCTAGGAGTCTACCTCTTGGACCTCAGCCCATGCTGTCAGGGACTTGATCAGGACATGCGTCCTGAGGTCAGTAGTTGCAGGCAACCCTCTTTCAGTGCACAAACCCCTAAGCTGGACTACTGTCAGTGTGGGTAGGCTAGCCAGATCAAGCGCCAAGGTTCCCTAGTTTTGTGTCAACAAAAACTTTTTGCACAATTTGGAAACAAGAATTTAGTAAAATCACAAAAATTCAATAATTTAAATTGATCCAAATTAAAAGTTAAAAAAAAAATTTCACTAGGACAATTTAAAGGACTTTTCATTTGTTTTACTTAAAACTGTAATGTGATACTGAACACAAGTACGTGATCCCACCATTGTGCACCAAAAATGTTGGAAAATGGGTTATTGGTAAGGGCAGGTAAGTACCTACAGTTAGCAATAGGCCACTAACCCACACTTAGGTCCAGTTAGGTCTCAGTAAATTAAACCCAGCTCAACCCTTGGTAGCTTGGCAACGAGCGACAAGGCTTACCTTAGGAGACAAAGCGTAAAACATTCAAATATCACAAAACACTAATTAAATAAAACACAGTTTAAAAACACAAAACCAATTCATAAAAATAGATTATGTTTTTATCTTTAAAATGACACGAAAACGGGTAAAATCGGATAAGGGGAACCGGAGAAATGAAGTTTTAAAGAATTATTGTTTTCTAGAGCCTAGAAGCAAAAAGCGCCAATCTGGTCTTCTGTTCGCACCTCGACTGGGGCAAAGTCAAAGTTCAAGGCCGACCGCGATGGAGCCCGGCTTGGCTACAGCCCGTGGGAGGCCTCGGTCAAAAGTTTTCCTTCGCACTTAGTCGTTTTTCTGAAGATTTTCTTCAGCTGGACGAACCTGCCAGTCCAATCCGACCTCCTGGAACTCTTCTCCGGATACGCGTCACGGGAACCCTCGATGGAGGTTTTTACCTTCGGACTTGGTCGTTTTTTCAAGGTGAAAATCCTTTGACCAGGGTAAACCTGGATCTGGATCCAACGTCCTTGGAGCTCTCCTCGGATACACTGGCTGGGAGGTCCCGGTCAACTTCCTACGTTCGGACTTAGTCTCTTTTTTGGAGATTTTCTTCACCGGGACGAACCTGCAAGTTAGGCTGTGTCGCGGTTGAGGCAAGCCGGTTAGAGTTGCCGCTGCGGGTCGGTCCCTCTATGGAGCTTTTTTTCCAAAGTTCTCCAAACTCCCCCTACTTATAGATCTTCTCCCAGATGTCCCTTTAAGGTTTTTGTGGAGTCCACAGCTCACCCCAAGGTTCCAGAAGCTCTGAGATGAGTCTTGGGGGTGTAGACTACAACTCACCAGAATGCACCTGGTGCAAACTCCTTTTTGGCCACTGGACAGTGGTCAGCTCGTTGATGTCTTCAGTTGGTGCAGGGGACTCTGGTTAGCAATTTTTCACCTGTAGCAAACAGGGAGTCCCTCCTTGAACCAGTTGAAGCCAGGCAAAGTCCTTCTTGTGGTGAAGCCCAAGTATGCAGCTGGTGCAGTCCTTCAGAGTGCAGGGTCCAGGTGCAGGCCAGGGGTCCAGCAGGGCAGTCCTTCTTCTTCTGTGGTTCTTCCTTGTTGGAATGTGATGGGGATCTGAGGTGTGGGTGCAGGTCTGCCAGTTTTATCCTTGCTCTGGGTGAAAAACAGGGGGGTCCTGGTTCTCCAATCAGGTGCAGGGTCCTTCCCCCTGTGATGACCACTTCCTGGGAAGTGTGGCAAAAATAAATCCCAGGAGGCAACATTCCTCAAAAATCCATCATGGCTGAAAGTGATTTTTGGAGGTTACATCTGGCTGAGCCCATCCACTGGTGTAGCTAATAATCCTAAACACAACCCTCTCCTGCCCTCTCCTAATCTAATCAAGGGGGCACCTAACTGTCTGGGTTTTCAGAATGTGGGGGTGTTGCTGGGTTGCTCCAAATGTCCTTCTCTGCCTTTGAAGACCAGTTTGGAAGCCCTCCCCCTTCCTGCCTCACCGTCTGCTGAGGGGAGATCTCCTCCCACAGGCAGATCTCTTTGTGTGAAGCCAGGCCACTTCACACCTCATCAAGGCATTCTGGCCAGGCTGCACGAGGCTGGCTAATCAGAGCACAGCAGCAAAACCACTGCAGGGCTGAAGTTGGCAACTTTTTAGGTAAAGTTTAAAACTCTTTACCTGAACAAGTTATATTAAATCCCACAACTTGAAGTTGTGGGATTTATTATAACAATTAATTTGATACCAAACATCTGACATCTGTTACTTAAGGGGACTTTTATAATTAAAATAAAGTCTCCTCCTTCTAGCCAATGGAGGCCATTCACTACAATGAGGGAAAAACAAATGTGGCTGTTTTGCCTCACCAGGGCTTATAAAACTATTTTTATAAGGTCCCTTCTTATAATTAAAAGGCACCCAGGGGCACATAGGACACACCGTAGGGGTGATTTATATGTAAAAATAGGGTAGTTTAAGACTTTGGAACCACTTTTAATTCCAAAGTCGAATTTGCATGTAACTTTAATTTAAAAGCAGCCAGCAAGGCAGGCCTGATTTTAAAATTACACTGGGCACCTCAGCAGTGCACCTATGGGGGCACTACCTACGCTGGAGTCCCTAAACCTCCATGCCCTACCATATACTAGGGACATATAGGTAGGTTAACTTTGCCAATTAAAATTAGCCTAATTTGCATATCTACTTTACACAGAAAACTGGCCCTGGGACTGGTAAGCAGTACCCAGGGCACAGCCAAGAGCCAGTAACCACCAGTACCTGTCCAAAAAGTGTGGGGGTGACCAGGGCAAAAAGGAAAACTTTCCTACAGCAGGCATAGCCACCACTGGAGCAGCAGGTGCAGTGGCCTATTTTTTATAATTCAAACAGCAATCAGAGGGGCATTTTCTTCCCTACATAATGTTCCCTGACACACTGGCTTTGCTTTGTGTGAAAGAAAGGAGGTTGAGTGTGAGTCTGGAAATGTGGCTGGGGTAACAAGATTAAATATAGAGAAACGTTGTGGCCTAGCATTTATTCTTTTGAAACTGGGGACCAAGGTTCAAATCCCAGCTTCACTGTGCATAAAACTGTGAAATGAAATGTGTGTCAAATATATTTGTGTAATCTCCCCTTGATAACATAAACTTATGGTCACACAATGTACAATGCTCCATAGCTTCATACATAGGTTTGCACTGTGTGCATATCAATACGTACATAATACATTCCACCAGTGAATGTAATCTAGATAAGACACCACAGTAATATGTTTCAGAAATCTGTGTGTAACTTGTAGATCAGAAGTTAAAATCTGAGAAGCAACAAGTGAATATTTCACATCTTGAAAGTTTATAAAGGCTGACCCTAAGTGCAATGGCTTGCTCCTTTTATAGCTTACCGTGACCCTGGCTTCAAACTCCACATTCCATTGGGTGGTAGAATTCAGACACCCTGGGTGGACCTGATGTAGGACAAAGCTGTGAGTTGGGGAATCATCGTGATTGTGTCTTAGCAGTGCTACTGAACCTGTAATTCCTTAGGAGGAGGAATAACACAGCTGTGGGGTAGAGTGTTGGCCCCAAAGGATAATTGTAGGGCAGTGAAAAGCAGAAATCCCATGGTGCCTGTGATGGTATGGCCCATCCTCTGCCTCCCCTCCCCCCAATCTCTCCATCTGGCCTGACAGCGGCAACAGGACTCTGATGTGGCAGCTTTTAGTCTGTGCCAGGGCTGTGCTCAGGAACCGCTGTGTTGGGGGCTTAGATGCCCTTTGAATGATATGATGTGTGGAGTGAGACCACTGTGGATCCCTGACGGTCCTCCATATTATTCCTTGCTGATCCTAACACTGTTGGGCAGAGGCCACCATATGGGTCCTGTCTGTCAATCTCTCAAGGCCCTTTGTGACTTGCTACCCATCTGTCTGAACTCTCAAATGTCACATTCAGCACCCCTTTGGAACTTCAGAGGTGGCACCATATTTGTTCACATACAGACTGAGCCCCCCAGATGCCCTCCCTTTCATAGCCTGTTTCCTCTAGCTTCAAGAGGCTCAACAGGTCATATCAGCAGCAAAACAACCCAATAGTCCTTTTTTCCAATACGGGGCTAAAATGTATGTGGTGGCAGATTTTTCACACAACGTAATGGTTTTGGAGAAAAAGAATTCTTGCCACTGCAGGCTTATCTCCACAACTAGAAATGCTTTATGGTCATTTGGAAACTGTAGAGCTACTTCTAATGATTGTCAGCATGCATTGGGAATTTATGGAGCTGGAAGATCTGGAATGATTCCTGGACACGCTGGTCATGATGACCATGGACATGTCACACTCACCCGATGCCCTACTTCATTGATGCAGCAGGGGGCTGCTGGCATGTCAGCACCCATGGGAGAACTTGATGACCCAAATGCAGAGCAATAGAGACTGGAGACTGTGAAGAATGGAACAACAGAGAGAATCCAATAGAACACATAAAGGGCAGAGAAAAATCCTGCTCATAACTGAAGGTCTGGCAGCCAGTGGACTTGGGCTTGGACTGGTGGGGGGGTCTCAGCTTATCATGGCAGTACCTCTGGAAGGCCATCAGGTACATCCTGACTATTTCTGTTGTTACATGATGATGGGTAAAGGTCAGACAGCGCATATTTTTTTTTTTGCTGGGGTCAGTACCCTGTGCTGCGTTTCCTGTAAGGCAGCTACATTCATTGCTACTAATGATGTACCTGAGATAGAAGAATGCTACAACACTTGCCGTGACAGCTCCCTAAGATAGCAGATTACAATGACACATGGCAGTCTATATGGAGGCAGAGAGTGAGGAGAATGCTCACCTGCTCAAAGTAGTTAGTTGTTGGGTGATTATAATTTGAAAGTTTGCTTCATGTTAATATTACTATTTACTATGATACTTCTTGTGAGTCTCATATTTTACATTTGCCTTCTGTGTTACAGTACCCGTTACTCTAGTTGGAGCCCACACAGACACAGCATGGGCAGATAACCTTTATCAGACTCAGTTTTTCAGTAAGACCTATGTATCCATGCGCTTGTAGTCCTACTGATCCCACTAGATATAGCTATCTCAGTTCCCCTTTCATATGCAGTCACGTACTGTCCTCTCCTCTTAACACACCATACCTTCTCCTTACCTATCACACAATTATACAATCACTTGCTAAACCCCCCTTCACCTCATGTGCTGTCATTCAGTGTGAAAGGCCTTACATATTACATCAAATGGAAGAAAGTCCTAGTGTACATGGCCACAAAATCCCTTGACATAGCCTTTATTTAAGAGACCACCTGTCCAAGAGTGGGTTGGATGGATAGTTAGTACCAGCTGTATTGACAGACCAGTCAGGCATAGATGGGGCCAACGTCCCCCGGAAGAGAGGCATTGCTATTTGCTTTCAAAAACCCATACAGTGCACATTACAGGATACATGGGTTGATGGCAGAGGGTGGTTTGTTGTGCCAAAATCACTGCGATGGTGGTACTAATTGCAATGGGGTCCATATACACACAACATGGACAGGGCTGGTTTATTTTCTTTATTATCACAACTTTTCACAGAATTTGGCGAGTGATAGTTATGGGTGGGGATTTGAATATTGCCTTTGATCCTCACATAGACCACTCATTCTGTACAACATACCCACCACTAAAAACTGAGCAGCACTGATAGACGTAATGATGGATCACGGTCTAGCTGACCCCTGGTGTTTGACTCTTTCATCTTATGGCGTGCACGACACATGCTCCAGGATATACTATTTAATCCTGAACAATCAAGTACTTGATAGACTGGGGTTGTGAGATTTGTTTGGGCGGGGCATTTTGAACTATGTGCTAGTGCTCTGTGAGTTGGACCTGGGTCATATTTGACCAGCCACAAACTGCTGGATGCATAAAATGACCAATTATACAACGTTAACAAGTGTTAAACAGAACTTGGCTGCACATCCATGCCAATATCTGTCTGAAAAGGGGGATTCATTATTGTTCGCTCAGGTCTTGTGTTCCGCAGGTACGGCTGCTATACATGGGGCATAGGGTGTTAATGAGGTACTCAGCCCAATAGAAGCAACAGTCACATAGCACGCAGCAACGGTTGGCACTGGAGATACAGACTCTGACAGAACAATCCAATAAGAAGCCACTCTACCACTTTTCAGAGGCTTGAGAGAGAGAGACATTTGATTCAAATAACCTTTTTATGGTGCAAGCTGAATAGGCTTTGCAGCATCTAAAATGAAAATACTATGAACAGGGAGAAAAAATGGGACAGAATCTAGTGGTACAGCTTTGCTAGCAGAAAGCTTGTCTCATCTTACCGCCATCCATGATTAAGATGGCCATCTCACTAGCCGTCCTGTGGAGGTAGCAAATACCTTTGCATACTTTCTGGGAACTCCCTATAGAGTGGAGGTATCAGATAACCACTGGCAGGAATAGGCATTCATTGAGGGGGTTTGCCCCCCTTTCTAAGGCCAGAAGACAATTACTTGCAGGTGAAATTACAAAGGAAGAGATCTCGGATGCTATAGAGGACATGCTACATAACAAGGCACTGGGTAATGATGGGGTCCCCAGTGAATTCTACAAAGAGAACAAGCAGGCAGTTGTACCCTTGCGCTACTCAATCTTTAAGGAGGCTGAAGAAAAGGGTGGATTCAGGGTGAAACCTAATAAAGCTAATATAAGCCTCATCAAGGCAGTCAAGGATCCCACACAATGCACAAGCTATAGGCCTATATCTTTGCTCAATACTGATATGAAGGTGCTGGCCAAAGTTTGGGCGATCCTGTGGATTAAAGTTATATACTGATGTTTATCTACAATTCACCAATGAGTTGGTCCCAGGACTCTCATCCAGGAATCTAATATGGTAATTGTTCAATGTACTGACACAGTTGAAGGTAGACTCTGAAAAAAAGATCTTGTTATTCCTGAATGCAGAAAAGGCATTTAACAGGGTAGAATGGAGTATTTCTTCCAAATGATGCAAAGGGTGGGGTTGGGCCAAGAATTATTGCAGAAAGTGTTGTGGGCTGTATGCTAACCTCACTGCCTAAGTAGACTGTAGGGGATACATGTTTCATTTATTTTTTTACATTCTTAGAGAGATGCAGCAGCAACAGGGATGTCCATTTTTGCAACTGCTCTTGCTGCTGGAGCCATTGGCAATGGCTACCCAGCATAATAACCACATGCATGGCATTAACCTCCAGGGTAGGCACGTCAAAATCATGGTTTAAACTGATGATATTGTTCTTGTGGTCAGTGGCCAAGATGGCTCAATACCCCTCTATGTCCTTAATTGATGCCTTTGGGGATTTTCTAGATATAAGATCATTTTAAATACAAGTCGGAACCTCCCTAAAGTGAGCTGCCTGACAAAACATGTGGTAGATGATCATGAGTTTACATAGAAATTGTCTAATTTGAAATACCAAGGCATAAAGGTCAACAAAGGGCCAGAACACATGGCTATGAATAATATACAGCCACTTCTAGCTAAAACAGATAGCGATTTCTTACGATGGTCTGCACTCCTGCTCTTACTGTAGAAACATGTCCGGGGCATGCAGATAGTGATGTCCATATGCTTTAACTTTGTCTTCAGCATGCTGGCAATTCCCATATGCAAGATGCTGCTCTGTGCGATTAATCAGCTCAGCAAGATATTCATATGGGTGGGCAAAAAAACTTTGAAATCTCTGAAGCATTATGTAGACACTAGGGCAGGAGGTCTTAGACTGTCAATCATGTACATGTATTATCTACCTCCGCATTTAACACAGTTGGCCTACCTTTTGGTGGTTAGGATGGAACAACTGACATGGGTCTCTGGGGAACGAACACTGCCTCCATTGGGAGTATTAATCAGAGAAAACCTGCAAGGCAAGCACCGTTTGCCATTGATCATGGAAATGTGGTTGGCATAGGCAAAAAGTAGGTGGTTAATGCTCTTAAGGTTCACACATCTGATTTATAGCATGTATACAGTATTAGAAAAACAAATGCGCAGACGAGTGCCAAAGGTGCCAAACTGGTATGCCACCCAACCACCACGGGTGTGAAAAAAAGGGCTCATTGAGAAATCAATCAGACCTAAACAAAGTCAATGTAAAACCAGGGCACACCGAAGTAGTCCAAACAGTTACTCCAAATGTAGAAATAAGTGTAAGATCCAAAAGACACTGTGTGATAGTTGATTGAGGTTTTATTTCTTGCTGAAACAGTGATACATCCGAGAACAGCTGACACGTGTTTCATCACAAGGACTTTCTCAAGGCTATAAATTAAGATAGTAAAATATCACGAATAACCAAGAACATATGGGAAGTGTTAATAACAGAAGAAGATTAGCTCAATTATATATAAGAAAATACACCAAAATACATAAGAATATACAAGCAAGTAAACATAGAAAGAACCAAGAAGAGAGAGGTGTAAGAGAAGGAGGAAGAAGCATCCTGGAAGGATCTTAAAAATATCCAAATCTGTTTGTAGATGGAGTGATATATAAGTACAAGGCTAATGATATTTTGACGAGTACAGTGTACTTGAAATAAATCCTCAATCAACTATCACACAGTGTTTCTTGGATCTTACAATATGGCAGGTATGTAAGGACTCCCATAGCCTAGTGGGGATCAACATGATCAAACACAGGGATGTGTTGCTGGTCCATTGCAGAAAATAGAATCAGGATGACAGTTAGTGGGCAGAAGTGAGAAAAAGGCAGGATATGAATGATAGGTGACATTTACGAAAAAAGTGACCTACATGTGCTTCACAACACTCTGTTCAGCATACCATTTGCCCAGATTTCAATACTACTCCATCACTGTTTGAATCACAGGCTGAGGTCTGACCCTGTGCCCCTGCCGGACTCACCAATCCATAAATATCTGACCACATAGGGTAAATTGAGATATAGAATTACGAACATGTACCAGGTCCTAATAGATTCAATCTAGTCATCTGCTATGCAAGTGAAGACTAAGGAGTATTGACAGTTAAGACTCAAAAAATTATACATGGATGAGAACTGGCTGGACCTTATGGAGTACCATGACAGGACCCAAATGGAAGTGATACTGAAGTTCTCCTATTTCAGGATACTGCATAATTGGTATTGGTCATTGTATAAGCTCAAAAGTGCTAGACTGGCATTGAATGACCATAGCTGGAGGTGTTCTGGACCAGAGTGTTATCTTTACCATATCCTATAGTCCTGCACTGAACTCCAAGACTGTTGTGCCAAAATCTTGAGAACATTACATGCTACTAGCCTATACCCTTAAAGTAGGCCTGTCAACGCAATCTTCCAACATGACATGATGGCAATAGAGACCACACTGCAAGAGGTGGTCATTCACATCACTTTTGGTGGCCAAAATAGGTACCTTGTGGCACTGGCGCTTCCCGACCATGCCTACACACCTAGAATGGATGATAGAACTGTTTTGACTACAATTTTTGAGAGATGAATATACAAATTACAGGATAGACTCCCACTGTTGATATAGTATGGGGCCCGTTCATACATCTCATTGAATCATATGCGATGACTTGGCAGGTACACTCCTCCCACCTTACCTCACACTCCTCACTCCCCGATCTCCTCCTCTTGTGAATTGAAGCCATGTATATCTAAAATTCTGCACAGAGTGTGCTGCATGTTAAGCAAGTCTGGGTCGGTTCACAGCTTTTTTGTCTAGAGCTCACATACCTAAAAACCCTATAAATGAAGAGGCTGATTTATATTTTGGCAGTAAGGATACTCCATCAGAATGGCGATGGAGTATCCTTTCTGCCAACATAAAATGCCACTCACCCAGTTTAGATTAGGGAGGGCCATAGGGTAGGCTACAGAGGTGACTGCTCCATCACTGCCATAGCCAAACCTCTCTAACAGTAACAGACTAAGGCAAACCCTAGCACTGAGAGACAGTAAAATGTTAACTTTGTCACTCCCACAATGGGTGATGACTTTCATGGTGAGTGGAGCATTACATTTGTTATTTTCAAAATGAAAATACAGTTTTGGGATTTCCTTTTTGAAAATAGAAAAAGAAAACTGCTTAGTCGAGATTGCATTATGCTGACGCAGCCCTGCACCAAACAGCAAAATACATTGGCACGAACCACTGTGATGGTGGTCTCTGACAATGCATTGTAAATGACTGCCTGCTTGGTGCTCTTCTATAAATGTGGTGGATGGTCCCTTTGTCAGGTGGAATGAACAGCCTGTCCGCCAATTTATAAATGCGACCCTAAGTCATAGAAATCATGGATAATTTATGCCCTGGTTCTGCCTGAGAACTAATTTCGGAGCCACTGGACTAATTTAAGGTGCTTGAATTATTGACTACAGTAATTGTGCAGTAAACAAATAGTGCATATTTGTGATAAGAAATGGATGCTGGTGAGTAGAAATGATGAAAGACAAGTACATATTTTTTGTTTGAACAATTGCACTGCTAACATAGCAGTTGTGGTGGCAGTGACACATGATGCTTCCTTTCAAACATTCTATACTGCCAAGTAGAGAAAGTCAATTGTTCAGTACCACCCACTGATTTTAGCCAAGGTGGGTATGCAAGAACTATACTTCCAGTGTGTCATGACATTAGTCAGGCTAGCTTTACATTCTGAACCGAAGCCAAAAGTAACAGGCACCCTCAAGTTGACTAATGGCAGAAACAACCTACAAACACATGCATTTTCCATTGAATTTAGAGATTTTTATAGCAAGAATTGGCAAAGTCAATATGTTTGGCCTTGGCAAGCCAGCAGCTCTTTATATATATTTGTATTTTTTACCAGCGTTTGCAGTAGGAATTTAACATTTTAAAGTAATAAAACATAAAAAATACCCCATCTAAGAGTAGCATGTTAGTAGGCATAATTTTCCAAAAAAGTGTGGAGGTGATTCTTGTTATGCATGGCAAGTCTTGGGATAATCCATCAAGTGAGGACTGAGAAAAAGGGAGAGGGGGATGAAAAAATATGTGTTTCCGGTGTTAATTCCCATAGGAGTTTTGAACACAACTACAGCCCCAGTTGCAGGGCAGAGTTACACCAATTTGGCAGAAAGCTAGATTTTGTTCCACAGATTGTGCTTTTGGTTATTTGGTATAAATACATTTTATAGGTTTTGAGATATTAAAGGGAAATTACATTTGTATATCTAGGAATATGGATCATCCCTGATGAGTTCACAAATAATAAGAGCTCGTGCACGAGTTGCAGAGCTCTGATTGGCTGACAACACTTCAAACCAGAAAGTGTTGGCAGACATCTTGGGTCTCTCCTTCAGCTAAGTCCCAGAAAAAAAGATTGAAAAAAAGGGTTTGGGGTAGGGACACCCTGATCCCTTTGCTCTGGTACTGTGGTCCCAATGGAACCCCACCATGAACAAAGCACTTTTAAAAAAGAAAAATTGCTGCAAATTCAGGCCGACAATGGAATTTCAAGGCAAAAACTTTTTTTTTTGTTTAAAAAGAGCTGGCTCCCACCTTTGTTTTTTTTTTTTTAAGCCACTGGGTGGGTCAGGTTTCAGGGATATTTTGATGCCCCAGAGACCGCCTCACCTCCCCGGAGCTTTATTCAGATATAACGCGGGGGTCTGCTCTACCAATGCTGCAGCCCTGGGAACTGCCACCTACCTGGTGCTTCAATCTGACACAATAAAGGGGGCCACTCTACCCCCCCTGTAGCCCCAGGGACTGCCACCTCCCAGGGGCTGAAATCAAATGCAGTGCGGGAGGACTGACCTCCCCCTGCCCCAGGGAACACTATGTCCCTGGGGCTTTAATCAAATATAACGCAGGGAGCCATGCAGGCCCTCTCCCCTGCAGCCCTGGGAAACACCACGTCACCAGAGCTATTTTACATCAGAGGGGGGCACATGGCCCCCCTCAAGGAGCCATGGATTGCCCTGGGGACCGCCACTCCCTCAAGACCAGCTCCTGCTATGTCCTGGGGTACCCACCCCCCAGGAAGTAGCTGTTTGCTCTGACTTGGCAGAAGCTTTGACAGCTCCTGCCAATTCAGAGCAAACACTTCACTTTCTGCAAGTGAGAGATGTCATATGTTTTCTTGCATGCAAATATGTGTGCAGGAAAACGGGTGAAAACATTGCTCCAGCAAGCAGGGAGCTGCTACTTAAAGCCCTAAGGTAACTATAACTTGCGCCCCTGCCGTGCACAATATTTTCGTCAAAGTATTACAACGATATTATCAATTATGTTATCAAAGATGTCATGAGTGCCGTAAGCAGTGAGCTGCTATTTAAAGCAGTTTACTGCTTGTGGGACCAATACTGGCTCCCCCAGGACTCAGGGAGCCGGCTAGGACTATGGGGGCCCTGAAGCCCCCCCCCCCCATGGTACTGTCACACTCTCTCTTTCTCTCCCATCCCATTATGGGATGGAAGAGAGAGAAATTGTTATTGCAGTGGTCACTCCATGCAATGAGTTCAAAGCATCAAGCTAGCAAAATATTTGGTTCAAACGTTATGGTAATGTTTTGATGGACAGCATACCAATCACTTCTGGACTAATGGTTAAGCTCTTGGACATTCACTCAGTAGGCTGAAGGTTTCAATCATTGTATCTCATGGCAGTATGTCTGTTTACTTTCCAGTGTTATGACTGTTAAACAGTCCTACTGATATAACAATGAAGCCTTTTTCTCCTCAAACTCTGTGGGTTGAATGCCATAGCTAAGTCTGGACACTGCACAGTAACAAGTCAAATTGGGCCTAGTGGTTAATGCCTCTGATATGCATACTGGAGGTTAAGGGTTCCAATCTAGGTGAGTCCGTGGTCCTTTCCTGCTTTAATTTCTTTTCAACTAAAAACATTTAAGTTATGTACTGAAAGGTGATCTTACTCTTTTTAATTGACAACATTTTTTTTCTTTTCAATATGTCTGGAAATATCTCTTTCTAAGTATATCATCCATCAAAGCCTAATTCTTTCTTTCTATATCAATCTTTTACTTTCTGCCTCAGGGTTGAGTGGTTCATAAGGTTGGCCGGCTCAAGGTTGGGTAGTTATAGGGTGTTCACCACAGGCCCTGCAGCCAGCCGCCACTGTGTACAGACAAAGGCCATGTGCGACGTTGGTTGAATTAATGTATAGTAATGAATATTGCTTTATGTAAAAAAAAAAAAAAACTGTAGACATTCACTGAAAAAAACAAATGTTACAGGTACATTATAGTTTGGAAATGGAATTTAAAAAAACATAGAAATTCACTTAAAGAACAAGATTACAAGGGCGTTGTAGTTAGACTCACATTTTGAACATAGAAAATCATAGAAATGTACCTGCTATAGTTATAGTTATCTCAAATAACTATAATTTATGACCTAAGTTAATTATAACTTGCACCCTCGCCAAGCACTGCTAATTACCTTGCAAATTACGGCACTCATGACATCTTTGTTAACATCATAGATAAAGTTTTGTTTTTTTCAGTGAATATGTATATATGTAGCACTAGCTAATCCTATGCTTAAAGACTTTGCTGTAAAAATGGCAGAAGACTTTGTCACTTCCTAACTTGGTGTGGATGGCAGAAAAACAAACATTTGAGGTGATCAGTTTCAGAGTGTTGCTAGTGTGATATGATGCTCTAAATAGACGCTTCTCTCCACATAAAACTTGCAAACTGTCCTGGAGTTTCTTTTTTGATAGATGTAAATATGTGTATATGTATAGGTATACATTTATCTATATAGCAAAAAAGAAACAACATAGAATACTATATATTATATATTTTAGAACTCTCCACATTTTGGGTGGTCTTCCCACCAACTTTTTGCCTTCCTCCACCATTTTTTCTGACATCATGTTTTTGGTCATGGGACTCTGTACAGTTTATCACTGCTAACCACTGCTGAAGTGCTGGTGCTCCCTCTCTAAATCATGGTAATATTGGCTTATAAGTAAACTAAACATACCAGTTATGGATAAGTCCCTATTACTGTGCACTACATGTGCCCAGGGCCTGTAAATCAAATGCTACCAATGGGCCTGCAGTACTGATTTTGCCACCCACTTAAGTAGCCATTTATACATGTCTCATGTCTGCCATTGCAGAGCAAGTGTAAACCGTTTTAAGCTGACATTTCAACCCAGAAAAATAACCCCTTTACCAGGCCCAAACTTTCCTCTTTAACAAGTATAAGTCACCCCTATGGCAGGTCCTTGACAGCTCAGAAGGCAGGACACAATGTATTTAAAAAGCAGGACATGCACTTTTAGTATTTACATGTCCTGATAGTGAAAAACTCTTAAAAGCATTTTTCACTATTGCTAGGCCTAGCTCATTCATAGGATAACATCGGAATTGCAGTACTACATTTTATAGGCATAATTTTCAAATGGGAATGAATAATTCCTTCAAGTTTGATGTCTCTGAAGTTCCAATTTAAAGTTCTATCTTATAGTGAAGTTGAATTTCAAATTGCAGTTCTGAGAATGAAATGTTTAAAACATTGGCTTTTTCTTGCCATAGCCATTTGGTGTCTAGTCACATGACTGGATGTAGTTAGCAGCTGGACTTTCTGAATTCCCCCTAGACAGCCACACACAGTTGGAGCTTAGGTGTACCTTGATGAGCCATCCTCAGCAGGATGAGAAGGAAGAGCTGGACCTAGCCTTACTTACACCTGAATAGGCTGTGCCCTGCCCCCTACCCAAAGGGCTGCATATACCCCCTGTAGTTACTCTGGAGCCAGGACAGGGAGGACAGGACATATGTGTACTTAAAGCATGTTTTTTAAGTCTCCCCCACTTCAAAGGCACCACTGGGTATAAGAACTGTACCTCAGACACTACCGCCCCAGTACATTTCTGGATACCCTGCCAGCAAGAATGACTGCTGTGCTGCTGAAGGACTGCCACTTGGCTGGACTGCACTCTGCTGCACTCCTGCTTTGCTGTGCTCACCTGCTGTCTGCTGCCTCTTGCCTGGGTGAGAAGGACTTGACTTGCAACCCAGAGTGACTCCAATGGCTAGTTGGCTGGCCTCTTGATCTAAAGTCTCAGGGACATAAATGATGTCCAACCTTCCTGCTTCTGCCTAAGGTGCTTGCCAGAGTGTCCAACACATTCTCTCTGCTGAGTGGCACATCCCAATCTGAACTGATGCATCTCCTCAGTGCTGCTGCTGCATGGATTGAACCCAATGCAAAAGACTAAGGCCCTCATTCTGACCCTGGCGGTCGGTGATAATGCGGCGGCCAAGCCGCCAACAGGCCGGCGGTCCAAAATATGCAATTCTGACCCTGGCGGGATCCGCCAACACAGCCCGCCGCATTAACACTCCGACCGCCACGGCGGCACAAACAAACAGCGCGGCGGTCCCCGCCAACAGCCAGGCGGCAGACAATGTACCACCCACCCTATCACGACCCACCAATCCGCCACCTTTTCCGGGGCGGGAGCACCGCCGATAAAAACACGGCGGAAACAGACTACGAACGGGAAAACGCTCACCTCTACGCACTCCACGCGAGATTCCGGCCGTATGGAACCCGAGTTGCAGGTCATCCCCGCACTCCTATACCTGCTCCTGTACCAGGAGCACGCCCGGCGGCGCGGAAGACATCGGTGAGTACTGCACCTACGACACAGGGGAGGGAAAAGATTACCGGCACACACCCACCCACCCATACCCACTACAACACACACATCAATGCATTCCCACAGATCACTGTCACAACCCACAAACCCCCCCCTCCGAAATAATGCAAAGACCAAAAGAAGAGATCATAAACGGGCAGATATATTGAAATATGGACACCAGTAATCCCAATAAATAAATAAACTATGTACAAAATATATACAGCTACTAAATGTAGTCCAACCACTGTCCGTGGACCACAGGGGTCCTGTGCAAAGGGGCAAGGCCCAGTCCCACAACAAGAACTCCACGGAGAGAACACTGCAGGGGCATCAGAAAGAAAATAGGACAGGCACCTCAGGGGGAAGGGAAGGGGGGGCACCTCAGCCACTTGAGTACACGACGCCAGATCCACGAGGGGACTCCATGACCACTGGCCCATCCTGGGGAGTGCAAAGCCACAGTCCATACAGTCCATACAGTGGGTGGCCTGCCCACTGGGCCATCCTGGGGAGTGCAAAGCCACAGTCCATACAGTCCATACAGTGGGTGGCCTGCCCACTGGGCCATCCTGGGGAGTGCAAAGCCACAGTCCATACAGTCCATAACAGACCCCACTGCCACTGGAGGAGGCATGTTGGCCAGAGGACATCCTGCAGCCCTGCCCGAGACAGATCCTGCCCTGCCACGTCTGCCAAAGGGCCAGCGGTTCTTGCCTTGAAGGGCCCAGTTCAGCGCTTCTTGCCTTGAAGGGCCCAGTTCAGCGGTGCTTGAGACGGCGGGGCCCAGTTCAGCGGTTCTTGAGACGGCGGGGCCCAGTTCAGTGGTGCTTGAGACGGCGGGGCCCAGTTCAGCGGTTCTTGAGACGGCGGGGCCCAGCGGAGCGGTGCTTGAGACAGCGGGGCCCAGCGGAGCGGTGCTTGAGACGGCGGGGCCCAGTTCAGCGGTTCTTGAGACGGCGGGGCCCAGCGGAGCGGTGCTTGAGACAGCGGGGCCCAGCGGAGCGGTGCTTGAGACGGCGGGGCCCAGTTCAGCGGTTCTTGAGACGGCGGGGCCCAGTTCAGCGGTTCTTGAGACGGCGGGGCCCAGTTCAGCGGTTCTTGAGACGGCGGGGCCCAGCGGTGCTTGAGACGGCGGGGCCCAGTTCAGCGGTGCTTGAGACGGCGGGGCCCAGTTCAGCGGTTCTTGAGACGGCGGGGCCCAGCGGAGCGGTGCTTGAGACGGCGGGGCCCAGCGGAGCGGTGCTTGAGACGGCGGGGCCCAGCGGAGCGGTGCTTGAGACGGCGGGGCCCAGTTCAGCGGTTCTTGAGACGGCGGGGCCCAGCGGAGCGGTTCTTGAGACGCCGGGGCCCAGTTCAGCGGTGCTTGAGACGGTGGCGCCCAGTTCAGCGGTTCTTGAGACGGCGGGGCCCAGTTCAGCGGTTCTTGAGACGGCGGGGCCCAGCGGAGCGGTTCTTGAGACGGCGGGGCCCAGTTCAGCGGTGCTTGAGACGGCGCCGCCCAGTTCAGCGGTTCTTGAGACGGCGGGGCCAAGTTCAGCGGTGCTTGAGACGGCGGCCGGTCTATGGCCAACTGCTCATTGCCTGGTGGTGCCCTCCTGGGCAGCGGGGATGGTGCTCCTTCAATGGCCACCTGGGCTGTGGGTGGTGGGGCCCTCCTGGCCAGCTGGGCTGGGTCCTCCCTGGGCAGCGGCTATGGGGGTGGTGGGCTCCTCCTGGGCAGCAGGCCTGCAGCCTGACCTCTCCGACTTGCTGCCCTTGCCCTCCTTAGTCGGGAGTCTGTGGCCCTTTCCTCCCTTTGGAGCTGTGGCTGGTGACTGTCTCTGGGTGGTGTCCGGGGGGGATGTAGAAGCCGGGCTCCTGCGGCGCCCCTTCCGCCTTCTGCTCCTCTTCCCAGGGGGTGGGCTGGCTGTCCCCTTGCTGCTGGGCGAAGATCCAGACATGCGGGCTGGTGGGCTCCAATACCCCTGCACCCTTGTCAAGGGGGCTGCAGGGCTGGTGGTGGCTGAGGTGCTCTTCTTACCCCGACGAGAAGGAGGGGGGGGCTCAGGGTCAGGAAAGAAGTTAGCAGTGGCGAGGAAGAGTTTCTTGGGACAATGGAGAGTGGTAGGTACAGTGGGAATGGGAGTGGAGGGAGAGGATGTGGTTGTAGGTGAGTCACGTTTGCTGTCTTTGGGTGCAGGTGCAGGAGGGATAGGCTGTCGTGAGGTGGATGGCTGTTGGGTGGGTGGGTGGCTGCGTTTGTGTGGTGTGGAAGAGGGGGTGACAGACACAGTGGGAGAGGACACAGGGGACGTGTAAATGGCAGTGGGGGTGGTGACTGCACGTGTGCGGACTGGAGTGGAGGGTGTGCTGGTGATGGAAACACTGGCTGATGGTGAGGTGAATGGAGGTGTGAGTGTAGACGTCACAGGGAGGGAGGAGGGAGACGAGGAGGTGGGGGTCACAGAGGTGGTAGTGACTGTTGGCATGTCTGCATCGGAATGTTGCGTGTGTGAATGTCTGCGTGATCTGTGGTGCTTATGTTTGGATGAGCTTCTCTTGGGTGTTGAGGTGTGTGCAGGCTGGTCTGATGGTGTGGGTGGGACAGGCAGAGGAACAGGAGACTGGGAGGAGGGAGTTAGTAGAGGGAGGCAGGAGACAGGGACAATGGCTGCCGTCAGTGCTGAGGCCAGAGCCTGGAACGATCGCTGATGGGCAGCCTGACCCGAATGAATGCCCTCCAGGTACGCATTGCTGCGATGAACCTCCCTCTCCACCCCCTGGATGGCATTCAAAAGGGTAGTCTGCCCAACAATGAGCGTTCGGAGGAGGTCAATGACCTCCTCACTGAGGGCAGCGGGGGTAACAGGGGCAGGGCCTGAGGTGCCTGGGGCGAAGGAGATGCCCGGCTTCCTGGCAGAGAGGGCACGGGGCGAACGCTGAGGGGCTGCTGGGAGGGCGGAGATGGTGCGCTGGGTGGCGGCTGTACCTGTAATGGCGGGGGGCACGGATGGTGCCACCCCCGCAAGGGAGCTCCCTTCCGAGGACGTGTCCGTGTCGCTGCAGGGTCCAGTCGTCCCCGTTGTGGAGCTCCCCTCGCCCTCCGTCTCACTGGTCCAGTCTGACTCTGTGGCATGGCCCTCCTGGGCCATGTGAGATGCAGCTCCCTCCTGCCCCGATGCCACTTCTCCTCCGCCTGATGATGCTGATGCACACAAGCACAGACAGACAAACAAAAAGGGGGGGGGAGAGAGAAATAAAGGGATATTGAGTACATGGATCTCCGGTACAGTTAGCGGACATGACAGACACAGATGCCCCCTGCACTAAGTTGCGCACTTGGGGTCCGCTACGCATTCCGTGGAACATGCCCTACACGCCTAGAGTTGACAACTGCACCCATGGATGACACGGCCCAGGGATGGCTGTACTGACAAACTACTGAGGGTGTTGGCTGGGGACACAGGGGCTTACGGGGGTGCCCAGCCTACAGATATCGCCCTGGCCTAGGGGGACCCACAGCCCTCCTCCCCCACCCAGACACCTCCACTGCGCGACAACAGAGTAGATAATGCTTGTACTCACCCCCTTGTGTCTGCTGTGCTGCCCTCACGCGCCCATCCAAATCAGGGTAGGCCACCGCCAGGATCCGGAACATCAGGGGGGTCAGTTGACGGCAGGCACCCCGCCTACGTTGGGAGGCCATCCCCAGCAGAGAATTCGGCGGTCTTCTTGGTCCCGCGGCGGATGTCCTCCCACCTCTTGCGGCAGTGGGTGCCCCGTCGATGGTGGACCCCCAGGGTCCGGACTTCCTTGGCGATGGCACGCCAAATCCCGATCTTCTCATGGGCGCGGACCTATGTGACACGTACAGGGAGGGAGAAATACCACGTTCAAGTTTGTCTGCATTTTCGTTGACAGTGGCCCAACGCCCCCCATCCCCGCCAGGCCCCCCGCCATGCCCCCCGCCAGCCCCAACATGCCCCCCCATGCCCCCCGCCAGCCCCAACATGCCCCCCCATCCCCGCCATGCCCCCCGCCAGCCCCAACATGCCCCCCCATCCCCGCCAGGCCCCCCGCCAGCCCCAACATGCCCCCCATCCCTGCCATGCCCCCCGCCAGCCCCAACATGCCCCCCCATCCCCGCCAGGCCCCCCGCCATGCCCCCCGCCAGCCCCAACATGCCCCCCCATGCCCCCTGCCAGCCCCAACATGCCCCCCCATCCCCGCCAGGCCCCCCGCCATGCCCCCCGCCAGCCCCAACATGCCCCCCCATGCCCCCGCCAGCCCCAACATGCCCCCCCATCCCCGCCAGGCCCCCCGCCAGCCCCAACATGCCCCCCCATCCCCGCCATGCCCCCCGCCAGCCCCAACATGCCCCCCCATCCCCGCCAGGCCCCCCGCCATGCCCCCGCCAGCCCCAACATGCCCCCCCATGCCCCCCGCCAGCCCCAACATGCCCCCCCATCCCCGCCAGGCCCCCCGCCATGCCCCCCGCCAGCCCCAACATGCCCCCCCATCCCCGCCAGGCCCCCCGCCAGCCCCAACATGCCCCCCCATCCCCGCCAGGCCCCACGCCATGCCCCCCGCCAGCCCCAACATGCCCCCCCATCCCCGCCAGGCCCCCCGCCATGCCCCCCACCAGGCCCAACATGCCCCCCCATCCCCGCCAGGCCCCCCGCCAGCCCCAACATGCCCCCCCATCCCCGCCATGCCCCCCCGCCAGGCCCCCACGCCAGCCAGTGGCCCCAAATCCAGATTGAATTTAACTCACTTGTTGGTCTGGAGGACCGTAGAGTAGCGCATACTGGGGGAGGACCCCATCCACAAGTTTCTCCAACTCCTCTCCAGTGAAGGCAGGGGCCCTTTCCCCAGGCGCAGCAGCCATTGTCCCTTCCAGACCGAGGTCACAGCAACACTTGCAGTATAGGTCCTCTCCTGTGAAAGTTCAAGTCGCAAGTGGATAAGTAGATAGAAAATGGCGGTCACGTCCGCGGCGGTGCGTACCGCGGCGGTGCGTACCGCCACCGCCGGCGCCCTTCGCCATTGGCTCCTGAAACCCATAGGCTTCAATGTTAACCAATGCGGCTTCGCGCCGCGGTCTTCGCCCGCCGCCCGCCGCGGTGTGCCACGCCAGCGCATTGACCTCACATCCCATTGTCACACTTCACAGGTCAGGCAGCCGCCATTTCGAGGGTCCACATGCCTCAATTTCAACTGCGTCACACAGGCCTAGGCCTTGCATAGCCACTCAGACACGCCATTCACTGCATAGAGAATCGTTTACTGTGCTAGCTGTGAGTACGTACCTGTGGGTTGCTTGACTGTGTGCTCCATGTTGTCCTTCCTAGGCACCGTCCGCTGGGTTTGGCGAGGAGACGGATGAATCCTCCCGTGTACCGACCGCTGGTGGACCTGTCGACAATGGAAGAACGCCACATTATCCTGACCTACCGTCTTAACCGTGCCACTATACATGAACTGTGTGCCCAGCTGGAGCCCGACCTGATGTCCCCCATCCGCCAACCCACAGGGATTCCCCCTCTGGTGCAGGTCCTGTCAGTACTCCATTTCTTGGCAAGTGGGTCATTTCAGACAACAGTGGGAATTGCTTCTGGGATGTCTCAGCCCATGTTTTCGAAGGTGTTATCCAGAGTGTTGTCTGCCCTGATGAAATACATGAGGAGCTACATCATTTTCCCTGAGGTGGGCGAATTGGCTACAGTGAAGGGTGATTTCTACGCCCTTGGACATATTCCCAACGTCATTGGTGCCATTGATGGGACCCATGTGGCTTTGGTTCCCCCAAGAGACAGGGAGCAGGTGTACAGGAACAGAATCAGTTACCTTTCAATGAACATTCAAGTGGTGTGTTTGGCTGACCAGTACATCTCGCATGTAAATGCCAAATTCCCAGGGTCAGTGCATGACGCCTACATCCTGAGGAATAGCAGCATCCCTTACGTGATGGAACAGCTAGAGAGACACCGTGTATGGCTATTGGGGGACTCTGGGTACCCCAACCTGTCGTGGCTACTGACCCCAGTAAGGAATCCCCGGACCAGGGCAGAGGAACGGTACAATGAGGCCCATGGGCGTACTAGGAGGGTGATCGAACGCACCTTTGGCCTCCTAAAGGCCAGGTTTCGGTGCCTGCATATGACAGATGGATCCCAAATGTACTCAACTAAGAAGGTGTGTCACATCATCGTGGCCTGCTGCATGCTTCACAACCTGGCTTTGCGCCGCCAGGTGCCTTTCCTGCAGGAGGATGGTCGAGACGGTGGTGTTGTGGCAGCGGTGGAACCTGAGGAGAGTGACGAGGAGGAAGACGACGGGGCTGAAACAGACAACAGGGACAGAATCATTGAACAGTACTTCCAATAGGACACAGGTAACAATTCAAAGATAATTTAGTAAATGTGAACTACTCTCCTGCATCTCTGCTGCCTGTCTATTTGCCCCAGTGTATGATGACTGAGTTGTGGCTTTTCCCTCCCTATTTCAGATCTGGGGTCCCCACTACGAGTCCTGTGCTTCGTTTCCCCATGGACTACAGCTTTGTGGCAGCTGTTTGTTGACTTCACTATGTACAAGGACATATTTGCACTGTCATGTCAATTACAATATTTTGAAATCACAGCCAGACTCCAGATAGTTTTGTGCAAAATAGGTGTTTATTTAAGTGCTCAAAATGGGATGGGTGGTTTCAAGTGGGTGGGGGCTATGGTGAAGGAATGTCCATGGCAGAGTCCAGAGTAACAGTCACACAGGTGCATTGTCCAGAGGCCTGTGGAGAGATGGAGCATGGGCAGTTCAAGGATGGACAGGGTGACAATGTGGGACAGTGGGATGACATCAGGTGGTATCCTTTGCTGGCGGGGGTCTTGACATCCTACTCTGTCTTCTTGCGAGATCTCAGGGCCCTCTTGCGGGGTGGTTCTTCTCCTGCAGGAGGTGGGGGTCTGGTGGGCTGCTGCTGTGCGGGGGCCTCCTGTCCACTAGCGCCGGCGGAGGTGGTTGGCTGTTCTTGGTCCAGGCTAGTGGCAGGGGCCCTTGGGTGTTGTTGAGTGTCCGTCCTGGTGTTGATGAGGTCCTGCAGCAGCCCTACCATGGTAACCAGGGTGGAGGTGAGGGCTCTGATGTCCTCCCTGTACCCCCGATAGTGTTCCTCCTGCAGTACCTGGATCTCCTGAAACCGGGCCAGTACCGTCGCCATCGTCTCCTGGGAGCGGTTGTATGCTCCCATGATGGTGGTGAGGGCCTCGTGGAGAGTGGGTTCCCTGGGCCCGTCCCCCCCCTGTCGCACAGCTGCCCTCCGAGTTGCCCTGTTTCCCTGGGCCTCTGCCCCCTGGCCGGTGTGCCCACTACCACTGCCCCCAGGTCCCTGTTGTTGTTGGGGTGGTGGGTTATCCTGGGTGCCCTGTAGTGGTAGACACACCGCAGATTGACGCGCCATGGAGACAGAGGCATGGGCCCGCTGGGTGGGAGCTGTGCTGGTGTTCCCAGAGGGGTTGGGGTCTGTAGTGGCCTGGGCCTGTGTGAGGGGAACCGACTGTCCAGAGGTCCCCGATGGTCCGGGCTGGTCATCGGTGTCCAGGTCGACAGAGCTGCTGTCATCGCTGACGGCCTCTTGGGTGGGGGGTGTGGAGAATTCTGGGCCCTCCGCGGCGGTGTGTTGACGGTCGGGTCCTGCAGGGGTATAGAGGTATGGTTATAGTTTCAATGTGTGGCATATGGGTGTATCTGTGGGTTCCCGTGTCCCCAAGTGCTGGCATTCGTGTGTGGGTGCTTTGGTGAGGGTGGCTTGTGGGGGGTTGTGTATATGCATTGGGCATGCTTTGGTGATGGGTGTCCATGCTTAGTGGACGCATGCAGGCCTAGGTTTTTGGATGTGTGGGTTGTGATGGTGAGACATTGGCAGGGAATAGGTGTGCTGGGGGTGAGGATGGTGGTGGGGGTGAGGATGGTGGTGGGGGTGAGGGTGGGGGTGAGAATGGTGGTGGGGGTGAGGGTGGGGGTGAGAATGGGGGTGGGGCTGAGGGTGGGGTTCGAGGATGGGGGTGAGGGTTGGGGTATGATTTGGCATGCAGGTGGGGGGGAAGCAGTAGTGAAGCTTCAACTTACCAGTATCCATTCCTCCGCCGACTCCTGCGAGGCCGTCAGGATGCAGGATGTTCAAGACTTCCTCCTCCCATGTTGTAAATTGTGGGGGTTGAGGTGGGGGTCCTCCGCCAGTCTTCTGCACGGCGATGTTGTGCCTGGATACCATGGAATGCACCTTCCCCCGTAGGTCGTTCCATCGCTTCCTGATGTCTTCCCGATTTCTGGGGTGCTGTCCCACAGCGTTGACCCTGTCGACAATCCTCTGCCATAGCTCCGTCCTCCGGGCAATGCTGGTGTATTGGACCTGTGTGCCGAACAGCTGGGGCTCTACACGAACGATTTCCTCCACCATGACCCTGAGTTCTTCGTCTGAGAAGCGGGGGTGTCTTTGGGGTGCCATGGGGTGGTGTGTATGATGTGTGGGGTGGAGTATGTGTAGTTAAGTGTGTTGAGTGTGGTGGTGTGTGTTGTTTTGTGTGTGGATAGTGTGTGGGTGATGGTGTTGAGTGGCTGTGGCTGCTAGTTTGTGGATGGTGGTGTCTCGCTCTGGCCTTCTTTCAGAATTTTCTGTCGTAGGGGTTTGTGGGTGATGTGGGTGTGTGTTTTATATTGCATTGTGTGTGTGGGAGTGGTGTGTGTATGTGTATCAGGTGTGTGGTATTCAAATCGGCCAATGTGGCTGAGTTTTGTTCGTTTGTGTGTATTCTGACCGCGGCGGTGTGTCCCGCCAATGGAATACCGCGTTTGAAAGACCGCCGCGTGGATTCGTGGGTCGTAATGGCATGGGCGTATTTCTGTTGGCGTGACGGTGGAGGTTTTGTCACCTCCACTTTTCCGCCGACCGCTGGTCTGGCGGTCTGTTGTGGCTGTCGGATTTTCGGAGGTTTGCCTTCTGCGGGTCAGAATGACCGTGGCGGGTTTCCGCGACCGCGGCGGGATTATGGAGGATTTCTGACCGGCGGTAGGCGCCTTTTACCGCCGAGGTCAGAATGACCACCTAAATTTCAATAGCAACCTGCATATTAGGACTGATGCATCTCTTTGTAACAGCTTTTGCGTGACAATTTCCCCGGCACAGATGCTCACATCTCTCAATGGCAGCTTCAACGACAACACCAAAAGTCTGCATCCTGGTTACACAGCTCATTGGAACTGACTCAACGTCTCGACTGAGCAATGCATCTCCGACACCAGCCTTTGCATCGCAAGCCCAATTGGTGGGATCTTCAATGTTGATGCAATAGAACCTTGCACCACAGCCTCACCGCATCTTGGAACCTAACCCATTGCCTTGGCTGAGCGACTCATTTCGATGCGGGTCCACCCAATGCTTTGCAACTACAATTTAAGGTACGGTGTTCAGTGGGCCTAACTGGGCCCCAGTAGCCAGCCTGTGCTTCATCATGCCCTTATCCCGGTCTGGTGCAAGCAGATATCCCCAATAGCCCTTTGTGAATCTTGGTGCTATTTTTACTTAAATATTTAAAATTCTATATCCCAAGCTCTACTAATTGGATTTTTATTGTTTTGATCTTATTTTATTTATTAAAGGCTACTTTATTTTTATAACTCTGTTGAGGTTTCTTTTATGGTTTGTTTTCACTGTTTTACTGTTTGAAATGTTGCACAAATACTTTACACATTGCCTTTGAGTTAAGCCTAACTGCTCTGTCCCAAGCTACCAGGGGTTGAGTATAGGTTCATTTGGGGTTTCTTTGTGCCTTTTCTTGAAAAGGATTGTTGTTGCTGCTTGGCCAGTAATCACCCCCAGTCAAACAACAGACCATGGGCCTGATTCTGACCCCGGCGGTCACGGACCGCCGGGGCCAGGGTCGGCGGGAGCACCGCCAACAGGCTGGCGGTGCTCCTCAGGACATTCTGACCGCGGCGGTTCAGCCACGGTCAGAACGGGAAAACCGGCGGTCTCCCGCCGGTTTTCCGCTGTCCTGCAGAATCCTCCAGCCATGGGGATTCTGACACCCCATACCTCCATCCTGTTCCTGGCGGGTCGCCCGCCAGGAACAGGATGGCGGTATGGGGTGTTGTGGGGCCCACGGTGGCCCCTGCAGTGCCCATGCCAATGGCATGGGCACTGCAGGGGCCCCCGTAAGAGGGCCCCACTTTGTATTTCAGTGTCTGCTTTGCAGACACTGAAATACGCGACGGGTGCCACTGCACCTGTCGCACATACCCACTCCGCCGGCTCCATTCTGAGCCGGCTTCCTCGTGGGGAGGGGTTTCCCGCTGGGCTGGCGGGCGGCCTTCTGGCGGTCGCCCACCAGCCCAGCGGGAAAGCCAGAATGGCCTCCGTGGTCTTTCGACCGCGGAGCGGCCATATGGCGGCTCCCTCCAGGCGGGCGGCTCCCGCCGCCCGCAGGGGTCAGGATGACCCCCCATATGTCTATCTATCTATCTAATCTTATCTATCTATCTATCTCTATCTTATCTATCTCTATCTTATATATCTCTATTTATCTATCGCTATCTTTCCATCTCTCTCTTTTCTATCTCTATCTATCTATCTATCTATCTATCTATCTATCTATCTATCTATCTATCTATCTATCTCTATCTAATCTTATTTATCTCTAGCTATCTAATCTTATCTATCTCTATCTATTGCTATCTATCTCTATCTTATCCATCTATATCTATCTAATCTTTATCTATCTATCTATCTATCTCTATCTAATCTTATCTATCTCTAGCCATCTAATCTTATATATCTATCGCTATCTATCTATCTCTCTCTCTATCTATCTTATCTATCTCAATCTATCTATTTATCTATCTCTATCTAATCTTCTCTATCTTATCAATCTCTATCTTATCTATCCATCTCTATCTATCTCTATCTAATCTTCTCTATCGCTATCTATCTATTGCTATCTTTCCATCTCTATCTTATCTATCTCTATCTATCTAATCTTATTTATCTCTAGCTATCTAATCTTATCTATCTATATCTTATGGATCTTTATCTATCTATCTCTATCTATCTAATCTTATCTATCTCTATCGCTATCTATCTATCCCTATCTTATCCATCTAATCTATCTATCTAATCACATATATCTCTAGCTATCTATCTATCTCTATCTAATCATCTCTATCTCTATCTCTATCTATCTCTATCTTATCTATCTCTACCTTATCTATCTCTCTAACTATCTCTATCTATCTAATCTTATCTCTATCTATCTCTATCTTATCTATCTCTATCTTATCTATCTCTATCTATCTCTATCAAATCTTATCCATCTATGTCTATCTTCTCTATCTAATCTTATCTATCTCTATCTATCTTTCTCTACCTAATCTTATCTATCTTTCTCTATCTAATCTTATCTATCTCTATCGATCTATCTAATCTCTAGCGGGATATATATATATATATATATATATATATATATATATATATATATATATATATATATATATATATATATATATATATATATGATTACTGGGACGTTATAGTTAGGCTCACATTTTAAATGTACACAACCATAGAATTTCACCTGTTAGAGTTATCACAAGTAACAATAACTCGTGCCCTAAGGTAACTGTAACTCGAGCCCCCACACACACAGTTTTTTTCATAACATTTTTTACTGCAAATATTACATTGATGTTATCAGTGATGTTATCAAAGATGCTGTAATTTGTGGGGCAATTAGTAGTGCATTGAGATTCGCTCTGAGTGAGGACGTAAAGCTGCTACTTGTAAATCCCCTTTGTGAATTACCAAAGTTGTAAACTTAGCAATTTAAGATCAAACATCTAAGTTTACCTTTGTGAATTGGGCCCTTGGTATCTCAAGGCAGAGTGTCTGTTTATTTACTAGTGTTTGAATGGTAAACATTCCTTGTGATGAAACATTGAAGTATATTTACCTGCAAAATCTTTGGACTGAATGTCATAGTAATGTCTTGACACAATACAATCAGGAAAAACCTGTGGTTTAGTGGTTAAGGTCTTGGATACTCACACTTAAGATTGAGGGTTTCAATAGAGATGAGTCTTTAGTCATTTCCCTCCTTGAATCTCTTTCCAACTTCAAATGTTTATGGTATACAATAAAAGTTAATCTCACTGTTTTTTAATTGACAAACCCATTTTTCTTTTTACATTGTCCTAAAATATCTCATTATAAGTAAATTATTTATTGAAGTCTTGAAAAACTCTTTCTCTTTCTCTCTCTCTCTCTCAAACTATCACTTTCTCTCTCTCTTCCATCCCATAAAGGAAGAGAGAGCCGGAGAGATTGCTACTGCGATGATATCTCTATACAATGACTTCAAAGCATCACACTAGCAAGATGTTTGGTTCGAATGTTATAGCTATGTTTTGTTACACAGTACAGTGGAGTCACTTGTGGCCTACTGGTGAAGTCCTTGGACTGTTAATCTATAGTTTGAGGGTTCCAATCCTCCTAACTCATGGTGGTATGTCTGTTTACTCAATAGCGTTTTGATGTTAAACATTCCTTGTGTTGGAACATCAAAGTCTTTTTCGGAGCAAAATCTTTGTGTTTCAGCCAAACCCCCATAAACACCCAACCCCAAGTCAGGACCTATGGACAACTCCTGCTGTGCACGCTCAAAGGCTATGTGTGGCTAGAGGTTGGCTGGGTATAGGGAGTTGGCCACAAGGCCTGGCCAGACCCCAGGCCCTGCAGCCAACACCCGCCATGCATGGCCAAAGCCTGTGTGTGGCGCAGGGTTTGGTGGTTATAGAGGGTTGGCCCAGGGCCAGACCACAGGTTGGACAAATGCATAGTAATTAAAGTTACATTACGTTAAAAAAAAAAAACATTGAAATTTAATTAAAAAAAACAAAGGTTACAAGTACGTTATATTTAGGAAAGCGAATAAAAAAAACCATAGAAATTCTCTTAATTAAATCAAAGGTTACAGGATCGCTATAGGTAGGCTCACATTTTAAATGTACAAAACCAAAGAGATTCATTTGTTATAGTGACAGGTATTTCAAGTAACTATAACTTGTGTGTAGGAAAGCCCTACTTTTTTGGTCACCCCCAAACTTTTTGGACAGATACAGGTGGTTACTGACTCTTGGCTGTGCCCTGGGTACTGAGTACCAGTCCCACGGCCAGTGATCTGTGTAAAGAGGACATGCAAATTGGGCTAATTATAATTGGCAATAATAACCAACCTATAAGTCCCTAGTATATGGTAGGGCATGTAGGTTTAGGGACCCCAGCATAGGTAGCGCACCGATAGGTGCAGTGCTGAGGTGCCCAGCGTAATTTTAAAGGAAAGCCTATCTTGCTGGCTGCTTTTAAAGACTTTGTAATTAAAAGTACTTTCCAAGTCTTAAACAACCTTATTTTTACGTATAAGTCACCCATAAGGTGTGCCCTGTGTGCCCTTAGGGTTGGGTGCCATAAACTATAAGCAGGGACCTTATAAAAATAGTTTCATAAGCCCTGGTGAGGTAAAACAGCCAAATTTGTCTTCCCCTCATTGAAGTGAATGGCCTCCATAGGCTTGAATGGGGAGACTTTATTTTAATTTATAAAGTCCCCTTAAGTGTCAAATACCTAGAGTTTGGTATCAAGTTAATTGTTATAATAAATCCCACAACTTACAATTGTTGGATTTAATGTAACTTGTTCAGGTAAATAGTTTTAAACTCTACCTAAAAACTTGCCAACTTCAGCCCTTTCGTGTTCTTCTCTGATTGGCCAGCGTCTGGCAGCCTGGCCAGGTTGCCTTGATGAGGTGTGAAGTAGCCTGGGCTGAACACAAAGAGATATGCCTGGGGGAGGAGAACTTCCCTCAGCAGATAGAGAAGCAGGAAGTGGGAGAGCTGCCAAACTGGTCTTCAAAGGCAGGGCAGGACATGTGGAGCAACCCAGCACCTCCCTCATATCCTGAAACCCAGACAATTAGGTGCCCCCTTGATTAGATTAGGAGAGGGCATGAGAGGGATGTGTTTAGGATTCTTAGCCACACCAGTGGGTGGGGTCAGCCAGATGTAACCTCCAAAAATCATTTTCAGCCATGATGGATTTTTGAGGAATTTTGCTCCCTGAGACTGATTTTTGCCACACTTCCCAGGATGTGATCATCACAGGAGGGAGGACCCTGCACCTGATTGGAGAACTAGGACCCCCCTGATTTTCACAAAGGAGCAACAAATATAAAACTGACAGACCTGCACCCATACCTCAGATCCCTACAAGGAAGAACTACAGGAGAAGGACTGCCCTGCTGGACCCCTGACCTACACTAGGACAATACACTCTGGAGGTCTACACCAGCTGTACACTTAAGCTTCACCACATGAAGGACTTTGCCTGGCTTCAACTGGCTCAAGGAGGGTCTCCCTGTTTGCCACAGGTCAAAAATTGCTAACTAGAGTCCCCTGCACCAACTCTTGAAGAAACTGAGCAGCTGACCACTGTCCAGTGATCAATTTAGAGTTTGCCCCAGGTGCATTCTGGGAGTTGTAGTCTGCACACTCAAGGAGCATCTCAGAGCTTTAGGAACCTTGGGGTGAGCTGTTGACCTCAAAAGGATCTTAAAAGGACATTTGGGAGAAGATCCAGAACCGACCTGCCACAGCAACTCTAGCCTAGCCAACTTGTCTCAACCGCGACTCAGTCTGACATGCAGGTTCGTCCTAGTAAAGAAATCTCAGAAAAAGTGATTAAGTCCGAATGTAGAAAGTTGACCAGGACCTCCCAGGCTGTGTAACCGAAGAGGGCCCCAAGGACATCGGATCAAGATTCAGGTTTGCCCCAATCAAAAGATTTTCATCTCCATCGTGGTTGGCCTTAAACTTTGACCTTGCCTCTGTCGAGGTGCGACCAGATGACTAGATTGGCGCTATCTGTTTCTAAGCGCTAAAAAGCATTAATTCTTTAAAAATTCATATCTCTGGTTCCCTTTATCCGATTTTATTCACGTTGGTGTCATTTTAAAGCTAAACATATTACTCATTTTGGTAAATTGGTTTTAGATTTTTAAACTGTTTCCTGTGTTTTATTTATTTGCTATTTTGTGATACTTGAATGCTTTGTCTAAGTTAAGCCTTGTCACTCGTTGCCAAGCTACCAAGGGTTGAGCTGGGGTTAATTTATTGAGACCTAACTGAACCTAGTGGGGGTTGATGTCCTATTGCTAAATGTAGGTACTGCCTACCAATAACCCATTTTCCAAGTTTGTGCCCTTAGTTAACTATACCTCACACCCTCAACATGCACTGATAATTACCTCAGATATTACAGCACTCATGACATCTTTGCTAACATCATGGATAATGTCACTGCAATATTTGCAGTAAAATTCCTGATGAGATAACTGTGCAAGGCAGGAGCACAAGAAGTTTCCCCAAAAATGTCCCAATATGCTAAATCACCATGCATTCTCCATAGACTTCTTTAGGCAGGGCTACAGCAAAAACCGCTGAATGGAATTATGCAAATGTAATCAAGAAGCTAGATCTTGATCTGCAGATTGTGCTTTTTGGGATTTGGTGTAAATCTGTTCAGTGGTGTTTGAGAAATTAAGGGTCACAAATAATTGTATATTTTAGCAGTTGGGCTCGTGAGAGTCTTGTGAGCCTTTCATGAGATTGTGAAATAAAAAATGGATATCTATTATTGTTTGAGAGGCCCATTTTTTCTGGGAGCCTTCATGGGAGCCTTCGTGATCTCGTGGGAGTGAGGGGCTCCCACAAGTCCTGCAAGAGTGATTGCTTTGGTTGGCTGGCTGTTGAAATGTTGGCAATGAAATGGCTGTCATCACTGTTTACTGCGAGAATTTGAAGGGGTTGTGGAAATGAAGTAAAATGGCTGTAAAAGGGGACAGAAGAAAGGCATGCTGTCCCTCTAGATTTAGAGAGGAGATGTCTTAGGGAAAACTACTCTGAAGATTATGAATGTATATTTTTTTTAAATAATTTTTATGATCTCAGAGGACTCTTGCAGGATCATGAATAGTAAAAAGGAGTATGTGAGTTCTCAGTACACTCTACTAGTAGACATGCATATTGTGGTCCTTGTTGACAGGAAGTGTGTAAGGGATAAGAATTGTGATGGGTGGAAGGTTAATTATTTTTTTGAAAAAGTTACGCTCTCACAAGTCTCTCATAGAATTGTGAAAAGTAGAAAGGAGTAGGTGATCTTGAAAATGATGTAGTTTGCACGCTTCCTAGTGTGGGAAGGAGTCTTATTGGAGATAGTGTTTATCACAGTCTACCATTTATGCCCATCTACTTGGTAAGGGTTGTGAGTACAGTTTAATCTCTTCACCCACCCTACTATGCACAACCAGTATTAGAGAGAGGGGTGTTAGGAGGGATGCCATCCATATGAACCAATCAAAATCCTTCTTTAGGATGTGCTTCCTATTCGGGACGTCTTGTAAGTATCTTTCGGGGGTGTAGTAAAGAACTGTTAGACTTTTCATCCTTGACATGGTCTCCCTTAACGTTTTGCCTCTGTCGCCCAGGTTGTTGATGTGTGCTGGACTCTGATTTTACTGTTTTTGTTACTCTGGGCACTTTACCACTGCTAACCAGTGCTAAAGTGCAAGTGCTCCTTTACAAAATGTCTATGTAATTGACTTATCCATGATTGGCATGTTTGATTTACTAGTAAGTCCCTAGTAAAGTGCACTAGAGGTGCCAGGGCCTGTAAATCAAATGCCACTAGTGGGCCTGCAGCACTGGCTGTGCCACCAACACAAGTAGCTCTGTAATCATGTCTCAGACCTGCCATTGCAGTGTCTGTGTGTGCAGTATTAACTGTAAATTTGACTTGGCAAGTGCACCCACTTGCCAGGCCTAAACCTTCCCTTTTGTTACATGTCAGACCCTCTAAGGTAGGCCCCAGGTAGCCCCAAGGGCAGGGTGCAGTGTATGGTTAAGGTAGGACATATAGTAATGTGTTTTATATGTCCTGACAGTGAAATATTGCTAAATTTGTTTTTCACTGTTGCAAGGCCTGTCCCTCTCATAGGTTAACATGGGGGATATCTTTAAATCTGATTAAAGTGTATGTTCCCTTTGGGAGCGGATGGACATGTGGAGTTTGAGGTCTCTGAGCTCACAATTTAAAAATACATCATTTAGTGAAGTTGATTTTACGATTGTGTGTTTGAAAATGCCACTTTTAGAAAGTTGGCATTTTCTTGCTTATACCATTTCTGTGACTCTGCCTGTTTGTGGATTCCCTGTCTGGGTCAGTTTGACAATTGAGCTAGTTGCACCTCACACTAGCCAGTGGCACAAAGGGAGCTGGAGTGTAGCCTGCATATCCTGATGAGCCATCTGTGCTAGGAGGGAGGGGAAGAGTGGTCCCTCACACCTGAAAGGGCTGTGCCTGCCTTCACACAATGCAGTCTCCAACCCCCTTGTGAATGTCTTGGGCCTGGCCTGGGTAAGGCAGAATTTTACATTTGAAAGAGACTTTACTTTGAAGTAGGCCTACTTCAAAGGAGAAATTGGGTATAAGAAGGGCACCCAAAACCACAGACTTTAGAACACTTCTGGAAACAAGAGGAACCTCTGCCTGGAGAAGAGCTGAAGAGCTGAGGAAGAAGAGCTGTTGTGCCTGTGTCTGTGCTTTGTGGAGCTGTCCTGCAGTTGCTGCTTCTGCTAGAGTAAGAGGGAGAAGACTGGACTTTGTGTGCCTTCCATCTTGAGAAGAACTCTCCAAGGGCTTGATTTAGAGCTTGTCTCCTGTTGTTTGAATTCTCAGGGACTGCAAAGACTTCTCTCTGCCAGCACCTGGAGTCTCTGGAAAGACTCCTACACTGCCCTGTGGTGCCCATCCAGTTCCTGGGACTCTGAAAGGAGAAGCTGGCAGCCTAAGAGGAAGAAATCCATGCACAGAGCGCCATGCGGGGAAAAGATCGACACAACTCCGATCTGTGGCAGAAGAAATGATGCGGCGCCGGCTCCGCAGCTGAAAATCGATGCTCGCCAGAAACCCGACCGAAGAATCGACGCATGGAGCTGGGAGATCGCAACCCGCGCTGCGGGGTTTTTGGATCATCGTGCGGCTGGATTTCCGATGCAAGCACCGCTGGGCATGTGAAAACAACGCAAGGCCTGCCTGGAGCCGAGACTGCTGACCGGATCGACACATCGCTCTCCTAGGGAGAGAAGAAACGAGGTGCCCGACCCAACAAAAGGAGGAACGACGCAAGGTCTCGCTCGAGAGTGAAATCAACGCATTGCAATCCCTTTTTGACGGATACTCGCCCGTGTGTGGTTATTTTTGAAGCACCCAAGGTACATTTTCACGCTAACAGTGTTAGTGTGTGTTTAAAACTCCATGAAGACTCTTTCTGCTTTTCAATTGGTAACTTGACCTGTATATTGTGGATTTTTGTCATTTTGGTCTTGTTGTTGGTTAGATAAATATTTTCTATTTTTCTAAACCTGTGCTGTGTCATTTTGTAGTGTTTTCATGAAGCTACTCTGTGTGTTGGTACAGATAATTTACACTTAGCACTCTGAAGTTAAGCCTACTGCTCGTGCCGAGCTGCCAAGGGGGGTAAGTAGGGCTTATGTGAGGGTGATTCACTTTTACCCTGACTAGATTGAGGGTCCTTGCTTGGACAGGGGGTAATCTGACTGCCAACCAAAGACCCCATTTCTAACAAGAACGCAAAAAATACTTCATTTAAATCTTCTTTAGAACAGCCCACAATTTATTTTTCTTTCTTAAACAACTTGTGTAATGTTCTATTTTGTTCAAAATTTCAGTAAAACACTATAATTAACATAATTCTAAATGTACACTCTTGCAAGTGGTTCATGAGAGCCAAACAGGAATTACAGCCCCCTTTGAGACCATTCCCAGGAGTATCTTCAGAAGCCATCACTTTTCAAATAAATAAATATCCAGTCATGATTTATTCCCTACTCTATTCTAGATTCTGTTACTGATTAGGGTAAAATAATAAATTAATTTAACAAATCTAGAAACTCCATAAAAACAAAGGTTAAAGTAACGTTATAATTAGGTGCAATAAAAATATCTGTTTTTACTTTAAAAAAAAAAAAACCTTAGAAAAACACTGAAAAAAAAAGGTTAAGTTAACATCGTAGTTAGGTGAATTTCTCACTAACACCATTGACGTTTTGAACTAAAAATTCCACAGAATTTCAGCTGTTATATTCAGCAGCACTAACTATAACTTGCACCCCGCCATGAACTACTTAGGACCTCACATACAGCATTACTCATGACATGTTCTACGACATAATTTATAACATCACTGATGATATCTCAAATGACATTATTGATGATATACGTGATATTTGTTTGTGATTTTATATTGTGTGAACTCGACTTGAAGGTTTGGGAGAGCTTTACATGAGCAGCAGATAAAAAAAAGGACAAATTATTTTTAGTGGATTTTATTTATTTATCTATTCATTCATTTTAGGAAAGGGGGGAAGTGATTTGCCTAGAATCACAGGATGTTGAGCTGCCACAGAGGCTCAAACCTGGTTCCCCAGTTTTAAGTCAGCAGCACTGGCAGTTAGGCCACATCCTCTTCCCAAATAGAGATATATATTGATAGAAATGATTAGGCGTAAGTATTATAAGCAGGTGGTAGAGGTGGAGTAAGCAAGGGATGTAATTGAGCCCTTGGACTCTACCTCAATCCATCCACCTCCTAATCACTCATAAAGAAGCCTGGCACTCTGGACATTTAGAGAAGAGCACCAATATTATACTTCGTACTTTAAACACATTGCCTAGCTGCTATGGTGTTGTTATTGAGGAAAATTGTAACTACAAATAAGGAAAATATAAACAAAGTTTCAGTAAATAATGGCATCGTCTACCATGACTTCTAAATTAGAGATTGGGATATAGGATTTCTCAACATGTAACCAGTGGGTATCAGCCACTTAGTAGCAACCAAAAAATACATTTAATCAGGGTGCGGTCTCTTTCAGAATTTCAAATATACGAATAGATAGGTTTTTATTTGATTTAAGTTTTCTGTTATTTATGGCTCTCACAGAGATCCATTATAGGGAGCACTAAATGTGAAACCCGGGTTTTCACTTCTCTGATGCCATTTTAATCTAAACTGTCATTGCTCTGAAGCCAGAGCTTTGAGAGACTGTGATCCGACACCTCTCCTAGTTCTCCAGAGAGCTGAAAGAGGTGGCTCAATGTGGATGGTGTTTACCGGCACTTCGCCTTTTGGTGACAGTGCTGCACAGACCACCTGCCCTCACAGAGCTGATGTATGTGTAGCTTTGGATAGGAAGGAAGGACACAGAATATAGTGGGGGAAGAAGCAAGCTATTTCTCTTGCTCCATGGATAGCAAAGAGGGTACTGCTTAAGGTGAGGGAAGGGTGGCAGGCTGTGGTTATTTATTGCATTGGATGTGCGCAGAGAGAGACCTGTAGCGAATGATCATGGAGGTTGGCATGATGCCACATGCCTTATGTAGTAATCGTGTGGCTGAGGAAAAAATAATGAACGGTTGGTGAGGAAGGGTGGTAGACCGCAAAATATATTTAATTCTAACAGTGTATTGTGGGAGATGATGATAGACGTGAAGTCATGCTGTTTTGATTATCTACACAAAGAAAGGTGATGCAATGGGGTCAAACACAACATAAATCTGGCGATGGGGAGTTCTTAGTAAAGTGAGTTTCCAATTTTTGGTTTCTAAGTGACAGCACCTCGTCTATTTGAGGTCACTCGAACTGGAACCCTTCAGTGGAAATCTGACCCATTACTGACATCTTTACAAGTGGAAATCTATTTGTCTGTCTTATCCCTAGAGCCAGTGTTAGGATGCTCTATTATCTTTCTAGGTCACATTGTAAACCGCTAAGATGTGTTTAAAAAAACAAAACACTATTTTTGAATACATCTTTGAGTGTAAAAGCTCGCATACATTCATATTTTAATTAACATTAGCATTGCAAACATTAAAATGATTAGATTTCATAGTGTTCATAGTGTAAATATGAGTGATACACACCATCCATTGCAATGTCGCTTATTCCTACGTTGTTTTGTTGTAGATTGTTAGCACAGATCCTGTCCCCGTGAAACTACACTACGACAAATCGCATGATCAAGTCTGGGTGTTAAGCTGGGGCAACATGGAGAAAACCTCCCCAACACTGCAGGTGAGTACAGTAGAATACGTATATTGTGGAAATACAAATCAATTAGATGATAAGCTCTTTTATATGGAAGATAATATATTAATTAACTTGCGTTACTGACTATGGAGCTAATACATAGGAAAGGTTGTTTGCCTGCGCTTATCGAATGCCACTAAGGTAAAGGTGGGTGAACGCTGGGAGAGTAAACAACAGTGAAGCAGAAATGTGGACTGCATTTCTGGTAGATAATTTATGTCTTTTCAGTAAAAGGTCGGTCAGTGTGAGCAAAAAACCCACAGGCCAAGCGCTTTATCCAGATTATGGCCTTCCAAGGGTTCATAGACATCATAGGGTCCTTTTGTAGAAAATAATAGCTGGTAATCTTTATTTTTTTAGAAATCCATAAAATGAGCATTTTTCGCTGACAAGTAGGTTACATTGCTTTTGGGCTCCTGGAGCTTCAGATGGAATTTGTTTAGCCTTTGTGGTGAGAAAGTAGATGTTGTAAGATATCTCCTGTTTTGATTTTGAAAATATCTCAGGGAAACAGTAAACGTATTTTTTAATGTTTAATTTTGGAGGGTTTGCAGACTTTAAATATTTGAGAGCAATGGCTTGTAGTTATTCTTATAATAATTACTCTTCTTTGTAATGCGTGAAGTAAAATGGAGTGCGTGGGATGGCAAATGGGACATTACAGAAGCCATTTGAAGAAAATCTATTCAGAAGAATAATTTCCATGGTTGATGAAGTCTTTTGTCTCTGAAAAGTCAGAAAAATGACTAAGGGCCTGATTTCAAAGAGAACAGTAACAAGCTTTCTGTAGAAAAAAGACAGCCGCCCTGTTTGCTCAACTCTTTATTCTCCTCCCCATGTAGAAGGTGCCGGATGGTGGCGATTGAGAGGCAGCTGCTCTCAGCTTTGCCATTGGCAGCCTTAATAATAGAAATGATGAAGCTGATGATAATGGCATTAGGCACAATGTCCGATTTAAGATAACCATTCGGACGCTATTTCTGCTGGAAGCCTTTCTGTGTAATACTGGCCATTAAATCCTTGTGTGTGCAAGAGATTATCTTTCATCATTAGTCAGGGCCCCTGGATTGATGATTACTCCAGACTGATGACCCCCAGGTTAACATCTAGCTTGAGGAAGGTCATGGTGAGAAGCTTTGCAGGCACTAAAAAAGCTCACTTTGACAAAACATTAGTGACGAATGCCATGTTTCTGTCTTCCCTAGGCTGGTTCTCAAGCTTCACTTTGGTATTCTGATGGATTTCAGTAAAGGTTTGAAATGCTTAGCAGTAGTTGCCCGTGTGTGATGCTAAACACCACACTCTGGAAATCCACTGCTAATGTTTTCCAAACTTGTTTTCCAGCGATTTAGGGCAACATCTCTGGCTTCTTTACTTATGAAAGGCCATAGCGTATCACATGCATCATGGGCTGAAAATTCCTTTTGTAAATTCTCCGGGATATCTAAAGGCTTGCAGGTGGTATGCTCCAAAAATGGCATACAGCAGTTAGCTGGACAACCCAGGAATCCACAGTTACGAGACCATTCAGGATTTTTTACCACTGGTGATCGTAGAACAGGTAGGCAGAGGAGTAGAAAATATTAGTATACTGTCTCTCCATTGTAATATTTTTAGCAATTTCTCGTAAGCATGTCTAGTCGAGGAGAGACTCTAGCGCCAGGGAGTACAAGCACCCTAAGCTTCTCTATTCTATAAGTCAATTATTTTATTACTAATTTTGCTGATAGGATAAGGATAATTTTCTCAGATGGCCGTTTGTAAGGGGTGACCCTAACTCTACTGGTACAATTGTACACCATCAATATAATATTCACGGTTGTGCAAAATCATGAGGAATGCAAATCCATAATTTTATGCTATATTTAGTGCAAAATGAGCCCTCACATAAATTTTTGGTGAATTGCATTATTCGCTGATTTTTATTTTATTTTTTTCACCACAAATGGCACATAATTTCTAGAAGTGGCATGATGGTATGATTTCAGGAATTTCTTGCAAAAAGACTAACATCAATGTGTATTTCTTAAGCTTGACAGATACAGTGGTCAGTAGCCTTTCATTCACATCTCCCCCTCTTTCAAATTGTAAAGGACAAATGCTTCTGCTTCTTTGCCTCTCCTTCATTTGTTGATACTTTGCTAAATTAGCAGAAAATTAGTCTCTGAATAACAGAAAGGGAGTGATAACAATAGACTTATAACTCAGGCTACTTACCATCCTCCTGGGCATGACCCCTCAAATGTAGATTTATTTACATAAGTGCAAAAAATTGCATGAAATTTGCTTTTCCACCCTGGTTTAGTTTTTTGCTTTGTTCTGGCCCTCTGTGTTTTGTTGTCATAGGGGCAGTCTTGAGACACTGTAATTCAACACCACAGAGTGTGTGCGCCGGCAATAAAGTGGTAATGGTAAAACAGGTGGTCTACTTAATACTCCAGTAGGCCATTGTAGATGGCACGGAAATTGAACCAATGGCATGAAATACAAATATCTGAAGTGGCTGCAGTGCACATTTACACAACACACATATATGACACAAATATGTGCTGCCAGGAGCACCCCTGTGCTCTTGCTTGGCTAAAGTTTAAAGGCACTGCAGTAATATATGTCAAGGACAAATTCCTTTGCTCTTAACTAGATCTGCCACTCATCACACCACCAGAGGGCAATACACATTCCTAGCTGGAGTTAAGGATCTTGTTCCTCACAGGACAATGACTTGGCCTCTGAATCTTGAAAGGCAGGGGCATTGTCATTAACGGACCTCTTAGGAAATATTAGCCATCTGTGAAGGGTATATGGCATGTCTAAAAAAGGACAACGTTAATATTTCTTCTGTTGACTTGCTGATACCAAATGGGGCTGATATTATCTGCTCCCATTCCATCCCAAAGGCCTCCTACACCATTTTGCTTTAACTAAAGAGAACCATTTCTGGCCTTGATATTTGGGAGGCAAACTATGCTAAATGTTGGGGAGGCTAAGGAACTTCCAAAGGAAAAGGGGTTAAACCCTCCAGAATTCAGGACTTCTGTGAATTTTAACTGTAAAGCAAAAGGGAACTGATCTAAATAGAGAGGGGTACGAGGTGAGAAAGTAGACAGGATTGGGGAGGCAAAATTCTCAAATCACTGCTTGGTGCGCAGGATAAGACTAGCACTTTACCACCACTTGCTCAAAAAATGCCTCCACCAGGGAAGGACATTCCTGAAGACGAAAATTCTACTGAAAGAAATAAGACCCCTCAATTCTGCCTGCCCCTCTAGGGAAAGAACTAGTCTCCAAGGTTCAGGTGGCTGACCTCCTATTTACCCACTCCAGGGACGTAGAAAACAGAAGGGCTCCTCATTCCAAGAGGACCCAACTGACCACAGAGGATTGGACCATGCAGGAACCCTATTTGGGGATAGAGCTAGTGCCTAAAAGCCTGTCCTAAGGACCTCGGGCGGTGGGGGAAGGGGTCCAGTAGTCACCAGAATTAACTTTGCTAGCAGTTCAATAAAAGTGGAGCTTAGTCAGCGCAAAGTGGATGAAACTGGCCCAGGGAAGTTGCCCCCAAGGGAGGTAAGAGAAGGTATGTCATGCTCAGAGGATTTTGCTGTGCTGAAAACAGGTTTGGAACCTCACAGTGAATGTTTCCAATCTTGTTTAGCTCAACTTGGCTATAGCTTGCAGCCATGCTCCAAGGATGATTTTGAGAGTGTTTAGGGGCCTTATTTAAAGTTTGATGGATAGGGAAGACTGCTACAAATATGGCAGAGAACCCGTCTTCAAAACTCTTATTCTGCCAGCTCTATTTAGAGCTGGGTGCAAGATCATGTTTCCACTGGCAGGGCCACCACTGGCTTCACCAGTGAAATTTACAGACCAATTGCCTATTACATATTGGGTCACCAGTCAATCGACGTCAAACCATCCTCCGTATAGGGGACTCCTGTTTCAAAGTCACTATTTTCCTCTTCAGGACCTCCATTGCATACTCCTCAACACCCGCTCAGCACGCAAGCACGCCATCAAAGTCTGGGACCTGCTCGACTCCACCTCCCCGAACATGGCCTTCCAAACCGAAACCTGGTGGAACGACTCCTCAGCACCCGACATCGACATAGCCATCCTGAACGGATACAAAGTCGCTCGCCGAGACCGCACCAACAGAACCGGAGGAGGCATAGCCATCGTCCACAAAGCCACCCTCGAAATCAAAACCACCCCGGACGACTCCTTGAGCGCCGCCGAACTCCTTCACTTTCAAATCCGCACCGACCCCAACACCACGCTCAGAGGAACACTTATCTATAGACACCCAGGGCACCCTTCACCAACCTCGGCTTCACACAGCTCGTCAACACACCCACCCACACAGCCGGTCACACCCTTGACCCCGTCTTCTTCACAAGCAAACACGTCACCTTCAACCATACCACCGAACTCTACTGGACTGACCCCCACTGCATTCACTTCACCTTCAAGAAACAGACAGAAAACCACCTCATCGAACAACCACCACGCCGCCAATGGGGCAAAGTCACCGAACTTCAATTAATCAACGCCCTAGCCCAGGAACCGCCCGTCAACCCCACCGACCCTGACATCGCGGCATACAACCTCAAGCTATGGATCACCGACTGCGCCGACCGCCGTGCTCCACTCAGAAAACCCTCCAACAACCACATCAACAAAAAAGCCACCTGGTTCACTGACGACCTCCAAGCCTCCAAACACCACTGCCGAAATCTCAAGCAAATATGGCTACTCAAACGCACTCCAGACAACCACACGGTCCTCAAGGATGCCACATGCAAACACCACCAACTCATCAGGCTAGCAAAAAGATCCTCCTTCAAAACCCGCCTAAAAAACAACTCCCACGACTGCAAAGAACTTTTCAGCATCGTAAAAGAACTCTCCAACCCTAACGCCACTGTCAATGACATCACCACCTCCCAAGAACTTTGGGACGCCCTAGCAACCGCCTTCCACCGAAAAATCATGGACATCCTCGACAGCTTCAACTCCCCTCACACTCCAGACGCTCTTACTTCACCCACCACAAACTCCACCCGCTCCAGCCGACTGACCTCCTGGACCAACATCAGCGACGACGAAACCCGCAAGACCATGAACTCCATCCACTCCGGATCACCATCAGACCCCTGCCCACACCACATCTTCAACAAAGCAGACACGGCCATCGCACCACACCTACGGAAAGCCATCAACATCTCCTTTGAAACTGCAAGATTCCCGGACAGCTGGAAACACGCCAAAATCAATGCCCTTCTCAAAAAACTTCCGGCCCATCTCTCTACTCCTGTTCCCAGCGAAGGTCATAGAGAAAATCGTCAACACTCAGCTCACTCGGTACCTCGAAGACAACGACATCCTCGACCTCTCCCAGTCCAGCTTCAGACGCAACCACAGCACCGAAACAGCCCTCCTTGCTGCCACAGATGACATCAGAAGCCACCTCGACAATGGAGAAACATCAGCCCTCATCCTCCTAGACCTATCAGCCGCCTTTGACACCGTATGTCACAACACCCTAAAATCCCGCCTCCACGCAGCAGGAATCCAGGACCAGGCCCTCGAATGGACCGCATCCTTCCTCGCCGGCAGAACCCAAAGAGTCCACCTCCCCCCGTACCAATCCAAAGCCTTCAACATCATCTGCGGCGTACCCCAGGGCTCATCCCTCAGCCCGACGCTGTTCAACATCTACATGGCCCCCGCGCACAAGTGGCCCATCAGCACAACCTCAACATCATCTCCTACGCCGAGGACACCCAACTCATCCTCTCCCTCAACAAGGACCCGCACACCGCCAAAACTAACCTCCACGAGGGACTTAAACCCATCGCCGACTGGATGAGAGACAGCCGGCTAAAACTGAACTCGGACAAAACAGAGGTCCTCATCCTTGGGCGCACCCCCTCTGCCTGGGACAACTCATGGTGGCCGTCAACGCTGGGTCCCCTACCGACGCCCACCGACAGCGCACAAAACCTCGGCTTCACCCTCGACTCCTAACCTCTACATGTCAAAGCAGGTCAGCGCCATCTCCTCCTCCTGCTACAACACCCTCTGAATGCTTCGCAGAATTTACAAATGGATCCCAACGCAAACAAGAAAAACAGTAACCCAAGCCCTCATCAGCAACAGACTCTACTACGGCAACGCCCTCTGCACCGGTATCTCATCCAAACTCCTCCAACGCATCCAAAACGCCTCCGCCCGACTCATCCTCAACAATGCTCACATTGCCACATCACCCCCCACCTAAGAGACCTTCATTGGCTCCCCGTCAACAAGAGGATCACCTTCAAACTCCACAACACCGGACCGTCATACCTGAACAACAGACTCAGCTTCTTCACCCCCACCTGGCATCTCCGCTCCGCTAACCTCGCCCTTGCCTCCGTCCCCCGGCATCCGACGCAAGTCTGCGCATTGGAAAAAAATCTTCCAAGCATGTCAGTGTTACGTTTCTTTGCTTTTCAAACACAAACATCCCATTTTGGAAGGTTGTTTGAGTTGGTATTTGCAAACCAAAAACTTTTGTGAGTGACTGCATTAAAAATTGTGGCTTCTCAATAAAGTTATACAGCCTTCAGAGGATCCTTAGTGGTGATGACTCATTTGAAAGGCACGGAGATTTCCAACAAGTAGCTGGCGATTTCTAAATATGGTGAGACATTGTATGCCAGGGTGGTTGGTGTCATAACAAATGTCCCCTATCCAGATGCCAGGCTGCTTCAATATTCTAAATAAGACCCTAAGTCTGAAGATAAATTATTTGAGCAGGGAGAGGCATCAAATCCATCCCAATGATGAAGCATCTTTAGTGCTTACAAAATCCAGCAGTGTTCTTCTCTGAGCTTTTGGTGTCAAAGCCAGTGTCTTTAGTGGGTTCATCAATGACATATCTGACTCCAAAGGTCTCTCAGCAGCCTCCGCCTTGTACCTGTCCCCATTGATGGATTTTGACCATGGGGAGGAGACCGCTGCAGAGCTGGAGGTCTCCCCCACTGGCCCAATTACAATATTTCCACTGGGAAGACCGGTGAATTTCTGCCAGTCAGCCCAGTGGAAACAGTGCAGCAGCATTGGCTTCAGCTCCTCAGGGAGCCAAGGCCAATACTGTTGAACAGAGGGTGACTCCAGCACCCTCGGAATGTGCACTGTCTGCCATAGCAGATAGTGTGCATTCTTAAGGTGCTGAGTAGTGTGGCCCTTGCACTGCCCGCAACATGGTTGTGGGCAGAGTAGCCCCCCGTGGTCCCCTGCACTGCCTTTCCACCTGCCTTTTCATGGTGGGGGGCTGGCAGAAAGGAAGGTCGTGATCAGCACATTGGTGCTGAACTCAGCGCCTCTGTGGCTGACCATGACTTTGACCGCTGCCACCCCATCAGGATCCATGATCCTGGCAGTGGTGGCGGTCCCTTGGTGGTCTGACCTCCAGGGTTGTAATCTGGCAGTCGGACCGCCAGGAGTGTGGTGGTCCGACCGTCACTGTGAGTTTGGCAGTCACAAGACTGCCAAATTCATAATTAGGCCCCAAGTTTGAAAGCAAAAACCTTGCCTAGGATAACCTATTTGGTATATCAAACCCCAGATTCATTGCTGTCTGCCTGAAATCCTGCATGGGTCCCTGTCAGCCATTAACAGTTTTTTTTATTTTTTTTATTTAAGTTTTATTTTTTCTAAACACTTTTTTCCTCAAATTCACATTCATATCTCTGGTTCTCGTTATCTGATTTTAATGAATGTGGTGGTGTTTTTTGCTCTTTAACCATTTCTGCCTCTTTGAGAGTTGGTTTGGGGATTTTATTTGTTGTATTTTTTATTTTAACATTGTTGGTTCTTCTTGAATTAAACACTTATGTCTCTGAAGATTGTCTGCTGTTTGTACCATTACTACCAAGGGCTGAGCATATACTCTCTAATAACTGTGTTCTGACCACACCATATTGTGTTTATTATGTTGGTAGGCACCCCCCAACCCTCAAATCAATAACCACATTTCTGAAAATAATGATCGTTCTATTAAGTCAGTCACAAAGAAGGTGTGAATTATTGACAAACTGAATAAAAGTAATATGTCTCCTGTGCTTTAAAACATGGTTTCACCATACAATTTTCTGATTTTAATTTTTTTTTTTTTTTTTAGAAAACAGGCATGACCTTTGCTTATTGTGATTACGATTACTAGAGAAATTCGAAAATATGTTCATAATTTAATCCAGACAGACGTTATCACATATGGAAATTGTAAGAATATCTTAGTTCTGAAAAGGAAACCAAACCGTTTTTCCAGATTAATTTAATTACTTTCTATTTTCTTTTTTTACAACAATTCTAATCAATTCAAACCATCACATATTGCCATATTATATTGTATAACTGTGTGCATTTCAAGCTATTATTTGTCCCTTTTTTATGAGTTTTTATGAGTTGAAATTAATTACAAAATCATTGACTGTACCGTTTTTGTTCTTTTTTTTTACTTTTTGCAATAAATGTGTTGCTTGCAAAGAGGTCCTTCTCCTTGCTACCAAACTACTGGCAAGACGATGATCTTTGGGTGCTTCAAATATTGCACATAGATGAAATTCTGATACTCCCTCTAACTATCCACTTACCTACATGGATTGCATTAGTTAGTTGAGGTGATATCCCATCTAAAATCCTATATAGAATGCCATGGGGCAAAGGATAGACACCTAGTTTGACTCAGATGACGAATGTACATTTTTTCAGTTCAGTCCTTTGAGCTGACTTGTTTTGGATATGTATGTACCATCCAAAAGAATGAACAGTCTTCCGGGCTGATCATTGACGAAACATTTTAGAGTACTTCCCTTTCAAAATGATGGTGATCACAAATGAGTTAACTATCAATAAATGGAAAATTACCTGAATTTGATTGATGACTTCTGGACGAGGCATACTCTTGGAATTGATTGAGCTCTTGATAGTGTACAAAGTTGGAATCTGTTGAGCGTAGGGAAAGATAACCTTTTTAAGATTGGGGTTGAAGCTTGTTTGTTTGATGAAGATACAGTAATGATTAGACGAGTGCTTGGATAAGTGCTTCCATTCTCTGCCTGAAATCTGTCACCTTGAAAGAGGAAAACGTTTTTGTGTTCCCAAGTGTACATGCACCATTTTTTCCAGGTCATCCGCAAACCCTGCCCCAAGCCAGAAATGATAACCTCATAGACATGTCTTCTCTACTGCTCTACTTTGCATTACCTAACAAGAACTACTATTTTAATTTCAAAGACCTCTGTCAGATTCCTCAGGGACTAAGCTCAGAGATCATCCAATTTGATATCTGATAAGAGTGAGGCCTGCTTTTCCATGACTACCATCAGCCAAGAGTAGTCCTCCTCAGTATGGGGACCATTTGAAATAAGATTAGAAACCATACCTAGTGTAAGAACCTGTTTTTATGGCTAAATATGGCTCAATATGGACATGAAAAGGAACTATTCAATGCAGCCATCACAAAGTGTTAAACAAGGAAGGAATACCCACTTTATTCTCAGACATATGCAAAGCCCTAGATACTTCAGACACCAAGGCTCAGAGTGTATACCCCAACAGCATAGAAGCCCTGAAATCCCTATTTCATAAAAGCATAACCCTCTTTGTTTCTCACTTGTCATCACAAGCCTCAGAAGACAAAAAGATACCAGTGGTGCTTCTTTAAAGAAACATTTCCTTACAAGCTGCATCATGAAGCAATCACCTAGTGCCAAATTTCAACTGTCCCACAAGGAAAGAAAGTAGAAGCCTAAATAATGGGCTATAGGTTTCTCCTGCACCACTATGCTGACTTGTATGAACTATAATAGCTATCATGACTCTGTTACAAAAATAAATTAGTAAACAACCAAATTCTACAATAATTTGAAGAGGACAAGTGGAACCCAGTAAGGGCATAATCACCCTTGATGCTCAACGTCATTAAGAGATGACTAGGTAGAAAGGACAGGAACTAAAGTTTTGCTTTTTGCAGCCTGGGGCACATTAGCAAAAAGAAAGCTTGCTTAAAGATCTGAGATTGTCCATCATGTGACATAGTAAGTACTGCAACAAGTAAAAAATTGTTGGACCTGGCCCTTTTTACAGGGTTATCCCCATAATTTTTCCCTTCTTCCTCCTATTTTATATGACCAATTTCTGTTGGCTTTAGGGCTCTGGGCACTTTACCGCTTCTAACCAGTGCTAAAGTGCAAGTGCTACCTGTCTAAATTGTATTGGTGGTTGGTTTATCCTTGATTGGCATATTTAATTTACTAGTTAGTCCCTAGCATAGTGCACCATGTGTGTCCAGGGCCTGTAAACCAAATGCTAATAGTGGACCTGCTACAAACAAACAGGATAGCCCAATATCCCCCTCAGAACTGGGTAATCTAAACTGTAAAGCTCACAATGTTAATTGAGGAATCATTTGCATACAAATAATGCAGCTGTATTGAATACTATTAATGTTGTAATTAGCCATAAATCAAATTCCATAAATGAATAAATCTTCAAACAGCATGTAATTCATTTCTTAGAAAATTAAGAATGTTTAAATATTCACTAATAACATATTCATCAATATGGCAAAACAACAAAAATATTTCTTTGTGTTTTTATACAAACACATTGGTGAGCTTGCTAGTCAGCAATCCTTTTACATCCAAGGGGCAGAAGGAGAGCACCAACCCTCCTGACTCTCCAGCCACAAAAGGTGTGAGTCCTATATGCAATCTTTCAAACAATCAGAAACCACTCCTAATGGACTCCACCAGCTCATGCAATGAATTGTGTCACGGCGAGTATAAGTTTGATGTTTCGGTCTCCCAAGGCTCAATTCATCCATGAGACCATCCTCAGGACAACGTGACAGAGTGGATTAAATCACAATAATTGTTGCTTAGAAAAGCACTGCTTAATCATTTTACTCCAACACATCCAATGCTAGTCAGTTACTCCAGTATAAAGAAAGGACAATGTAATTTCATCAAGGATACATAAACTCTCACCTGATTGTGCCACCCACATGAGTAGTCCTGCAAACATGTCTCAGGCCTGCCATTGTATTGTCTGCATGTACAGTTTTAAACTGCCATATCAACATGGCAAGTGCACCCTCTTGCCAGGACCATACTTTCCCTTTTATTGCCTGTAACTCACCCATAAGGTAGGCCCAAGGCAGCCCCATGGGCAGGGTACAGTGCATTTAAAAGGCAGGACATGTACTGGTGTGTTTTACATGTCCTGATAGAAAAATACTGGCAATTGTGTTTTTCAATATTGACCTATCTCTCCCATAGGTTAACTTGGGGATTGCCTTGAAATATCTGTTAAGTGTAACTTCCCTTTGGGAGCAGACAGAGATGAGGAGTTTGGGGTCTTTGAACTCACAATTTAAAAGTACATCTTTTGATGAAGTTGGTCTTTTAATTGAAAGTTTGAAAATGTCACTTTTAGAAAGTGGACATTTTCATGCTTAACCATTCTGTGCCTCTGCCTGTCTGCTGAATACACGTCAGGGTGAGGATGATAGTATGGCTGTTTGTGCATTCACTCTAGACAGTCACACAAAGGGAGCTGAGGTGTACCATGCATATCCTGATAGCCCATCACCAGGCTGATGGGTCTTCCTGAGCTAGAGCTGTGAGAGGTGTTGACATTTGCACCTGAACAGGGCTGTGTCTGTACTCACACAAAGCAGTCTCCAACCCCCTGGAGTGTGTCTGCGGCCAGAGCATGGAAAGGCATGGTTGTGTGCACTACAAATCTTCTCTTTGAAGTTCACCTACTTCAAAGACAGAATGGGTAAAAGACTTCTGACACCACATAGTTAGGACACTTCTAGACTGAGGACATTCTATCTGGAAGAATAGCTAGGTGCCACTCTGTCTGTTGCTTTGTTGTGCTGGCCTGCTGCTTGCTTCTGTCCTTGGAGTGAAAGAAAGGGACTCTGCTTCCTACATCCTGTTTTCCAAGGTTCTCCAAGGGCTTGAACTGAGCTTGCTCCCTGTTAAGAAGTCTTGTGGCCAACAAAAACTTCATCTGATAGCACCAGGGTTCTCTTGCTGAGAGCTTTGACTTGCCAAGTGGTGCCACATCTAGTTCCTGGGCCCTTGGGGTGAGTTCTAGTGCAACAAGGAAGAAACTGGCCATCGACTTCCAGAATGACTTCGGAACTGGTGTCGCTCTTAGACCTCCGTGCCACTAACTGTATCTTAGCTGTAGTCCTTGCAGAGTGCAATGACCACAACCTGCAACGAAGGCCCGAACTCGCAGTAGCGCCTCCAAAGTCCCACCACAACTTGAGCCCAGAGTGCCGTATCACCGACATCCGTGGCACCCGACTCTGCAGCAGAATATGTGACCCAATGCTGTGATCGTGACACCGCAAAGTCGATGCTTCATGTCTTGTCCTGCTGGATTCATCTACCTCACCTTGTTGTAAAGAATCAACAGCACACCGTCAACGCCGCATCACCTCCTCCGCAACTGTAAGGAACCAACACCTCACTTCCCCTGCTTTGCAGTAAGGAACTGATGTCTGACCTTCCCGATGGCAGTAAGGAACCGATGTTGCACCAGCTGCAGTGACTCCTCACCTCCCTGACGCCATGCAACATCTTTGTTTCCTCATCAGTTTCCAAAGTACTGAGTTTGTACGATTGTGTAGCAAGCCCCTGCTCCCTCGTGGGTGATGCTGGACTGTTGGAAGTGACTCCGTCAAGCTGCGTGATAGCCCCAGTTGGAACTATTGTATTTCTAAGCACTATACTACATTTAACCTGTGAAAATTGCTATCTTTACTTGTGTATGTTGGATTTTTGTCCTTTTGGTCTTGTTTTACTCAGATAGATATTGGCTGGTGTGGTGTACTTTTGTGGTGTTTCCACTATGTTACTGTATGTGTGAAGAAATGCGTTCAATCAATCATAGCATTTGGGAAGCGCACCACTCACCCGTGAGGGTCTGAAGGTGCTGAGGGGGGTGGGGGTGATGCTACTACTCAAACAGCCAGGTCTTGAGGTGTCTCCTGAGGGTTAGCAGGTCCTGTGTCTGTCGCAGGTGGAAGAAAGGGTGTTTTACGTCTTGGCAGTAAGGTGGGAGACCGATCTCCCACCGGCGGTCATTCTATGGTTGCATGGAACGGTGGTGAGGACAAGGTCAGCGGAGCAAAGCTAGTGGGTAAGGGTGTAGAAGGTGAGTCGTCTGTTGAGGTGTTCTGGTCCAGCAGTGCTTTTTGAGCGTGGGTGAGGAGCTTGAACCTGATTCTCTTGTTGATGGGGAGCCAGTGCAGGTCTCTCAGGTGGGCTGTGATGTGGCTGTGGTGCAGGATGTCCAGGATGAGGCGTGCAGAGGCGTTCTATATGTGTTGCAGTCTTTTCTGGATCTTGGCCATGGTTCCTGCATAGAAGGCGTTGCCGTAGTCCAGTCTGCTGCTTACGAGGGCTTGGGTGACCGTCCTTCTGGTTCCAGTGGGGATCCATCTGTAGATCTTCTATAGCATGCCGAGGGTGTTGAAGCAGGAGGAAGAGACGGAGTTGACTTGCTGGGTCATTGATAGCAATGAGTCCAGGATGAATCCCAGGTTGCGTGCGTGGTCAGTGGGTGTTGGTGCAGTTCCCAGTGTGGCAGGCCACCAAGAGTCGTCCCAGGCGGAGGGGGTGGAGCCGAGGATGAGGACCTCAGGCTTGTCAGAGTTCAGTTTCAGGCAGCTGTTCTTCATCAATTTGGCAAAGGCCTTCATTCTTTCGTGGAGGTTGGTTTTGGTGATGGCAGAGTCCTTGGTGAGGGAGACGATCAGCTGAGTGTCATCAGTGTATGAGACGATATTGAGGTCATGTGATTGGACGATGTTTTCTAGTGGTGTCAAGTAAACGTTAAAGAGGGTCGGGTTGAGGGATGACCCTTGGGGTACGCCGCAGATGATCTTGGTGGCCTCAGAGCAGAATGGAGGGAGGCAGACTCTCTGGGTTCTGCCAGTGAGGAAGGAGGTGATCCAGTCCAGGACTCTGTTGTGGATCCCTGCGTCGTTGAGGTGTGTGCGTAGGGTGTGGTGGCAGACGGTGTCGAAGGTGGCCGAGAGGTCCAGGAGGATGAGGGCCACGGTTTCGCCATTGTCAAGAAGGGTCCTGATGTCATTGGTGGCGGCGATGAGGGCAGTTTCGGTGCTGTGGTTGCTGCAGAATCTGGATTGGGATGAGTCCAGAGTGTTGTTCTCCTTGAGGAAGCGGGTCAGTTGTCGGTTGACAATCTTCTCAATGACTTTTGCCGTGAAGGGGAGCAGGGAGATGGGCCTTGAAGTCCTTTGGGTCTGCCTTGGGTTTGTTGAGGAGGGCATTGATCTCTGCATGTTTCCAGCTCTCCGGGAAGGTGGCAGTCTCAAAGGAGTTGATGATCTTCCGGAGTTGGTATGCGATGACGGAGCTCGCTTTGTTGAATATGTGGTGAGGGCAGGGGTCGGATGGTGAGCCGGAGTGGATGGTGTTTATGATTTTGATGGTGTCGTCCTCGTTGATGTGGGTCCAGGAGAGCAGGAGGTTGGTGTGGCTGGAGGGGCGGTGAGTCTGTGGTGTCAGTTGTTGATGGGGGGTTCTGGGTATTGAAGCTGTCATGGATGTCTGCGATCTTTCAGAAGAAGAAAGTGGCTAAGGAGTTGCAGAGGTCTTGCAATGGCAGGATGTCGTTGGCATTGGAATCAGGGTTGGAGAGTTCCTTCACGATTTTGAAGAGCTCATTATAGCTGTGTGCATTGTTGTCGATGCGTTCTTTGCAGGAGGTTCTTCTGGCGGTTCGGATGAGTTGGTGGTGTCTGCAGATGGCGTTCTTGAAGGCTGTGTGGTTGTTTGGTGTCTGTTCTTCGTGCCACTTCTTCTCGAGTATTCGGCATGTTTGCTTGGATTTTTGGAGGTCGGCGGTGAACCAGATGGCCCCTCTGTCAGTGTGTCTGTTTAAAGTTTCTTGATCAGGGCAAGAGTGTTAGCACAGTCGTCGATCCATTGCCTGAGGTTGCGGGCAGTTGTGTCGGTGGTGTTGATTGGTGGGTTCCAGGAGAGGGTGGGGATCAGCTGGTCTTCGTGACCTTGTTCCAGCTGCGGCGGGGAACCCGCAGTGGGTGGTGTTGAATTGTGGGTTTCTCGAAGGTGAAGTGGATGCTGAGGTGGTCAGACTAGTGGAGTTGGGTGGTGTGGCTGAGGGAGACGTTTTTCCTGGCGGAGAAGATGGGGTGGAGTGTGGGTCCTGCGGAGTGGGTTGGTGTCGTGATGTGCTGCTTGAGTCCGAGGTTGCCGAGCAGGGTGGTGGAATTGTTGTTGTTGTTGTTCTCGAGGAAGTTCAGGTCCTCAAGGAGTATGTAGTCTGTGGACGCGATGGTGTGCGTGCTGAGTCGATGAACTGCTGTTGGGGTCGGGGGGTGGGTCTGTAGATGAGGGTCCCTCTAGGGTTTTGTTTGGATCGGTGTGGATCTGGAAGTGTAGGTGTTTGGCGGTGCTGAAGGTGTCCTTGGTGCTGGTCCTGATTCTGAGGGTATTACTGTGGATGATGGCGATGCCTTCTCCTGGTCTGTAGGTGCGGTCCCTAAGGGTAATCTTGTAGCCATCCGGAATGGCTATGGCGATGTCGGGTGCTGAGGAGGGGGTTCATCCAGGTCTCGGTCAGGAAGGCGACATCTGGGGAGGCTAAGTTGAGTAGGTTCCAGAGTTCGATGGCGTGTTTGTGGACGGAGCGGATGTTGAGTAGGATGCATCTGAGATGGTTGTATCCTGCCCTGGCGGGCAAGTAGCTGGCATGGAGGCTGGTGAAGGTGGGCTCTGGCAGGAGAAGGGACCGCAGGTGAGCCTCGGGGTGGCCTGGTGGCAGGTGGATGAGCAGCCAGTGTTGAGTGCGTGGAGGGTTATGGTGTCGAAGCAGCGTTGTGGCGGGTGGGGGGAGCGAGAACCAGGGGTTCCAGCACTGGGCGCAGTCCAGGCGTGGATGGGCACAGACATGCTTGCCTTAGGCGTGCCTTCGGCTGCGCAGCAGCAGGCATTAAGAAGGGAGGGGGGTAGGGGAGGACAGCAGGGAGGCGGGGGTGGAAAACCGCTTGAAAAAAGGGGGCGGGCAATGGGCCAGCAGTGGTGGGGATACAGCGTGAGAGAGAGAAGGGGGCGGGGCCCCAGGGAAGCAGCGACGGGGGAGAGAAAGAGGTAGAGAGAGAGAGAGAGTGGAGTGAGAGGAGAAAGAAAAAGGCAGGAGAGATTGAAACGCAGAAAGCGAAAGATAAAACAAACTCAAAAGGGACACAACACGGAAGGAAAAGCACACAAAGAGCGAAACAGAGGCAAAAGAGGAAAAAAGGAGGAGAGAGGTAAGGGCAGCCTAGTAGAAGAGCACAGCTCTCCCACTAGACACCAGGGATGAGGCGCAGGCAGAAGTCTGCGGGTTGAGGAGGGCCTCAGACTCCTGACAGAGGTCAAAGTTCAGAGGAAGGGCTCTACCTGCCGGTGGAGCTACAAGGGGGCAGAGCAGTTCCCTGGCTAGGTAACTTCTTCTTTGTACATTGCCTCTGAGATACTCCTAACTGCTTGAACGAAGCTACCAAGGGAGGTAAGCAGGAGTTATCTTAGCTGTTGTGACTCCCTTATCCTGACTAGAGTGAGAATCCCTACTTGGACAGGGTGCACACCACTGCCAGCTAGAGACCCCATTTTTAACAAAGATCTATTAGGTAATTGAGCAGAAATTGTTTCGGGCAGCTTTCACAAAGTTTCTTTTATTTTTTTAAAAGATGGATTCACCATAATGTAAGTTGATGGCAACCGAGGAGAGAAAGAAAATACTTGGGAAGCAATTTTCAAAAGGAGGTGAAATAATGACATACACAAATTAATGACAACTACCAATGTAAAGTAAATTTAAAGAACATTATTTATATCCTAAAATCCACTGTTGTAGATGCATATAGTGTGCGAGAATGATCTCTTTCAGGGGTGTTTGGGTGCACAGGATACCCAGGCAATTCTCTCTTTTACGAAAACATACATTTTCACAGAGAGGGATATTACTGAAAATATTAGAATGAAATATATGAAAATTGCAAAGATTCAGTGCAATGAGAAAATTGATGTGGTCTATTTAATGGACAAGTTGAGCCTAGTGACATTTGAATGGGGTTTGAAAGAATAGTGACATTGATATATATATATATAGGTTTTATATAGTTTTCAAAAGTGAACTTCACAGTAGTGAATGGGTTAAATGGTGCTGCTACACATTTTGTCTGTTTTAAAACACCTTTCATTAATGTGCATAAGCACACATTTAAATAAACCATACGCTAAATTCAAAATTTGTAGTAGGTAAGCATACAGTTGAATTGTTAACTTAACTTTCAATACCATGGTAGCTGGAAAAATTATGCAATAAAATTGAAAAGCCTGTTTTCACATTGAATGGTTGTTTTGTTTGTGCAAGATGTGTTTCTTCTTTTTTCTGCACATGGGACAGCTACTGTTAGCTAGTGAATAGACACTTGTTTGTATTAGACAGCTGATAGCTTAGCTCAAGAGGAGACAAAGCGGTAGTAAGAATAATTGATGGGAAGAAGGTTCTGGACCACTAGAAAACAACATTGTAACTTTTCAAGGACAAGTGTCAGAGAGTCTATAATACTCTGATGAGAAAAGGGGAAGTTTACTTATTCCCTGGAGTTTTGCAGAGAATCTATTGGAAAATGAAGAAGACAAAAGAACATGATGTTGCGAAATAGAATTTGTGTGTTTGTATTAGTGCATGTTCCTAGGGTAATGTGACATAGTCCAAATCGCCCCCCCCCCCCCAAGCCTGACATCCTGGCCGGAGACTCGTCTAAGAGTTTCCAGCCTTCTTTGAATGAGAAATTATTAAGGATAGTTCTATATGTCTGCTGAATTATGAATGTGAATAATTTTCAGTCTAAGATTGAAAGATGTTATGCTTGTGCATAGATTTATCTTTCATGAGGACTCATTGTGTTTCTGAACTGACACCTTTTCTCTCAATTTCTCCAAAATTATTTTAGATTAGAGATGTTCACTTATTGAACACACTTGTTGAATTATTACTATATTGACTGTGTTTTAATGAATATTTTGTTCTATTTTATAATCAAATACATAGTGGTGGATTATATTTATTTACTTTTAATAAAGAAATCTAAACCTTAATGGCCAATTAATAAATACATGAAAGACTAAAAGATTTGAAAATAAAACCATTTATCTCACACTAACTATTATTGAGTAAATTTAATATCTTTAATGATTTATTGTTATGTAGAACAAAAGTCCATGCGACCAGTGCAAGGGTTATTTAATGATTATACTTGAAGACTGAGATACAGAAACCCCACTCCCTCAATCGAGACCGTCATGGTCATTATTTGGGTGTTGTAGATTAAAAGAGATTTTGTCCCTGGCATTGATGTGGTTGTCAATTGATACGTCATTTCAATCCCAACTCTGAAAATGAAAGAATGGGCTCACAAAGCCCTGTTTACCATCAGGTTTGTTCCCACCATTGACCCTATCATACAGTCCCAACAGAAAATAGAAGGTTTTTAAGTATGGTGTTGGGACAAGGGAGAAGGCCCCAGCATGGCCACTACAAATGGTATTTACAGCATCCTATCTACTGCTTGAGAGAGAAATGTGGAATTCTTTCCTATTAAAATTGAGAGAGATAACAATCAAAAAGCAAAGCTTGCACAGTGGGCCGTAATGTGCACCAGCTCCATGTCCTGTCATAACTAAATACAGTGCAGGAGTTATATTGAAAGACAGGAAGTGTGTGCTCATGAACTATGGCCTCCTTTTCTACTATCAGCCTGCTCTGCCTCCAGGTCAGATTACTCTGAAACCTGCTGCAGAGCCCCCACCAGCTGGTCACATCCAGCTCGGTGGAGTAAGAGCCTTAAAGAAAGCAGGAGCGAGGACTGGTTTGTATTGTTTTGGTAGTGCAGAAATGCTTTGCACATCATCATAATTAAGTCTGTCTGTCAGGTGAATTTAGCGACTTTGATAGTTCACTCTAACAAGAGTTGTGATAGCTCCTTGAGGTCCACATTAACCCACCCAAAATAATAATCCAGTTTTTTACATGTATCCCTCTAGAAGCTCTTAAATGACTTTGCTCTTTCCTCACTTGAACAATCCAATCTGTGTATCTTCTTCGTTCTCAATCTGAGATCACTCCGCTACTCCATTGTGCCCTGCAGGTGTGACATGCATCAAAGTATCTTACATGTCCTTACACTGAAATACTGCTAAATTCAGTTTTCACTGTTTCAAGGTCTATCTCTCTTATAGGTTAACATGGGGGCTGCCTTTAAATATTATTAAAGTGCAGATTCAATTTGAGAACAGATAGAAATATGTAGTTTAGGATCTCTTAACTCACAATTTAACAATCCATCTTTTAGTGAAGTTGGTTTTTAGATTGTTAGTTTGAAAATGTCACTTTTAGAAAGTAGTCATTTTCTTGCTTAAACCATTCTGTGGCTGCCTGTTTGTGGATTGCCTGTCTGGGTTAGTTTGACAGTTGGGCTGTTTGTGAATCCCGTCTAGACAGTGAGACAAAGGGAGCTAGGGTGTAGCCTGCATATCCTGATGAGCCATCTGTGCTAGAGTGGAGGGAGGAGTGGTCACTTACACCTGAATGGGCTGTGCTGCCCTCTCACAATGCAGTCTCCAACCCCCTTGGTGTATGTATGAGGCCTGGCCTGGGTAAGTCAGGATCTTGTGAACAACAGGGACTTCCCTTTGAAGTAGGCCTACTTCAAAGGCAGAAAGGGGTTTACGTTTTGGACCCAAAACCCCTGAAAATCAGATTACTTCTGGAACCAAGAGGAACCTCTGCTAAGGAGAAGAGCTGGAGGAGGAGTACTGCCCCTTTGCCTGTGACTGTGTTTTGCTGGGTGGGCCTGCAGTAGCTGCTTCTGCCTGAAAGAGGACAAGGATTGACTTTTGTTTGACTTCCCACTGGTGAAGAATCTCCAAGGGCTTGAACTGAGCTTGCCTCCTGTTGTTGAAGTCTCAGGGACATTAAAGACTTCTTTCTGCCAGCACCAGGACTCTCTGCTGAGACTCCTGCCCTGCTAAGAGGTGCCCTAATCTGTCTCTGGGCTCTTGAAAGTTGAAGCATATGGAAAAGGACATAATTCCACGCACAGACCACAGTGTGAGGAAAGGTTTGACACACCATTTGCAACGTGGCTGATAAACGATGGGTCACCATCCTTGCGACTAAAAACGATGCTTCACCTGCATCGTGGCTGGGAGATCAATGCATCGTGGCTGGAGAAATTACATGCAACACCTGCTAGAGGCTGCTGATAACGAGCAAGTCCCACACAGTGCTGTTTCCTGACACAGTGCAACCGTATTTCAACGCAACATCGCTGGGCATGAAAAATCAATGGAAAGCCTGCCCGGAACCAAAGTGCCCATTGACGCAGCGCTCTCTTGCGGGAGAAAAGAAATTGTGCACGCCAACCGGATCGGAGAAGAAACAATGCACGGTTTCGCTTGCGAATGAGAAATCAATGCATCACTGACCTTTTTTGATGAACGCTCGCCCGTGTGGCTTTATTTTTTACGCTACCCAGGTACTTTGTGTCCTCACTATTTTCTGAGGATTAAGACTCTTATTATTTTTAAAATTCATATCTTGAATTGTGTATGTTGGATTTTTGTCATTTTGTAGTGTATCACTGTATTTCTGTGTGTGTTGGTATAAATACTTTACACATTGCTTCTGATGTTAAGCCTGCATGCTTGTACCAAGCTGCCAAGGGGTTGAGCGGGGGTTAACTGACAGTGAGTCTCCTTTACTCTGACTAGAGTGATGGTCCTTGCTTGGACAGGGGGTAACCTGACTGCTAACCAAAGACCCCATTTCTAACAGTAATAATAGATCCAAAATGTTTAAGCCTTGGGCAGGGTATTGTTGCATGTCAAACGCAAGTGCTTCACGCAGAGGGGTGGCACTTTATATTAATAATCATTTCACTCTGCAGGTTACATTCTCTTAGGTTGATACAGAAGCTTGATGGCTGCTAGTAAGTGGACTGCTTAATAAAACTATGCTTACTATAGCCACTATACATGCACCAATCTTAGATGATCCAATGACCCTGACTGAATTGTGACAGACATTACTCAATATCCCAGGTTTTTTTTATTTTTTGGGGGGATGACTTTAACTTTCTCCAAAAACCTGAGCTAGATTAATCATCAGTCATGCTGAAGCAAAATGAGCCACGCATGGCTAGCTGCTTACTTTAGTACACTAGAGCACCTAATCTCACAGATCTGTGGTGAGATAAACATTAGACCGGTCATTATGACCCCGGCGGTTGGCTACAATGTGGTGGTAAGTACCACCAACAGGCTGGCGGTACTTACCACCACATTATGACATTGGCTAGTTGACTGAAGCCAACCCGCCAATGTACCACTCCTACCACTACAGTGGTAACAGCTGCCGGGCTGGAGATATCCATCTCCAGCCCGGCAGCCGCCATTGTGCTGCCTGCGGGATTATGACCTTGCCTACCGCCATGGTTTTTGTGGCATTCGTAACACCACGAAAACCATGGTGGTAGGCCAAATCAGTGACAGGGAATTCCTTCTCTGTCCCTGATGGGGGATCCCCCACCTCTCCAGATACCCCCAACCCCCTCTACATCCATGCCCCCCTTCACACACACACACAAACACACGCATACACAAACTCATTCACACATACATACACGCATGCATACTTCCAAACGCAGACACATCCGCACTCACTTCCAAAAATACACACAGACATGCATTCACATTTCACAACATACAAGCACTCACACGTCCATACACACACATTCAACACTAAACACACACCCACATATGTGCACACCGCCCCAACACCCCCCTCCCCTGTCGGCCCTGACTTACCTGGATCCAGGAGGTCTTCTAGCAGGAGATGGGACGGGGCCCTGCTACCGCCAGCAACGCCGGCCAGCAGAACACCACCAGGCGGTATTATTTGTCATAATTCGGCTGGCAGTGGTCTACTGGCATGGCGGTGCTGGTGGTAGCAGCACCATCTTACTACCATCCTCCAGTATAGCCACGGCTGGAGGCACTTTTTACTGCCGTTCTTATAATGAGGGCCTTAGATGCCCAGGATTTTTCATGCTATTTGGATAAATATAACCTGTCTGTCCTCTCCTTATGTAACTTTCTGTTTGCTGTTCTTCACAGGGCCCTGCCGATGAATTGTTTTAAGGAGTTGGAGGGAATTTTTTCTGCCTTCTTATGGGCCAACAAAATTCCTAGGTTGTCTCTGGATACATTGTGCTGACCTATAAAATAAGTGGGCCTAGGTCTCGCCTGGTTTAAGGGAATAGTACTTTGCGAACTTTGCACACATTACATACAGATTTTGTAACTTCTTAAGTGTATACCTAATCGTCAATTTCTTTCTCGATTTTGATTTTCCAAGAATATGATATTTAGATTTTCTGAGGCTTACGAAAAACCCCTAGAAAGTCAGATATAAGACCCTACAGTTGCTGTTAAAATGTAAAGCACAAATGTTTAAGCATTATCACATGCCCGTTATTGATGGATTTTCGGGGATTGACCCCTCCTAGAGAAAAAACATTGTTTCTAAATGGGAGAGCAACAGCTACAGCACAATTATGGATTACATACAATTTGAATCCTGGAAGGTCTAAAGTGAAGCTATTTTCATGTCTTTATTGACAGTTCAAGAATGATTATAAATGTCTGTTGCAACACAAAAGGATGATGGACAGAGTGCTGAAACTTTTCAAACACTCACCCCAGTCACAAATCTGGGTTTAATCCATTGCTCTTTTGCTCACCATGCTAACCCAGTTTGGGCCCAGCCATATGCAAATCATTCTTAACCCTCCCGAACTGTAGGTCAAGCCTCCCTGGACCAGAAAGAAGCATCCTAGGACCGGTTTCAGGGTGTCACCCTTCATCAACCAGTCTAAATTGAATCCAGTGACACTTGGATTCACTTCTGGGACACTCAGTTCAAGGAAAGCAGGCCCAGTGTTCCTTTCGGGCTTCAGACAGAAGGGTAGTCATTCTTCTGATCTTCAAAGGTTCAGGAGTCTTCTAGGAGTTACAAAGGTTGCCACATTTATGTCCAGTGCCAGCCTGTGGATGGGGGAGATTCCTGGCAACTCCCTAACCAATGCAGTAAAAGTATCAATGGGTGACCTTGGCAACATTTGCAGCAATTCCTATGTGTTCCACTCCAAATTTATCCCTCAGTACCCCTACTTGTCTAAAACCCTTATTTTCCTTTTCAGAGCTCCCTTTGCCTACCCAGAGGTATGGTAAAGGAAATGGCCAAACCCTTTCTTGTGATCACTCCAAACAGGTTCTGAGGCAGCTCCTCCTCACTGAGTTTGGGCCAAGTTACCTATCAATCAGGAATTTGCAAAGCGCACTACTCACCCCTGAGGGTCTCAAGGCGCTGAGGAGGGGAGGGGGGAGAAGAGGGGAGGTGCTGCTACTGCACAAACAGCCAGGTCTTGAGAAGTTTCCTGAAGGTAAGGAGGTCTTTGGTCTGGCACAGGTGGGTGGGAAGAGTGTTCTACGTTTCGGCGGCGAGGTGCGAGAATTATCTACCGCCGGTTGTAGTTCTGCGGATGCATGGGACGGTTGTGAGGTCGAGGTCGAGGTCGTCGGAGCGGAGTTTCCGGGTCGGGGTGTAGAAGGAGAGTCGTCTGTTGAGGTATTCTGGTCCGGTGTTGTGCAGTGCTTTGTGTGCGTGGGTGAGGAGTTTGAAGTTGATTCTCGTGTTAACTGGGAGACAGTGCAGGTTTTTCAGGTGGTCTGTGATGTGGCAGTGGCATGGGATGTCCAGGCTGAGGCGTGCAGAGGCGTTCTGGATGCGTAGCAGCCTCTTCTGGAGGGCATAGACGTACTCCAGCTTGCTGCTTACGAGGGCTTGGGTGACTGTTCTTTTGGTTTCGGTGGGTATCCATTTGTAGATCTTTCGGAGCATGCAGAGGGTGTTGAAGCAGGAGGCGGAGATGGCGTTGACTTGCTGAGTCATGGATAGTGAGGGGTCCAAGATGAATCCTAGGTTGCGTGCGTGGTCGGTGGGAGTCGGAGCGGGAGCGAGAGTGGCAGGCCACCAGGAGTCATCCCATGCGGATGGGGTGGAGCCAAAAATGAGGACTTCTGTCTTGTTGGAATTGAATTGAGTTTGAGGCAGCTGCTCATACATTTGGTGATGGCCTTTATTTCTTCATGGAGGTTGTTCTTGGTGGAGTCCTTGGTGAGAAAGAGGATCAGCTGGGTGTCGGCGTATGAGATGATGTTGAGGTTGTGGGATCGGGCGATAATAGCGAGCGGGCCATGTAGACGTTGAAGAGGGTTGGGCTGAGGGAAGAACCCTGGGGTACGCCGGAGATGATTTGGTGGCCTCCGAGTGGAATGGTTGGAGGCGGACTCTCTGGGTTCTGCCGGTGAGAAAGGAGGTGACCCAGTCCAAGGCTCTGTCGCGGATTCCAGCATTGCTGAGGCATGAGCGTAGGGTGTGGTGGCAGACGGTGTTGAATGCGGGTGAGAGGTCCAGGGAGACAAAGTTTGGTCCATTCTAAATAGGGAGGCAGCCTTAGGTGTGAGCTACATCTGCTAGTGACACGGTAGGCATCCTTGGAGGCTTAGGAAGGGGTTGGGTACAGCCCCCAGGCCAGCCTGGTAAAGGAGAGAAAACATCTCTCCACGCCTAAACCTTTTGTCTACTGTCTGGGAGCAATCCACATCTCACCACAGGTAAGCCATTCAACAGTCAGATGACACTGGCATTAAATCATATTTAGCTAAGACAGTAAAATGACAAGTTTTTAAAAGTGTCATTTTCAAAATTGTAATATAAAGTCCAACTCTAACGTTAAGTTGTATTTTAAATCACTATTAAAATGAGTCTTTGAATAACTTTTTTAGCTGCTCCCAAACTGAAATTAAGCCTTGCAAGTTGTCAATATGTGAACCACTGCTTTCCTATTGGAAAACTGGCCTTACCAAAGTGAAAAACATCATTAACAGATTTCACTATCAAGGCACGTAAATGCTAAATATACATGTTCTACTTTTTAAATACCATGCACCCGGTGAATTTAGAGCCTACTTTATGGGTGACTTACATGTATTAAAAAGCAAGGTTTAATCACAGCAAAAGGTTTATTTTACCTGGTCAAAATGGCAGATTAAAACTGCATACCCAGGCTGCAGGGGCAGGCCTGGAGACATGTTTTATAGTACAAATTTAGTGGGTGGCACAATGAGTACAACAGCCACTAGTAGCATTTAATTTACAGACTCTGGAAATGTGCAGATGTAAAACCATATACTAGGGAAAATATTAAATGTATCAATTATGAATATGTAAATTTTACCATGATTAAAGGGGAGAGCAAAAGCACTGGTTGGCAGTGCCCACGGTCCTATGGCCAACACAAATGTGCTCAGTTAAGGAAGGTGAAAATCTGGGGCAAGCCTGCAGAAAGTGCTCATTTCCAACAGTGGGGCTTTGAGTCAGCTCCCTCCAGCTGTTGCATGAGTTGGGATGGAAAAGTGCTCTGATTTGTGTACAGTCATGTTACCATTTTCCGGGTACTTCAAGATGGAGATTACTGTACTACGAGGAGCATCACTCCTCACAGTATCATTCAACACAAATACAGTGTACGGTGGGCAACCTTGCGAGGACAATTGTGCAAGAGTGAATTTTATTTGCAAACAAAAAAAGGTTTTATTAAAAATGTGCATGAGTCAATGTTTGGATAGCACACATACTAAACACAAAAATTTGTAGTAGGTAATCATAATTAAGTGTTATAGACTTACAGTAAAATAATTAAATACTGATTCAAGTTAGCCTAATTGTCAATGCAATGCTAACTGAAAATAACACATTAACATTTGTAGGCCTGTTTTAACATTGCATCATTATTTTCCATTGGATGCTTTCTCTTTTGCTGCATATGTAACTTTCCAGATGCCTTCGTTAGTTAGTGAATATGCACTTGTTTTGTAATAGACAACTAATAGTGAGATTCTCAAAGGGAGTAGAGGAGGCAACACGAAGGATGATTCATGAGAAGAACAGTCTTGACCACAGAATGTGAATGATCTTACATTTTAAGCACTAACATCTAAAGACTATTGCATGAGTGTGAGAAGATGGGGAGTTTACCTATTTCCAGGAGTTTACTACAATTCCATTGGATAATACAGAAGACAAAAAGGCACGTGTTGCCATTTGGAATATTGTGTGTTTATATTAGTGCATGTTCCTAAAGCAAGGCAGGACTTTCCTTTGAACTTTCCCCTTAAGAAGACATTTCCTTTTAGGGCTTTTCCTTGAGACTCGTTCCTTTTTTAACTTCACTCATTCTCACTGGCTGGGGACTTATCCTTGAGTTTATTATATCTCGCTTTATGGGAAATTGCTTAGCTTATTGCTTTGATGTATGCTGATTTATAGCTGAGAATACTTTTCAGTTTATTGTGCAAAGGCTTTATGCTTATGCATCAATTCCCTCATCAGTACTCCTTATTGAGTATATTATTCAAATTAGTTATATCAGGGAACTTCCTTTATTAAACATGTTTGCTGTATTATTACCTTTGCTGTTATCTTGATATTATTCATGTTGCCTTAAATAGAAATATCAGTTATTAAATCATGTTCTTTTTTATTAATGCTTAAGAAATTGATTTACTGAATAAACTATTAAATACAAAAATATCTGAGACTAAAGCCCTTTAACTCCTACAAAACTCTCTTTGTTGACTGTTCTAAAAGTCATTAACAATTTAATGCATTATTGGATTAATATAGTTAATTGCTCCTTTACTCATCTCCTTGTTGAGGAATAAAGGCCCATATGACCAGTAGCACGGATTGTTTAATGAATACACCAGATGATTTAGCAATAGAAAAATTTATCTTTCACTTGAAACGAGAACCACTTCAAACTAGTGCTTAAAGTGGAGACAGTGGATCCACACTCCTTTCCTGCTTTTAAAGTGTAAGAGTGGGACCCATTGACCAACTTGTTGTTCCATATCCAAATTTCCCTTAATCAATGCAGGGAGTGCTCTGCAGAGTAGCCAGAAGACGTCTCTGAAAGCAGAGATGGTGTTTATCTGATACCCATCTCGTCGGAGATGAAGAGGCATCACTTGAAGTATACGCTGTGCTGCAAGATCTGATCACTTACACTGTACACCTAGAAACCACCTGCCTGCTGACAGGAGTAATGAGCTTGTCAACCTTTCAGGAGGAGAGGCTATCCAGGAGGAGCAAGGAGCAGCATGATACTGGTGCAGTAGGTCTGCAGCAGCTGAGGACTAAAGAGAACATTCTGTGTGCCACAGTTTTGGCAGGCTGCAGGGTCTCCTGTGATGTCCTAGCTGTTACACCTGATGTTATTGGGTGGTGCAACCTGAGCTGCTGTGCTAATAAATCAAATTCAATGTGACCAGAGCACCAGGGTGAAGAATTACCAGACTGTGATGGAAACCACACTCACCACGTGGGGACCACCCAAAACCACAACTACTGCCAAAGACCCAGTAATCTATTGCTGCAACCTTAAAGACAGGAAAGGGGACAGGCTGCAAAACATACCACCAGGACTGCAGAGACCAATCTCCCTCCTGAGAAGCATTCAACCAACTGAGCAACTGCAAATGTAACAGCGAGGATGGCCCAACTATGACTGCTGTTTCATGCTCAGCTCTAAAAATGGGAGCAGCAAAGCCAACAGTTAGCAAGGTGGACACCTGGGCTTGAGATGATCATCAGCATTGCATCTGCTTTTGGGTGAGGAATGGTACAAAGTCTGAGAAACTGCGCTACTAAGTGTTGAGGGTATAAGTGCACCTGAGCTAATGCATTCTATATCCTGTACAGGGGGAGGGTCCAGTTGGTCCCTGGGAAGTGGGCCCAGGGCCTTAGCAGGGAAAGGTACCATTGGACTCTAACACCAGGACACTAACTTGACTCTTGAATACAGTGTCCCCTGCCTACCTCCCAAAAGATGCCAGAAAGCTTGCATGAAGTGCTTCACAACATTAACATGCAGGTTTACTTTGACAACTGAATACATATACCTTCTAGTAGGATGCTGATACTCACCATGGTGGCTGGCTTTCTCCCCACTCTACCTAAATTTGTTTGCCCAATGCACTCTCTGCCCCTCTTCGTGGACATCCACTGTTAAAAGAACTGAAAAAGCAATATAAACATGGCTGTCTTCTTACATGGTGAACTGTCATTCATAATTCAATGACAGCAGCCCACTATTTATTTTCTGAAAGGGGAATCAAATGTGTGGAATCAAAGAGAAAATAGAACAAAAACAAAAGTGAGAGAGAAAAAGCTCAAGAAGAAATAAAAGGGCTTATACTATGAATTTTGAGGTTTCAATTCACCTCTTACCTACAATTTAGCCCTGTGATCATGCTACACCATGCTATACACTACACTGAATGCATGATGGATCATTGATAGAGTAGCATTCTTAGAAAGTGAGAGCCATCGACATGAGCAAGCTAATCCTAGAAACAAGTGATTTTCAGCCACGATTATGCACTACAAATTTATCACCTCTGAAATAAGCATTAGAGAAAAGAACAAAGGTAACATTGAATAAAATTAGCCCACAATATACTTATCAAATCTTTTTGGCATTACACTTTCTCTCTTGGGGCGACAATTATGAATATCAATATTTGCATCATGTGACAAATTATCATGAAAAGTAGATGATGTAGTTGTTTCAATGATTTCAAACTCCAAGTCAGAATCAATTGTTACTATCAGTACCTGCCTCTAAAACAGAGTTCTTCGAAGTGTGTTTGTCAACTGGATCTGGAAGAGAGGTATATTGTGAAGAAGCTGCTAAAATCTTGTCATAAAAAGATAAATCAGGATTCTGATCAAAATCATTATTTATCAAATCATCATTACAATCTTTATAAACTTTTGCCACCGTGTTCAAATTCCACCAAGATCCATCATTTAACTTCAGAGATCCAAACATCCTTGAAAATTCTGGAAAACTTAGATTCCCCTTTTTGTATATGATGAGGACATTTTATACAAACCCAATCACCCAACTGCACTTTGTCTTTGGTTACAACCTTATGAACTTTGACTATCTAACTCTTGGCTTGGCTTTCTTATCCATAGGTTTTATCTAAAATGAGAAACTCTTTCTCCAGCCAAGGGGGAGATGTAACAGTGCATGGAATGCAGTGCTTAAGCATGGAAAAGGGTGAATATTCAGTTTTTAAATTAGATGAAGAATAGTAAGCACAAATCTTCTCTTGAACAAATTGCTTCAAGTATAACCTTGTTTATCTCTCAACAAAACCATTCATGTTGGGCGCATACGAAGATGTTTTACATTACTTGATATAATTATCTGTAAACAACTTCTGAAAAGCAACTGAAGTAAATTGTTTACCATTGTCGGTGAAAATGCAAAGGGCAACCCTTCTTTAAAGAAACATTCTTTAAAAAACAATAAGGTGTTCTCAGAAGTGGGCTGGTTCACTTGTGCCCATTTGGAAAAATAATCAATTAAAACAAAAGTGTAAACTTTACACTTAGCTAGATTGCCATATGGTCCTAAAATATCCAAAGCCATCTTGTCCCAGGACCTATTAGGTAATTCATACACCACAGGAGACACTATACAAGCGACTAAGGTTTTGACGGAATTACAACAAACTGAGCAATACCCGACAAATTCAGAAACTCGGGCATCCAGAAAAGGCCACCAAAACAATTCTCTTATACTCTGCTGGGTGAAATTTACCAAGGTGACCTAAATGTGCTACTATGATGATGTTCAAGCAAATACGTTTAGGAAGAATGATACTCTCTTCCTTAACAATGAAATCTCCAGACAAGAAAATATAATTCTTCAACTTCCAAAATACCTTCAGAGCTTGTGGAACAGGCTTTTCACGAGGGCAGTCTTTCTTTATAAATTCTTTCACTTTCTGTAATTCCTCATCTTCCATAAAACTCTATTTTCATGCCTCTTTGGTAAAATTATAACCATGAAAAGTTAATACATCAGAAGTAGACTTGATGGAATAATCAGGTAATCTAGACAATCAATCCACAACACAATTAGTAGATACTTGAATATGAATGGCTGTAAAATTGTATTCATATATTTGAGCTAAATTCCTAATCAAGCGTGAAGATGCCCTTCCTATACCATTGCTGTTGAGTAAGGCTTACAAAGGTTTGTGATCAGTCTTAACTGTAAATTCTCTACCCCAAAGGTATGTTTTGAAATGTTTCACAGCCCATGTACATGCTAATGCCTCCCTTTATATGGTGGAGTGTTTAACATCCAATGAGGATAAAGGTATTGATGCAAAGACTACAGTAGTTGCTGTCATGTGACCTTTCTGAGTTAGCATAGCCCCCAGACCTTCAGAACGGGCATCCACATACACATGGCAACTTTTGATTAAAGAGAAACAATGGTGAAGCCAAAATAATGGATTTCTTAATTATCCTTGATGTTCCTTTAACCATGTGAACTTCACTCCTTTATTGAGAACATTTCTGAGTGGAAGCCCTAAATGGTAAAACGTATACATAAATTGTGAATAAAATTCACATGATCACAAAAAGGATCTTAATTGATCTTTGTCAGAGGGAACACTCATTCTTTCAATTGCGTGTAACATAAAAGAGTTGGGAGAAATACCTTCTGATGAAATAGTGTGTCCCAAGTATTCAACTTTCTGAGTTAGAAATGTACATGTTTCCATCTGTACCGTCAAACTCTTATCTTGCAAGACTTTTAGTACTTTAGCTAAATGTTGATTATAAGATTCTATAGAATCAGCAAAGAATAAAGATATCATCCTGGAATGCCATGACCGCATCCATGTTTTTGAATAGAGTAAACATCAACTTTTGAAACACAGATGTGTCCCGAATCCAATCCAAATGGCATGTGTTGTATCTAAAGACTCCATCAGGGGTTATAAATGTGGTGAGATGTCTGCACTCTTCAGCTAAAATCATCTGACAGTATGCAGATTTGAGGTCCAAGGAAAGTAAAATATTTTGAGCCACTTAATTGCGCAAATAATTATTGTATTTTTAGCAAGGGGTAGCAGTCAATAATTATTTTTTTGTTTAACGATCTCAAATCTGCATCCAATCTGAGTGAGCCACTCTTTTTCTTAACCAAAGCAATGGGAAGAACCCATTCAGAGGAGTCCACAGGTTCAATCACACCTTCATCCAACAATTGTTTAAGTAACAAACTGAAATCTTTTCTCACGCTAAGGAGAATATCTCTTAACTTGTGTGTCACTGGAAAAAACTATTTGTTTTACTTGATCATGTGAGAAAATTCTTTAACCATACCCAATTCCTTTTTTTAAACATTTTTGTATTATGTAATGGTCCTCTCAATACCTTCCACTATAGCCATTTAGTACACTGGAACTTCAGAGAAAGGATCCAAAATAATACCAAGATTACCCAGATGTCTCCATCCTAAAACATGTTGGCCTTTATCCACCACATAGATCTTTCCTAAAATTGTCAGACTATCGTATGAGATAGAAGCCACAAAAAATTCTAACTTATTTATGCAAGTTTTACTGTATCCATATACTTTGTCAATGTTCCTTGAAGAAAACTTCAGATACAATGGAAAATAGCGAACCAGAATCCACAAGCATGAAAGTGTTAACACCTTCTATATGAGCTTCACATCTGAGAGGTACTGAAAATTGCTCATCTACTCAGGTAGAAGGAACATCATAGCAATCTGTGTTCTCCACACCAACCATCAGAATTACATTTTCATTCTCCTGAGTGACTTGTTCTTGAGATTTATCATCTTCAATCAAGATTACTCTACCTTGATTTCTGCAAACTGAAGAAAAATGTCCTGTTTTGCGACACTTAAAGTAATCCTTTGAAATAGCAAGACATTTAGCTTTAACATGTATGGCAGATCCACATCTGAAACATTTGCTTTTGTTGCACACCAACTTATTGACCACTTTACTGCATTTATTCTTGTTGAAACCTTGAACAACTGCCACCTCCATATGATTATCTTCATCATCGTTCAATAACCTACACAAACATGTAAATCTTTCTATACCTTTAGACACTTCAATAACTTCCTTCAACAAGGAATTTTTGTGGCCCAACAGTTGCTCTTGAATCTTTTTGTTATAGCAGTGCATAATCACTTGGTCACAGATATACTGTTCATCAAGAGAACCAAATTCGTATGTGGCAGCCACAATGCAAAGCACAGCCACATACGCTTCAATAGGCTCAGAAGCAAGTGGATGACGTGAATAAAAATGTAAACGTTCCATCATAATATTCTTTTCAACAGTATAATGTAGTTTTAACCTATCAACAGCTTCAGTAAATACATCGTAATCAATTTCTGCAAACCCTGCAGGTGCTTTGTGAGTTGGCAAATGGTCAAATATTTCTTGTGGCTCAGTTCCAATGGAATTTATTAAAAGTTTTTTTTTTCCTGGCTGCTGAAAATGACTCAGCATCAATAGCAATCATGAAGACCAAACCATATGCTCCATTTCATAGCCACATCACCAGGACTTTGTTGTAATGGTGGGGGTGGGTTACAACATTGTTGGATTTTGAGTTATAGTGTAAATACAACAGTAAACAGAAATCTGGTACCTGCTGATGTCACACCAGTAATTGTTTGAAAATAATGAAAATAAATATCTAGAGAAATTCTCAAAATGCCTAACAGTTTCTTTTACTCAGCTCATGTTTTACAGTAACGCGCAGTGTGAGAGTGAAAGCGTAACTGATTGATAGATAAAGCGGGAGTTAGTAGCTGCTTAAAATATGGTGACACGTAATGCATATACTCACCGGGTGGTTTGCAGCATGAATAGGAGTACTTTGACCATCAACATGGCTGCACGTAGCTGATATAGGTGCTGGGTGGTTGGCAGCTAATAATCTGCAGTAGGTGGCAGCGACATTCCTAGAAACACTGATGGCACTGAAACAATTACCAGTTCCCACACTTGGGATTTTCACGTGTGACAGCGGCATGGAAAACTGCAGTGAAGAAGGTCAGAGGTGCTTGGTGCTTAGTGCTGCAATTGTCAGATAGCTTCTCTTGGAGCAGACCATGGACAGCTCCTCAATTGTGATGACGGGCGCGGCTGGGGATGGTCAAAATCGTTACCAAAATGTAGTAATGACTGGCGGAAGCAGGTAAGGATCAAAACAGCATTTATTATCATAAAATTCCAAGCAGCAGAGGGCATGACCATCAGGTACGGAGGTCAAAGCTACATTTCTGTGACATTACCAAAACATGCATTCTCTGTAGAATGTAAGAACAGTTACTTAAAATGGAGGCTCGTGCAAGCAGAAATTCGAACAATAACAATTACCTAACAATTACATAACTAGAACACCACTCAATGCCTCAAATTACACTAAACACACAAAGAGAAAAGGATTATCCTTATGCCACTGGAATTTTCAGTGCAAAACCATTCTCACATGGGTTTTGAGGAATTCATTGATTTTGTGTTAGCATTTTAGCGCATGCTGTTTAGATTTCCAACATGTTAAATATATCAATTCCTGGCAAGGAGGTAAATCTGCCATAGGTTTGATTATCGCCAGTGAAATTACTTCCTTGTATTAAGGTATGAGTGGAAATAATTCTACATAACCCTGCTATTGGTGCATTTACCGTATTCATCAGAAATTCGGCTTTTCATTACTCCATCTCTAAATCTAGTTGGCTAAGCCCCCTGAATTATTTACAGCTCGTAACTGTAAAAGTGATGAGTTTTTGCCCTTAACCATTGTACACAAATGACTTCTCTAAGACTTGTAGGTTTTCTGCAACAACAAGTTCATGTGTCCCTTTTTGTGCTGTCAGTAAAGCAGGAGAGATTCTGTGTTTCTTGGCAAAGATGTTAGAGCTAGTGTGTGTTAAATAGAAAATAAATGATAATGACATGTTGTTGTATAGCTATTTTAGCCATATAAGCTAACTAGGCCTGCCGCTGTGCACTTTAACCCTGTTGCATTTTATTCAGCATTGCTTTATTTCTCTAGCAATAGCAATATTTAATTTTATTTATCTCGTACTTTCACCTAGGAAAGCATTACATTCTTAGTAGGACATTAATTTCACTTTGTGCTTTCTCCATCGCTACTGTCAGATAGGGTTGCCAAACAATGTGATATGCAGTGTCTCTAACATTCACAGAAAACACACACTCATACATGGGGACTATTTCTTAGAACATCAGCTGTTTTATTATAACAACACCCCTTTGTCCCAGACACGTTGGATGGAGAGTCCAGCCAGATGACCACAACTGCACACTGATTGCTGACTGCTTCGCTGCAGCTACTTGCCGGACCCCTGATCCATATGGGGACGGTGTCTCTCTAGACTCCTTCTTCCAAGTATGAGGGATGATGTACCCCCAGGGGGGAAACCCAAAGGGCAGATTAGGCTTATTATGCTGTGCTCAGACATAGTTTAGGTAGGAGGAATATATACATCACTCCTAGTCACAGTATGGTAGGGCTAATCTTGTGTTTTACCCTGTTGGTCACCTGATTGCTTTTATTGTGTTTTATCATCCTAGTTATTGCCATACATGCCCTTTTATCTAAAATGCAGTTATTTCAATACATCCTTACTGAACCATATTCTGCCTCTGTTATCTTTGCCTGTATGACACCCATTGGTAACTGAGACAAAAGGAATGAGATCTGATTGACCACAATTCCCCAGATGAGTCTTTCTTCTCATACGCCCAGTTGCCACAATCATCTCGGCCGGAGATGAGGTGCTGCTTCTTAGCTGGAGAACCCAGATTAAACCAACAGGCATCATGTGGTGTGGAACCCTGCTTAGTTGCCACAATCCATGTGATCCTGTCTCCCAAATCCAGTAGCCTCATTACCATAATGAGAACCTACGCAGCAATGTAGTCCGAGGTAGGGATAGTGGTGACGGATTTAGTGCAAAAAAAATCCTAAAACCATAGTACTTATTTGCTGTGTGACCTATGCATGGTGGAAAATTAATGTTATGATTGTATAGATGGCCTTGGAGATAGTAAGTGATGCACCCTATTTCTGCATTACACTGCTGAGACACATATATTGAATTAAGGTCAGGTTACCCCCTGTTCAAGCAAGGAGCCTCACTCTAGTCAGGGTAAAAGAGAATCACCCTCAGCTAGCCCCTGCTTATCATCTTGGTAGCTTGGCAGAGCAATAGGCTTAACTTCAGAGAGCTAGATGTAAAGTATTTGTACCAGCACACACAGTAAGTTAATGAAAACACTACAAAATTACACAACACCATTTTAGAAAAATAGGAAATATTTATTTAAACAAAACAAGACCAAAACGACAAAAATCCGACATACACAAGTCAAGTTATGAATTTTTAAAGATTAAACTCAAAAATAGCGCTTAGAAACACAAAATGCTTTGATGAGGTGTTAACACGGCGTCGTGACGGAGTCGTTCCCAATAATCCAACACCAGCGGTGCCGGACACGGAGTCGCGTAGACCCCCAAGTACAGTACATTTTGTGAAGAGTGAAAACAAGTCGATGCGCGAAGTCAGGGATCGCGGTGTCTGTGCGAAACGTTGAATCCGCGCATTTTGAGTGGCGTCGGTCACAAAGTGGTGCGGCGACTTCCACGGAGTCGCGGACTTCAGCGTGCTGCAGCAGCATCAGGCCTGCGAAGGTCGTCTCGTTCCAGCGAAGATCACAGAGTCTGTTGCAGGCGGCGTCACCGGATTCAACAGCGGCGCCGGTCCGAAGTCGTCCGAAGTCGATTTCCTTGGATTTCCACCAGCTTTCCTTTCAAGGGCCCAGGGACTGGATAGGGCACCACTTGTCAGAGCAGGAATCTCTCCAGCGACTCCAGGTGCTGGCCGAGAGAAGTCTTTGCTGTCCCTGAGACTTCAAACAACAGGAGGCAAGCTCTAAATCAAGCCCTTGGAGATTTCTTCACAAGATGGAAGGCATACAAAGTCCAGTCTTTGCCCTCTTACTCTGGCAGAAGCAGCAACTGCAGTATAGCTCCACAAAACACAGTCACAGGCAGGGCAGCACTTCTCCTCAACTCCTCAGCTCTTCACCAGGCAGAGGTTCCTCTTGATGTCCAGAAGTGATCTAAAGTCTGTGGTTTTGGGTGCCCTTCTTATACTCAATTTCTCCTTTGAAGTAGGCCTACTTCAAAGTAAAGTTTCTTTTGAATGTGAAATCCTGCCTTTCCCAGGCCAGGCCCCAGACACTCACCAGGGGGTCAGAGACTGCATTGTGTGAGGACAGGTACAGACCTTTTCAGGTGTAAGTGACCACTCCTCCCATCCCTCCTTGCACAGATGGCTCATCAGGAAATGCAGACAACCCTCTAGCTCCCTTTGTGACACTGTCTAGTGTGAGGTGCAACCAGCCAAACTGTCAAACTGACCCAGGCAGGGAATCCACAAACAGGCAGAGTCACAGAAATGGTATAAGCAAGAAAATGCTCACTTTCTAAAAGTGCCATTTTCAAACATACAATCTTACAATCAACTTTACTAAAAGATGTATTTTTAAATTGTGAGCTCAGAGACCCCAAACTCCACATGTCCATCTGCTCCCAAAGGGAATCTACACTTTAATCAGATTTAAAGGTAGCCCCCATGTTAACCTATGAGAGGGACAGGCCTTGCAACATATATATATATTTTTTTAGCAATATTTCACTGCCATGACATATAAAACACATTACTATATGTCCTACCTTAACCATACACTGCACCCTGCCCTTGGGGCTACCTAGGGCCTACCTTAGGGGTGTCTGACATGTAAGAAAGGGAAGGTTTAGGCCTGGCAAGTGGGTACACTTACCAAGTCGAATTTACAGTTAAAACTGCACACACAGACACTGCAATAGCAGGTCTGAGACATGATTACAGAGCTACTTATATGGGTGGCACAACCAGTGCTGCAGGCCCACTAGTAGCATTTGATTTACAGGCCCTGGCACCTGTAGTACACTTTACTAGGGACTTACTAGTAAATCAAATATGCCAATCATGGATAAACCAATTACATACAATTTACACAGAGAGCATATACACTTTAGCACTGGTTAGCAGTGTTAAAGTGCTCAGAGTTCAAAAGCCAACAGCAACAGGTCAGAAGAAATAGGAGGCAGGAGGCAAAACGATTGGGGATGACCCTGCATAAGCAACAAAAGTCCACCAATTAGCATTATTGATCATCTCCTTGGTCAGAAGTGCTACAGTAGCACAGCCATTTCAGTCACAGAGGATTGCACTGAATCTTCAAACATACAAGTGTGTAACTGTTGCTCTTCCCACATTTGTACTGAACATGATATGATTCTTGAAAATAGCAGCATATTCATGGATTCCCCTCTCAATTACCTTATTACATATCACTAAGGAGCTGATTAACAAACGTTTTTGAAAGGCTGGCTACCTATATACCATAGATTTACATCTGTGCTGATGTGAACAGGCATCCTCCATTTTTCGCTCAATGTTTTATTTGAATTACAGTGATCGCAACCTGTCCTCTATCTACTTTTGTTTTGAAGCTAAGTTTAATTTCTGCAAAAAGTAACTCAGGCAATTTTTGTGATCATGCACATTCATTATAAGACACAAACAAGTAAACAACAACTCATTGAAGTCAGTTTATATTGGGAACTCTGTAAACATTACCCTTAGATGCATCTACTACCCCCAAAAACTATTTCATAGTGTCACTTCTCAGGACTTGGACTATATGGCTGAAGGGTGCTAACCCCTCAAGATTACTAGTTAGGGAGACATATGTATGGTAACTCTAATTGTAGTGTTCCCTCTGGGATTAAAATGTCATTTTCTTATTTTAAAAAAGGAACATTTGAAGGAAACCTTCAAGACAAAGTAAAAAATGGCAGGGCTGTAACTGCTGTATAGATGATTTAGGTGTGTGTTCTACCTATGTATAGCTAGAATGTCACAAGGTGGATATGTGGTGAAAGAGTATCAATGAGATGTGTAAAAATACATTTAAAACCATGCATGAAAAAGACCTGTGAATAGCTGTAGACGATGGCAGCTGTGCCCATATAAGCTAAACCATTTTTAAGTATCAGTTTCAGACAGCTTTAGCTGTCTAATTGTACACCTATAGTTTTGAATACCTATACCTAGAGAGGACTTTGGGTCAGCCCCTTGTTCACCATTCAATGGATTTGTTATCTAGCTCAAGTCTCAGCTCTTCGTTCAATGGCTTTCCTCCCTATTCTTGCATTTGTCCTATCACAGAGTATTCTGGTGTCACATTATCCAGGCTAGATGCATTGTATTCTCCCACTGCTAACTTGGAGGGACCCTTTTATTTGGCTTTCAGCACTCCATGAGAATGTGTGTCTTTCTCAGTCTCTCTTTATCTATATTTATTCACATCCCCACCCTCGGGCGCTTCCCATTTTCCATTTCTTTTCTTCCAATGCCCTTGCCCCCAGGTGTGCTTAACTGACTCCCCTCATGTCCTCCATCCCACTTCCTACTTTCATTTATTTCTTTTTACAAGGGTTTGACAGTTGCAAGGTGCTACTGGACCATTTCCATCCTCTTTTTCCTTTGTGTGTTTTTTACTTTTAATATCCTGTTCCAAAAGGGAAGTCGACCATGACAAATTAAAAATTCCAAAACGGTTGTGCTTGCGTCATGAAGCATTGTGAGATGGCCTGCCGTGCTTCTGTATGTATTTGCATACACTGTGATACATTGGTGGCCATTCTGGCATCAGTTAATGCCAATTTAAGAAAACACTGGTGAAACCAAAAGCTGGATCTTTGTGTGCTAACACCTTTTGGCATTGGCAGTGCTTGCTTACCTCCCTTTGCAGATATCCCAAATCTCACAAACTACATAACCGGTCATTTTTAGAGATCAGTTAAACTTCACCATGGAAAAGTTAAAGTCTGCAGTTCAAATACAATCATGTTGGTCATGTTGGCCACAAAGCGTCTGTGAAATTATGTCAACTGAACCCGCATTTATTCTGCGGAAAATATGAGTACATTCCACGGCGCCTTCGAAAAGCTATGTCTTTTTGGAGAAATAATAAATGTTATTTTTTGTCATGCAGGTGATAACCCAAGCTAGTGGTACTGCTTCACATCACACCATCCACACCCAGCCTGTGGGAAACCAGTTTGACAGGGTGGACGACTTCTTCATTCCCAGTACAACACTCATCATTAATCATATCCGGTAAGTTGCATCAAGAAAGCCCCCTCTTTCCCCTCTACGCCTGCAAGTCGTGTTTGTTCACGGGAAGGGATGTCACGTTTAAAAAGAGAACACTTTGCCCTTGTGCTAATGAGAATTTTATTGATCGCTGTTTCCCCCTTCCTAGACTTGAAAACACACATTGTGAGTGACACGAATGGATTTGAGAGTGAATTTAATTGCTCGTTTCAATTAGGGTAAATATCGAGTTGGTTGATTCTGTTTGATCTTGGATTCTTATTTAACTTGAGTTTACACCATACTGTGGAAGATTCTAGCAGCATTAACGTATACGACTGAGGGCAGGCAGGTTATTCTTCTGCCAATTGTATGTTTTGTTGAACAAGCAACTTGTCACATTAGGATGTCGTAAAGCCGCTGTACTTTTGATTTGCACTACCATGTTCAGAGAACTAAACTCCAATGTCTTCATGGAGTCTGAATATTCCTGTAAGCGGTGCAAAGGCTTTATTCAGAAACAAAAGATGTTTGAAAAGCCTTCCTCTCCTATTTGGCGACGATATTCTCTGCACACCTCATAATGCATGAGTGTTTTTTTATGAGCAATTACACGTTCTGTTTGTACAGAACTACTTAGCATGCGGTTGCTTTTTTTGTACGCTGATGTGCGATTCTTGTTACCAATTAACTCCGAAAGTATTTAATTCATTAATTGTATCCCCAACTTCATCCTCTTAACTAACTAAACGCGCACAAAGTTGTACATTGGTGAAAAAGCCAAGTTTGAGCATCAAGAGGTGTGAAAAATATGGCGATGCCAATAAGTACTGAAACGTGCACGACTCCTAACTGGTGCAAAGCTTTATCGTTTGGAACAGTTTCAAACTGTGCCCTGTGCAGCACATTTAGTCCATGTCAGCCTTGAAGAGCAACCACTGCTTCTGTCTGAAATATTTTTTCCATTTTAACTCAAAATAATGGATAATGTTGTTGCTTAGGGTCTAATGTGCCAGTCCCATAAATAAATACGGCATGCGCAATTTGCACAAAGGCTAGTTTGCAAATGGGAATGCAATTTGTGACATCCGTAGTAATAGATGCCTCGTAAATTAGCCAGTTGTGAGGGGTCGTAACATGATCCGTCTTATGAATAGTAATTATGAAGGTTGCAATGTTCCACCCTCTGTGTCTGGCTGTGAATTGTGGGCTGCAGTCCTGCAACGGACAGCAGATCTCCGTCTCTGCATTTTATCTCCATAACAGAAAGACTTTTTTTAATGGAGTCAGTGTGCAGTAAAGAACCAGGTGTAGTTTTAACGAATATTTCTCATTTAGGAATACATGGGGGGAGCTGGTAGTGGTCTTATTGCAAGTCAGTTACTACCACAATTCGGGGGCTGGTAACTAATCACTGGTTGTGACTGCATTTACAGTAGCAAATCATTGATGCATTGCTTTCCAATTTGTATATAGGAGTGGGACATTTCTTTCATTTACCCTCCTATTTGCGATTTCTAAAGGATTGTAAAACCCTTTCACGAAGCTTATAGAAGGACTTTTGTATGTTGTGAAAAGCCTTTTGCGATAACGAATGCCATTAATTTGCTAAACATAGGTTGGCAACCACATAAGGACTTTGCATATGTACCCTAGAGTTCATAAATATCATATCTTATATAGCAAATTAGGTGAAGGTTTATCTTTATTATTTGTGATAATGTATTGCAAATGTTGTTGGGATTCGCCCATTTTTGTACATTTGATCCCAAATGGAAGTTTGAACATTGGATATCTTTGGGTATGATTCTCGAACAGACGAATATGATAAATGTCCTGTTATAAGACTACCAAGAAACCTCTCAGCGTCTGTTATTTTTTCAATCAAAATGACATATCTCGTTTTCTGCCGTGCAGTTATTAGGTCCACGTTCTAGAAAATACACATAACAAAATGTAGTCTATTCTTGTAAACAATGACTCTAAGATTATTTTAAAAAAAATACCAGCTGTATTAGTTAGATAGCGGCCAATTAATGAAAATACTAATGGAAACCCCAAAGCTCAAACAATCTCTGAACAACACTAGTTCCCTATGAAAATAACTAACACACACAAATTACTTTTGCAAGTACAATAGATTAATTTTGCCACCTTCTTGAAAGATTCTTGAAAGATTATTGAAAGCTCTGAGTTTTGGTAAAAAAAGACAATGCCTTTATAACAAACAATAGTTAAGGTAAGGTATGCCAAAGAATCATCACATTGTGGGAAAGGGGATAAGAAAAACTATCTTTGATCCTTGCTTACAGGTATGCCCAAATACATTGTTCTCAGACAAACACATGTAGAACCAAATTCCACACAACTCCTTCCTCGCAACTGAAAGAAGTAAATAAAACATAGGATCAGAGACACTAATCAAAAGTATAGGCATTGTCACATAGGTATGTTAATACCACCCTGTCCCGGACAATAAATGTTTTCCCAGCTCTGGAACTATATCCCCCCCAACTCCTTGAAACCAGAATCAGAGGAACAGACAATGTCAACTTGGCAATTCCACACTCTTCGCCTGCGAGTCTAGCTGCATTCTTAAGACCGTGGGCTAATTTGAAAGCTCCTTTTCAAGCCTTGTGTCTGCAGAACTTGAACCAATACACTCCTCTTCAAAAGCTACTGTTTTGACAGTCTTCTACTCCTCAAAGTTTTTGTCAAACAGTTTAGTCATGGCTTACCCTGTATTTCTCATTGGCTCACCGTTTGCATACATTTATCTTGTATTTTTCTCACAACCCGGGCTTTGATGCTGGGATCCATTTGCAAATAACCCACAATGGCACTGTCTGGAGGTGCATTTGGTGCCAATCTGTAGTTTTCTATAATTCTTCCTACTATTTACTCTTTGCATTGCCCAGTGCCGATGGCCAGTCTACACACTCCTTAATAGTTTAGTTAAATATTTACCCCATACTGTTGGCCTCTAAATGGTATAATGATTGTGTTGTCAACATGTCTATTAATCTTCAGAAATTCACTTATCTCTGGCAGAGTTTAATCATCACTTCCTGAATCTGACAACTACCTTTGCAATCTACTTAAACTGCCACAAAGCATGCTCATGGGAATCAGTGGTTTACCTTCACACAGATAAGTTTCTCCCAATAAGAAGTCCTAAATATCAAATCATACCTTTACCACAGGAGAGTAGCCAACTCTATAGGACTAACTGTTGGTATGACTAGTGTTAGCATTTTTCAAATTCAAACTGGTGGAATCATTATCTCTTACAGAATTTAAGGTATGTTCAACTCTTTGCCATGTCAATTACCTCTCTTAAGAGCTAATTACCCTTTAGTTAGACCTCCTCTTTAACTTCCAATGTTCTGTTAGGCAGTATGTACATATGTATGTTTATCATGCTCACTCGTAATCTACAATTTGAAGTCTTGTTTGGGGGGACAGGTGTCACCTTATGCTGACTGACCCTCTATACACTTCTTCATACTGAAACTGTTTCTTTTCAGCATTACACACAACCCCACACATATATCTTAAAATATTGAGACCTTTCGCTTGCAAATCACCTTCAGTGGAATCATAAGGTGTTCAAATACTGTACACCTTCGGAGACCAAATTTTAGTTTTTTTCCTTTATATATTTTCAAACATTGGGACAAACTCTGCCACACCGTACCACAGCAGGTTTTATTCCAAGGTGTCTTCTAAGAAAAGAGACACCTAGGTAAAACATGATAACATAAAGGTATTGGTGTGCATTGCAAGCTTCCTTAAAAATTCACATAATGTTAACAAAACAACAAAAACTAACAATGCACAACAAAACACAAACACAGAGTCAGAAGAAATAACACACCCACCCATTTAAATAAAGAGAAAGTGCGACAATTTATAAACTCTTCTAAACTACAAAGAAAAAAGACCCTAAAAAAACAAAAGACTACTAGATATCTGTTACGTGTCTCTGTAACTTAGTACGCTTATTGACAAAACCACACCACACAAATGGGGATAGAAACCTGCAGTGGTCACAAACCATATCACTCCAATCCAAGGCCTGAATAATTTCCACATAGCTGAAAGATAAATTCCCCCACTCTCTGGAAAAAAGAGTTAAAAGCATTTCAGCAGATTACCGCAACTAGTACATTTCAACTGCACAACTGCATCCATGACCACCAACAGAGAACAAGCACTTTTTGTTGATACCGGCCTGGTTCACTTTACCAGCACATCAAGATGAGTTGCAAACATAAGTACATAAACATTGTGCAGCTTGTTTAACCTGTTTTAAGGTAGTTTCCTCATCCATTTATGAGATGAGATGTTGTCTATCCACCATTGCTAGGTCAACAGCATTGCTCAATCTTTGTTTGGTCAAGGTTTGATGACTCTTGACCTATACATATCACAGTAGGTATGTCTCATGTCAGGACACTGACCTTGTGAATGCCTTGTTCAAGCATTCAATACACAGAAACACAACGGTAGTGACAATACCAGACTGAGGCACATTTCAATTTCGAAACTGAGAGGCAAGGTCCAGACTATAATTGGCAGTAGAATGCTGCCGTTTGTGTAAATAAGCAGGCAATGCCTACCGCTTGTTGGACATTGTTTGTAAATGTACCTCTTAGGTCCTTCTAAAAGGCCCAGCAAACTTTACTTCACTGACTTGATTCTAGTCTTGCCTGGCATGGAAGTCCCCCAACAACCAAAGGAGTCAGGGAGAATATTCAGTACCTTGAAGCTGCTAGAGCGCTGCTGGGACACCAGAAAGAAGTTTTTACTCTCCTGTTCTGGGTTCAACAACCACCAGTGCGCAGGTGAGACACCATCACTTTTCTCACCTATGGAGATCATCTGAATCTTTGGACTTGGTGACAGAGGTAGTAGTCAGAAACATCCAATCACAAATCAATGACATTATACCATAACATATTCTGTACACTATAAACTATTTAACTCTAAATGCAACTGCAAACCAAATAGTTTCAAAGCTTTATTACAATCCCCAAATCAACGTCACATACATTGTGTGCAAAACTAAGTTATAAACATACATAAAAACCATAGGCTGACAGAAACGTTCGAAAAGATTCAACCTGCTCAACATCAGTACTGTTAGACACTCCAAAAGAATTATGTAGATTAGAAACAATATAATATGAACATTATTACCAGAATTCAAAGCAGATAATGATGACATCAGTACATAATTAAAATACAGTTTTAACAATTTAATTTCAGAGCTTGGCCATTCCTGACACTAATCAGAAATGGGACTTGCATGTGTGGGAACACGCCAACACATGCGGACAAAAGCAAAAATAAAAGAAGACAAAAATAATTTGGAAAACAACTAACTAGAATAACTCACTACAACAATATGCTGGTGTAAGTCACTAGGCTAAAGGGAAACAAGCCACATTTAGTTATACCTCTCCTCATGGGACAGCATACAGTGTTGATTCATCAGGATGGAGCTGTCAACGTCTTCTAGCGTCAGTTGATAGCAGCATCAAGATGGTGCAGAACACAAGCTGCACATAGGACACATTTGCAGTTCAAAATTAGTTGGCCTTATTAGTGCTGAACCACATAACAGAATAAGACAGTTAAAACTATAATGAGAAAACTCATTAGGGAACTTAATGAATAAAAGAATGTGAGAGAGCAGACTTAAGCAGACATAAACTGACTAGAAGGAGATCTCAAGACAGACTGACTTCAAGCAGGCTCAGAAGGGAACTAAGTTCAATTCCAATGTGCTTCACTAATTAAAATAATAACCAAGATCTATTTGTTTGGTCCTTCAGATGGGCACATACTGGGTGTCAGATTCAGCATCCAATCACTGTAGATGGCACCACCAAGTTTGCAACTTTCAGAAAAATTCTTGGCAAAAGTGTGCTGTCATCTTCCTCCGGTTCCAGGATTCTGCCAAAATATTACATTTTCTAATGATTTGCAACTTATAGTTATTTTCACATGATCGACAGTAAACTAACTAAAATACTTTCACATGAGTAAAGTAGTTTCTCGCTCCATTCGACAACTAGAACAAATATTGTTACATTATTGCATCTGATACATGTCTCTTCTCGTGGAATTCAATAGAGCATTCAACGTTACATTAGCAGCCTAGGGAAAGAATTCAGGTCAGAGAGTACAGAATAAACAAATAAAATGTTCCATGACTGCTTGCAAAATGAATCTTGAGGCCTAGTCAAGTTAAGAAACCTAAATGCACAGTAATACATTTAATGTATTAATAAAACATATTGCGCACCCATATATTCAAATCAAATATATAAAGCAAATTATGTTTTTTCAAGCATTATTCATGTTATGTCAAAGCAGTTTTAAACATGTATTTATTTTCTAAAAACATAATTCATTATAGAATACATTCATCTCAATGTAAGTGTGTTTAATTCATATTCAGTTAATACTCATAATACATTTTATTTCTACCGTTTCCATCTAAAAAATAATACTTTCAGGTTAGTGTTTATAAATAATCCACTAAATTTATTAGTTCAAAATGTTTTCATGCTTAGTATGGGGTCAAAATACAATTGGTAGGCACACATGTTCACCACAATTTAAATGTGCACATTTTCATTTCTACATTATTTTCTCTGTTTAGCCTTATAAACGATAGGTTAATTAGCTGCCATATGCTACTTCTATGCCACTAATTTATTGATAATACTTGATCTCTCTCAAAGCCCTCTCTACCTGCACCACAACACATGAGGCAGGTTGATGAAAACAAATCCTTGATGACTGTCTGTGTCCATGAACATTGTGTGAGCACTTATAGCCACTCACCTGTGACATAAGTCAATTCCCTGAGGGATCAACGACTAAAATGTACTAGTGAGGTGTGTGGTGAATCTACTTGGTGAGCAGAGTTCTCCCTCTGTGTTCATGAACATCGTGTAAGCCCTTGTCGCCACTTACTAGAGACATAAGAAGGCCCCCTGAGAGATCAACAACTAAAATGTACAGGTGAGATGGATGGTGACTGTGCTTGGTGAACACACCAATCCCTCCATCAACTTTCATTGTTTTAATTTTTTTCTCACTCGATCTGCTGAGTATGGTGGTGGAGCACAAGGTTGGCTTGGCAGCAAGCCAGATCAAGAAGCTCCTCATTGTCTTTTGCAAAACTCATGTGAACATAGACTTGTAGTCCATATGTATGTATACATCCTGAATGTTAGCCTATCTCCATGTTGTTCACAAGACTATACACTACACCTCCAAGGCACTGTCCCCTTTATTTGCAAGCTCCATGGACATTGTAGTTTTCACTGTGCTGCTTTGCTCAAAACTTTTTTTATGGAAATATTGCAATTCTATGTGTATCTAGCATGCCCTTTTAAATATATGCAACCATTAGTGGTTCAAAAACCACATGTTCAGGTATATACTGCATTGTTTTGATTCAGAGTTACTCCATAGTATGTGTGTTCAGGGTTTCACATTAGATTTTTCCAAACATTAGAGATTCAGGAACATTATATAGAGTGTTAGCCATAGGGCCTAATTTAATTGCTTTGAAACATAATTATCATTAGATTACCACCTTTGTTGTGAGACTATGCCTACATTGTGTTATAGCAGTGTAACATATGTTTGTTGAGTGGTGCACTTTATAATTTCTTATTATTCACAGTGCAGACATTTGTTATCTATGCAAGATTTTACTGGTCCTATTAAAAAGACAAATGTGCACATTTGTTTTTACTCATGTGTATATCTACTACTAACCCTAACTGTAACTATACAGCTTTTCCCTCTAAATTATTTCTGACTGTTGCTTTACACCTAGGCGAAGGCTTAAACTTTTCCATCCCACTCCACGACAAGCTCCTAACAAAGTATTTATCACTGTGATGTTATTCCAAGTAAGTTTACAACAATATTTTACATACTGCCTACTTCATGGACATATTCACCACTGGATCAGAGACCTCTGCATGGGGGGCATAACCTCCTTCACAACAATGGTGACCTCTGCCACAGAAATGGAGACTTTGGAGATTAAGCAAATACTATACATATGACAAAAATCACACAAACTTGACACCCTTTCACTTCTAACCAAACAAATACAGACCACATCCTACACTCCCCGGGTACTATGGGAGAAGACAGCCTTTGTAGTAAAAATTGTGTTAAAACACCACTAACCACAATAAGGTCTGCCTTCATTCACCCTCAGAGAAGCACAGAAGACAGAATGAGGCAGGAGGTCACAGACTCTGTTAAAACACTGGGGTGGGTGGGGAGGATCACACCATCACAAGTAGAGCCACAATTAACATTGTGTGAAAGAAGGCATAGACAAAACCAGTGCTAAGCAATGCTTATTTTACATATTCTCTACTCTGGTAACAACACACTCATTAAGAAACCAAGTTAAAGTAATATTTGCACGCACCATTAACAGATCCTTACGTGTGTAAAAGTCACATCTAACCATAAAGCAGTTATTTTGTAAACATTATTGAAAATAATATATAAACACCTAGGAATTTGACAAAAAAAAGAGTGCCTTTGATCAGAGGAAAAAGGTACACTTGGACAGGAGATGGACAAATAATTAAAAACATGTTAGAAAATGTCAGTGACCAAGGCTATATACAAAGCTCAAAACATAAAGAATAAATGTATGAAACCCATGCTTAAGGAAGTGAGATATGGAGTTATACCAATTTATTTACCTTATCTGGCATTATAAACAAGTTTTTACTGCGACTGCTATATCTTCCTTGATGTTACCCTTCATTTGTCATTTACAAGGAACTTACACTGGGTATTTTCTAACCTTTGTTGTTGTGGCTGTCTGATTGGCTTAGACCTGAAAAGGGCCTTAACTGTTTCATCTTAAGGGACTGTATGTTCCTCGATCAAACACTCAGAGTTGCCTGGCTAAATTATGTTAAAACATGTTTTAATAAGTCGGGAAGTCCGGAGATTTTTGATTTCCCAGAGGCCATTGTTTACAGCAGTTTCATTTGGACAAAGAGGCATTTATGACCTGGAAGTTCATTCAGAGATGTAGATGTGATGGATTTGCGTCCCAGGACATGATGCTCTTTGAAATGTGTTGTTCCTTTTTTAAGAATTTGTGAAAATCTATTAATTATGCTTTGTTGGTTGGTAAACATTTTAAACAGGAACACCCTCATTTGCTGTTTTGGGTGTCCAATATAATTATCTGCTTTCATCTGGCTTGTTTTTTATCTGGGGCTATTTGACTAACAACATTTTTATTATGTAACTGATGCACTGTTTTGTGAATATTATATTTTTTGTGGTTAACATTTTCTAAACCTCATAAACAAAGAACATGATATATATGAAACAGTGTCCAACATAAGCAATCCACAAAAGTTTTAAAGTCCCCAAAATATGTGAAATGTTCCAAACTAATCAAATGTCCAAAAGAAGAATACAGTTAATCCCCTAAAATAGAGAGTGCATCAGAATTGTGTTTCGTGCAGAATCTCGTCCCAGTGCATCTGGCACTTGTTACCTCCTCAGCTATAGACACCCACTGAACTGCATCACGTTTTGGTATCTCTTGACCTCTGGGTTTATGTGGCAATGCTGAGCTGGGTCTCTGGATCCCCAGGGAGCTGAGGGTAACTATGGAGGACCCATTTGCAAATTCTTTTAATATCTTCAACTGTGAGCTGGGGCTGTTCTTGTTGCTTAGCTATGTTGGGGATTTAGATTGAGAAAGGAGCATGCGTAATGTATTGGGTGCTTTTGTGGTGAAAGAACGACTAAGAATGGCTAAAAGACTGTTTTATAGTTTGCAGTCTGTAACGGTGGGGAGAGATTGAAATGTTCCAAAAGACATGGCTAAAAATATATTACAATTTTGCTGTAATATATACACCAAATATGCACCTTAGAAAACATCTCCAGTATGCTTTTTTAAGATGAATAATTTTACGTACACAAATGAAACATTTGAAAAAAAATAAAAAAAATCATTCAGTCCATTTATGACACAAAATGACACTAGTTAAAGAAAAGGAGGACATTATAAGAACACACTAGACCGCAAACATGACTTGCCCACTCTCTTAAAACACATATGCATTTATGCTAACATACACTTACCCCCATTATGCTGCTTGAAGGCTTTCAATTGAGCATGCCTGATCAGCCAGTCTGTTTTCAGGATCCCCACCCATCCCTGGGTGTATTTTAGGTTGCTGAAAATACGGCTTGAATGAAATGCCAAAAATAACTTGGACTTTAATCTTGATTGAGTGCGAAGGTCCTCCCAGTGCTTGTGGCACTTGTTTCCTCCAAAAGTATAGACACCCACTGCACTGCATTACATTCTGCTGTCTCTCTAAATCAGTGCCTGTGTGAGCTGATTCTCTTGGCCCCCAAGGAGTTAAGGGTTACTTTGGAGGAGTGCATAGCTGAAGGTATAACGTTCTTCATCTGTGTAGCTGGGGCCGTATGTTTTTGCCAATTGGGAGTTTAGATTGGCAAAAAGAGCAACATTATGGAGTTGGGTATTGTTGTAGTGAAAGAATGACTCAGAATGGCCAAAAACAGTTGATTTTGTGTTCTTGGATGTCGTTTGCAATCTGTAACAGTACTGGAGATGTCCTTCCGAGAATGGAGGTTCACACCCCGCATGCAGGAATATATTGCACATGCAGAACATGAACCTCACATACAGAATATGCTGAAAGTGTTGATGGAAGAAAATTAATGAACAGGGAGTGGATTGTGACATGATGTTCTAATAATTTATGGTTTACATGTTTTTATTAAAAAAACCTGAATACTCTGATTGATCTAACCGTAGAATTCTAATTGTGAAAGTGAAGTGTAAATTAAATAAGAATTAGAATATATCCTGTTAGTAAAACAATGTTGTCTCAGGATGGTATACTTCAAGGTGTATTAGTCTATCATTTATAATTGAGTAGACCCTGTCCAACCACATAAATGAAGCAACCAAACTAGCTGATCAAGTAAAAAAGTGAATATGCAAGTCAAGCCTGCACCTGCATATCCTGACTGCTATTCTGTCCCCGACCTTGAGATGTGGCCATTGATCAGGTGTAATGTCTATATATAAGCCCCATCACACAAACTTATATATATATATATTATATGCACCCACACAAACACACACACATATTTACATATATGTATGTATATTCGAGATATATATATAAAACAAGAATATCAGTCATTTCCATAAGCAATGCATAATCAAGTACCACAATGTAATATTATGAAGGTCAGCACATTGTAAAACATGCCTGGTAAAAGCATGCATGGTAGAGGAATGCTTAGTAATTACTAATATTACTGGAAATGTATGCATAAGATGCACATAAGCCCACAGTAAGACACTTGCAAACTTTGAACATTCTTTCTGAAACAGGCCTGGATAGTCAGGTGTAACTCTCACCTTAGCCTAGAATGGGTCATTCCTATTAACAGTAAAAGCTTTGAGGATCGGTTCCTGTTGCGCCCAAGCTTTAGTGTGCGAAGCAAAGGAATTTCAATGACATCCAATCACAGTGTTCAGAGCTTTTCTTCAAAATGTAGTAGCGGTTTCAAGGCCCTGTTATTATGCTTTAGTGGTAAATTCACGATTAAAGGTGGCTTTACCGTTTTCCATAATAAATTATTTACGAGAGTCCGATAATGTCTTATTTGAAATTTAAGTAGAAGTTGTCCCTGTCATTCAACTACGAGCTGGCTAGCTAATGACTTTGGGATACTGTAAGTGCAAAGGAAAATTGTTTCCTGAAGTTGAACCATAGAGATAAAGATACTTTTATGGCTTTCCACTTGTTTTTGACATCTCCGCCCCAAGGTCACTCTGTTTCCCTTAACTTTGACATGCAAGGAAGCACAGAACCTTACTTTTAAGAACCGGTTGGTAACGAAATGTACTTTTGTTTAGGTGTGTTATTAGCCAAGACCTATTGATTTTACTAAAGTTATATGTAAAATTTATACCTATGGGAGCTGCCAGCCAGCCCTCTTAATCCAAATGTCTGTAATTGTGTCATTCGCATTTTTGTTCCGCCAACTACAGCATACTGCAAGGGGCATTGAGCCATCCCACTTAAGCCACTGGATCACTTCACAATAAGTGACCTCTTTCTATGCTTTCACATGGAGAACGTACACACACAAAAAAGTTCCCTTTGGTGCCAGATACCACTATGGAAATCTGTACTCTTTGGGACCAAAAATACTTTTGATTTTAGCCAATGTCTATCTTTTTAGATCGATGAGGGTCCGACAGCCTCCTCAACGATACACTTTAGCAAAACACATGCAGTTTGTCTTCATTTGCTTTGGTTTCCAAGCGTCAAGAAATGTTCTCTTTCACTTAGCAGAATACCATAATCACAAGAGATAAAAGGGGACTGAACTCCAAAGTTAGCTCTAATAACATTCGTGTGACACATTGTGGAATGCTTTATTATGGTATTCAGATTACCTTTTATACTATTATTGTTATGTATACCTGGGAGCAATATGTCTGAAATACTCTTGCTATTAGTTTAACAGTTGCATGGAAACAAGCCAGGAAGTTCTTCTTTACAGCAGTGTATTTTTTATATACAGTAAAGAATATCTTGCAGTACACCTGTATTTTGAAATACGGAGATATTAATAACAATGATGCAGTTGAATATTTGAAGGGTTTTTCAAAACTGTGTCAAGCTAGGACCTTCATCAGATAATTAAATTCGAATTTTTCAGCAAATTAAGGGGATGGAATTTTCATTACTCCGCATGTGATGGGGCTGGATCTCTTTCACAAAACATTCTACGCACTTAGCAAAATTAAGATGTAATCTTTGTGTGGTTCACTTATTTGGTCTTTGTGTTTTTTTGAGAATGGCAATGTATTTTAATTATTCAAAAAATGTTATGTTTGACAGTATTTTCTGCTTGGAAGTGTTTTCTGCCCACATTATGAAAAAAAAAGTTGAGAGAAACTGTGTTACAGCAGGTAAATACGCAAACACATATCCCCACCCACAAATTCAAAGATTTGTGCATGTACAAAAACATTTTCAATCCACTTTTTGTTTAGGGGCAAACAAAGAAGTATTCGTGAACGTTCAAGGAGCAAGTGTGTTCACTTGCTGGGACATGAAAGAGAAAACCCACTACTAAATGGCAGTACCAAGGCAAATTTCACAGGAAAACTACTCTGAAATGTCATGGCTATTTACCTGCCCACCAGGTAAATTGTGTTTTTTTTTTTCCTGCTATCTACTTGGCCACTGACTACACAGTAGAAAATATTTATTATCTGGCTGGGTCCTTGAAAATAGCAGACAGACTTCACTCTTTACCTTGCACTCTTTGGCCGATGTCTGCAAATTGGAGGAAATCTTCACTATTTCCAGTTGCTGGCTAAGTGTTGGACCTGGCCCTTTTACAGGGTAATTCCCCAGACTTTTTGCTTTTTGCCTCCTTATTTTTCTGACCTTTGTTGGCTGACGTTTTGACTCTGAGCACTTTTTCACTGATATCCAGTGCTAAAGTGCATGTGCTCTCCCTTACACAATTGGTATGATTGGATTATACCTAATTGGCATATTTAATTTACCAATAAGTCCCTTATAAAGTGGTATCCCTATACCCAGGGCCTGTAAATTAAATGCTACTAGTGGGCCTGCAGCGCTGCTTGCGCCACCCACTGAAGTATCCTGTCAAACCTATCTAAGGCCTGCTAGCGCAGAGCCTGTGTGCGCAGTTTCCTGCCACAGGGACCTGGCAGCTAAATTTACTTGCCAGGCCCAGAACTCCCCTTTTACTACATGTAAGTCACCCCTAATGTACGCCCTAGCTACCCCTTTGGGCAGGGTGCCATGTATGTAGAAGGCAGGACATGTGCCATGTTGCGTGGCCTGTCCTGGTAGTGACAAACAGCCTAACTTGGTGTCTCACTGCTGTGAGTGCTGCCTTCTCATAGGATTGCATTGGAAATGCCCTGCCTTATGTGTAAGGGGTATTGTCTGATTTATGAGGGGCAGCGTAGGCATGTTTGGTATGGTTGTGATAGTAGTGAGAAATGCTGCTTACTGAGGTAGGTGTATTTTTTATTACTATCACAGAAATGCCACTTCTGAAAAGTGCGCATTTATCTGTGCTTATGACTTTGGTGTTTTGCAGCTTGTCTCCAATCCATGTCTGGGCAGACTGACAGTTGGGGTTTGTGCATACTTCTCAGACAGCCTGAACACAGGGAGGGTGGAGGTGACACAGAGGAAACATCTACATATTGTAAAGCCTTCCTGGGCTGAGAGAAGGGAGAGGCGGGGCACACCTACATTTGTAAAGGCTGTGCCCTGGCCTCACACAATAGGGTCGTTAACCCCCACTGATATTTGGAGCCTGTGCTGAAAGGAGAGAGGGGGCACTCCCAGAACCAGTTGTAACTGTCTGGAACCTCCTCTCCCTACCATTGTGAAACACACAGTAAACCCAGTATAAGTACAGGGGAATTTTCCCCACATTTTGAACACTCTTGGGACATGAAACTGGACACAGAACGCTGATGAATGGACTCACCAGGAAACCTCCTTGGACTGCTGCTGCTGTGCAGACCTGTGACCTGCCTGGTCACTAGAAGGAACTGCCACCATCTGCACCCCTTGTGCTGGCCTGTAGCTGGGCCACCAGCCCTGTGCTTCTCCTTGTTTTCTTGCTGTTCCCAGGGGCAGGGTGCTGTGGCCCCTGACCCCTGCAACCATCCCTGCAGATTCGGCTGAAGCTCTTTGAAAAAGCGCTCTCTTAATTGCTGAGGAAAAATCACTGCTGCAGCCCAGGCTGCAGATTTGGCCTTAGCGCTTTGAAAAGCACTTTATTTTGCTCTTCGAATCACCGCCACAGCCTGGGCTTTGGAACTGTGCTTAGTGCGAGCTCCGCGCTAATCTAGTGCCCCAGGGCACAAGGAAGAACCAACCGGAGCAGGTGTGCTCCTGTCGGCGCCCCCAGGGCACGGTCTGCTCCCAGGAGCGCCCCCGGAGCACCAGCGGCCTCAGATCTGCAGACTTCACCGCGGCGGCCCAGGAACACCGCTGCACACTCGCGCACCATATCGGGTGCAGGCGAGTGCCTTCTTGGGCCCCCGGAGGGGTCTGAGTTCCGGAACAACTACCTTGCAGGACACGGGGAGGGCACAGGAGCACCCCCTTCCCTGGTCTCTGCGCTAGGAGCAGAACGCTCCTCTTTTCCAACTGGGCCAGTCCTTTGTTTGGAACGGGGAAGGGAGACCTCGACGGAGGCCCCTTCCTCTCGCACCCATATCTGCTTGTTGGGCCCGGCCCGGCCCCCCACCCCGACACACAGGGTGTGAGGAGGCCGAGGCAGGACCCCCCCAGATCGTGGGCCCCCAGAGGGGCCTGTTTACCGCGAGGAGAGGGTGCCAACCACCCCTTTCCCCCAAAAGCACTGCATGGCCCCCGTTTGTCACACAGGAGCGCCGGGGCCCCCTATACTCCTCTTTTAGGCACGAGGAGTGCCTCTTCATCCCAATCAGGTACTTTTTAGGCAATATTGGCTCAGTGAGCCTAGTATGGACCTTGGGGGGGTTTATATGTTCCTACCTGCTTTCATGACATTACATATATGTGCTGATGTTTCTTTTATTTGCATGACAAGCTGATATGTATTTTTATGACTTGTGATCTGTTTTCTAATGTTCCTTTTATGGGTATTTAGGGGTTATTCATGACAAGTGCATATAACTCTTATTGTAATTCCTAACTACTGCTTATGTTGCAGAATCCTGAGTACTTACGTGTTCTAATGTGACAACTGCATATTCTTGCAGAGTATTAGTAACTTGTGTAACATTCTGGCAACTGCTAAGGTAGCAGGGTATTACTTACATGTAATGTTGGTCTAATTATGTTTTGTGCAATACAGATTATTTTTACATAGCTCAGTGTTGTGTTTACTTTGTGGTGTACATTTTGCGTCACATGTGTTGTGTGTGTTGTGCAAACGCTTTACACATTGCCTCTGGGATAGGCCTGACTGCTCGTGCCAAGCTACCAAGGGTGTGAGCAGGGGTTATCTTAGACATGTAACTCCCTATGCCATGACTAGAGTGGGTAGGTTCTGCCTGGCTGAGGTGCATACCCTAGCCAACCAGAACCCCATTTCTAATACTAAGTAGTAGAGAATCTGCACTGATTGACTGGCCGCCATGCAAAAATCTGAAAAACTTCATTAGTCACCCATCCACTGGCTAAATAGTAGAGATTCTGCACTGTTTGGGTGGTGGTCATGCAAATAACTCAAAACCTTCACTATTTACCTGGCCACTATCCAAGTAGTAGAGATTCTGCACTGATTGACTGCTGGCCATGGAAAAAGCAGATAACCTTCATTATTTACCCATCAACTGACTAAATAGTAATGATACTGCACTGTTTGGCCAGTGGCCTTGTAAATGGGTGAAAACTTCATTATTTACCTGGCTGCTGGCTACATGGTAGAGATTCTACACTGTTTAGCTGGTGGCCATATATATATCAAAAAAACTTCACTATTTAACCAGACGCTTTCCAAATAGTAGAAATTCTGCACTGTGTCCCTCAGACGTGCAAACAGCAGAAAAGCATCACTATTTAAATGGTCGGTGACTAAATGATAGTGGTTCTGCATTGTTTAATTGGCAGAATTCAGAAAACGTCTCCTCCCCCCTTAAGCTGCCAACATCCTGTCCAAAGGGGGCCACTTCTCCTTTGCTAAATAGTTTCCACCTTAACTTAGGGGTTGTTAGCTCATCAATGGCTTACGACAACTATCACAGTCACAAATCAAAATTTCCTTTTTGAAATGAAAAGGGCAGGGAAGAAACACATTTTATGAACCCTCTTATTTGCAATTTAAATTGAAAAAATACTTCTACTAGCCTAAATAAATTTCTAACTCATAAAAACGGTTTTGTACATTATGATAAATACTTTGTCATCACGTGCTTTGAGATTTTGAGACATGAGGCTCTTGGTGTTAAAACCGGCTTAGATGCAGGCACTAATTTATATGTCTAAAGCTCCCAAGTCCTTGAATGTATCCAAGTTATTTTGACAGAGATGGAACTGAATGGCACTTTTTTACACCAAGGGTCAAAATGTAGTGAAGTGGGAGACCCTTCATGGAGTTGTCTTCTGCTCTACAGATAATCTGACTCCTTTACATTTACCTGCAGATGTGACTAATAATAAATATAATCAGAATCTTTGCAAGACTAGTTAAAGCTATTTTCTATTTTAAAGCTATATAGTTGCTCCTACTCAAAAAGACATTTGGAATGAACCAGCTTGAGATGTATGATTAACAAATAGATCCATGTTTTGAGAACATATCATTTTCTGCATCAAATCAGTGCATTCTGCAATTATTAATTCTGGTTCAATTCAATTAAATAAATCACACTAAAAGACCTGAAAACATTGATTTGTAAAAGCAGAAACCACAAATGGAAATGTTGTATCCCAATAAAATAGATTAATCTAATATTTAGGGTTACTTTTATCAAAATAGAAACAATTGCATAGGGCCCCTTAAAAAGTGACTAAGACAGTATAATTTGGAGGCCTCATTCCAATGTTATGACTGATGCAAGACAAACTATGGGCCTGATTTGGAGTTTTGTGGACAACGTTTACTCCATCAGGATGGTAGAGGACAATACTGCTGACATCCTGAGTGATCTCCACATGGTGATGGTGGTTTCTGTCTGTGCATGAAACATTTGAAGGACAGTTCAGTCAGACATGATGGTTAGCTGGCAAACTTTTTAAAAAGTGTTTGTTTTCAAATACAAACTCCCAAAGCAGGAGTTTGTTTGTAAAAAGCAAAAAACAAACAAACAACGAATGGTCCCCCGTGCTGAGAGTTTTCTTCAAAGGTGACAGGACCATTATTTTTTACCTGTCCCTTACAGCCAGGTTTCACTCTAAATAGTCTTGATGGTATACATTCCTTCCTTTGATGGCCCAAAGATTACTAGGCCATCAGAGGACGTATTCCTTTCGAGAAGCCACAAACAATAGGAAGGCACTGTAATTAATTGAACTGAATGTCATTGGAATATAAATGAATGTTTTCATTAAAGTAGAGAAAGACATATAGGCATCAAAGACACAGAAGAAAAGAAACTCACGTAGATTTATATTCATTGACTTTATTACAAATATTGCAAGAAATAAGACACTGAATAAACAAAGACATTTTGCTACTTCCATTCTTCTGACCGACTGATCAATCATTTCACACTTCCACTCTAAGACACATTTGCCAGGCAGGGGAAGTGTATCCACTATTGGGGTTTCAGTACTGATTTGCAGTGTTTTACTTGCAAATATAACTTTCTGGTTGTCGCCCAGGCACTGCCTTTGAGCTGGGTGATGGCCCTCACAGCAGTAGCAATATTGCTGGCTCCAAGCAGAAGTATCCACATAAGGATACAATGAAGCATATCAGCATCGGACTGTTGTCAGTTTTTTTAAGTAGTCATCAGGCACCGATAAAAGGCAGGCCTGCTGAGAAACTTTGAAATCTTCATCAAGAGAAATCTGTGACCTACGCTTTACTTCAGTCATCTACCTTATGTGGTTACTCAGGACAACTAATCAGCAGCCCTTTGCTAAAAGGAACCTCACATAATTTTTTTAAATAGCTTTTGGCTAGTCTCCTCACTTCAGTTTTGGGTCTCCAGCCTCTATCTAACTTTTACTCTGTAGCGAAGCTGTACCTACTCTCCATCACGTCAATCAAAATGCATCCCACTGGTCCATGCACTAAGGATTTCATTGCACAAGGTTTTTTACTACTATACACTTAGAGGCAGTTTTACTAAGGGCTTGTTGTGCCTTTGCATCAAGCAAAATGAAGGAAGGCAACACAATCCCTTATATTGGGTTTGCTAAGCCATACAAACCTTCCTTGTGTAGTTCTGCATGCCTTAGAAAATCTAGAGTAATGCAAGTCAACACAAATCACTGCCTGTATTACCCTGTGTTTGAAGGCATTCCATGTGTGGAGCATGGGTGTTCTCATGCATCCATCCATGGATTTTGATGCAATCCCAGATTCACCAAGGTGAACAATTCTAGGATTGCGTAAAAATGGTACACATTTCTAAATGAGACATAACAAGGAAAGATATCACTATTGGTCTTTGTTGCTTCATCTTCCTATGTCTGCAGCATTCTACAGCAGACCTAAAAAGAGGACAATGTCTCAAAGGATTGTGTTTGTAATTTTGGAATCCTTGCACAATGGCGCAAGGGTGCCTGTGTTGGCCCTAGGCAGAACAGAGTGCAAAACACAGGATAGAGAGCAGAAATACAACATACCTTAGTAGATATGGTGCATTTCTGCTCTCTTGCTGTCATGCATTGCATGACTTCTTAGTAAAGCTGCCCCTTGCTACATACCCACCTCACATAAATGCAGATAGAATGTCAGCACAAAGATCTGGGGGATCACCCATCTGAGACAATCTATCTGGAGCCTCCATCACATCTGTCCTGTTCGTCAGAGCCTTCTTATGATCTTAAGCTTCCCTTTGTTCATTGCCTTATACCTTCAACTTATTTGGTAGTCATTAACCAGACTTCAACCATCTGAGTTTTCAAGCTGTTTCGACCATACTTTACAGACCACACTCATTGACACCCATCCCCCTTTAAACTGCAGTGGCAGGTTTCAGTTCCTATAACCTCAGATTCACCCTCAGACTACGGTGGCAGCATCAGACCTTGTCTTCTGCATTTAGAGGTCAGTGTGCAACAGTCCAGGCTTTTTATTCACTTTGTATGCTGTGAGTTTTTAGGAAATACTAACCAGTTCTACAGATGAGCTGAAGTGGGGGTTTCAAGTGGTTGGCTGTACAGGAAGCATGTATAAAAACCATTCACATCACAAAGGGATATCTTAATAAAGGTGGCCTAGATTCATGTAGATGTGCTCTTGCTTCTGGTCTTCTTCCTTCAAATCCAGGTCCTCCTGTGCCTTTAGGTGTTGGTCCTCTTCCTAGCTCTGTTCCAAGTGCTCCTTTTCTAGGTTGTTTTTGGTTCTTCTTATCTTCATCCTGGTTCTGGTCTAACTAGTTCTGGTCACCCTGTTACTGGTTTCCTGGATTTGGGGGATCTGTTTGTAGTTCTATCTGGCCCTGGCCTCCCTGGCCTTGCTTCTGGTTCATTCTCATATTAGCCCTTTCTGGGCCTCCTGTTCCTGGTACGTCTGATCCTCATCCTGATTCTGCTGTTCTGCTGTTCTGCTGACCCCTATTCACCTAGCCCTCTTGTCCTGGTTCTTCTAGGGCTGCCACTCCTAGTCTTCTTGGTTAGACTCATCCTGATTCTCCTTACCCTAGTCCTTGTCCTTTTGGTCCACCTGTTAATGCCTCCATTGGTACTGATCCTCTATATTAGTTTGTCTTGGGATGGACTTGATCATTTTGGTCCTAGTCTGACCCCATTGGTGCTTGTGGCTCTGGTTTCCCTGTTGCTCAACAGCCTGGTCCTACTATTCTAGTTCCTAATCCTCCTGCTCCACATGGAACTTCAGTTCCTGGTCCCTTGGTTCTGACTTCTTTGTTCCTCCTATCCCTGTTCCTGCTAGCTCTGCTTCCTCTACTCCACATAATCCTCCCAGATCTGGCCCATGGTCTTAATGGCCCTAGTCCACCTATTCCTGACCTGACTCATACTCTGGGATCTTCTCCAACATTTTATGATACTCTTTACCCTGGTCCCCTTGCCCATTGTCAACTTGGAATAACTTGTCCACTTTGTCCTGATCCTCCTTGTTTAGGTCATCCTGTTCTTAGCCACCCAGGTGTGTCATCATGACTCCAGTCATCCTGGCCTTGTTTGTACTTGTTCTCCTTATCCTCCTCAACCTGGTCCTGCGTGTCCTGGTTAGCCAGGTCCTGCTACTCTGGACCTCTGTGAATTTAGCTTCCTTTTCTCCTTGGTTGTGGTCCCACTGGTTCTCTTAGCTCTGATTGCCTGGCCACCTCTTCTTTATTGTTCAGGTCCTGTTCTCTATATCTTCCTCACACTCAGTCTGGTTTGACCAGCAATGGTCTTCCTATTTCCAGTCCCTGCAGTCTGTGATCTCTTCCTAGTGCTGTGCCCACTAGACTTGATCTTTTTGTTTCTAGTCCTCCTTGTTTGGGTCTTTGTATGCCTAATCCTCTTGGTTCTGATATTTCTGGTCATCCTGGTCCTTTCAGGCCCCCTTCTCCTAACCCCCTCTTTCTGGTCCTCACGACTCTTGTCTATTTACCCAGTCACTTCTGATCCTTCTCACCCTGTTCATCGGATCGGTTCTTGGTGCTGCTGGTTCCTTTGGTCTACCTGGCCTCATATGTTGTGGCCCTCTTTGGCCTCATCATCTTAGCTCTTGGCTTCCTACTTTTGTTCATCTTTGTGCTCCTGGCCCTGTGCCTTGTCCATATGCTCCTTCTGGCACTAATCCCAGTGGTCTGGGTCCTCTTGTTGCTGGTGTTCTTTGTATGTGTCCTTCCAAGCCTTGTCATTCTTGTTCTCATACTCCTGGGCATTCAGGTCCTATCCTCCTAATCTCCCTGGCTTTGGCTGTCCTGGTTCTCCTGATCTTTCTCACTCTGGTCATGCAACCCTCAGGCCCTGGTCATTCTGCTTGATCTTCCAAATGCTGGTTGGCCTTCTTTCCCCAGATCCTCCTCACCCTTGCTGTGCTACTTGTAATGATTGTTCTGCCTCACTTAGTAATCTGATCACATTCCCCTAGGTCCTGATGCTCAGGATCCTCCTAGTCCTGTTTTCTGCACTGCTGGTCATGATTCTTTTAATTTACCTAGTCTTCTTGCCCTGGCTTTCTGAGTGCCCATTGCATTAACCCTCCCCCCCCCTTAGTCATCCTAATCCCTGACCTGCTCATCCTAGTATCCTAGATATACTGGACATTGCCCTTCAAGTCCTGATCTTCTTAGTCCTCTTCAATCTGTTCCTCATTCTCCTGGCCCTTTTCCTCCTGCTCTTGGTCCCCATTGCTCTACAGTTACTTGTCCTGTCATAGATCATCCTACCCTTTCTTAGTTTTGATGTTGCTTGACCTCAGGTTCATGCTCATCTAAGAACTTCTTGGCCTTGAATTTTGTTATCCTGGTTTGACTGGCCCTCATTCCCATGTATTCATGCCACTAGTCATTTGAATCCTGGGTCTTCTGTTTGATACGCTGCCAGTCCTGAACCTTTTCATTGTCCACACCCGAATTCTCATCCATCAGACCTCCTGGTCTGGATCCTCTGGTTTATCTAGTCCCCTTGTTTGCTTGTTCCCAGTCCTTCTGATCCTGGTTGGCTTGGTCCATGTAGTCTTAGTTCTAGTACTCCTTTGTTAGCCCTCATGTATCAGGTCTTCTGATGCTGGTTCCACTGGCCTTGGTTTCCCTAGCACTCCTAGTCCCCAGTCCTTCTGCCCCATCCTACTCCTACTATTCCTCCTGGTTTGCCTATTTTACCTTGTTCCTGTCCATCTGACCATGGGCCCCTCTATTATGGTCCACCTAGTAATGGTCCTATAGGGTTTGGTCTTTCTCATCCCTCTGGCACTGCTCCTCCTAGTTCATATACTGCTAGTACTCTTGGTTCATATATTTCTTATCGCCCATGTTTAGGATCCACCTGAGTCTGGCAATCCTGGATCCTCTGATCCTTGTCCCACTGGACCTACACATTCTCATCCTTTATAATCCCTGGCCATTCTAATCTAGATTCTCCACGTCCTGCTAGCCTTTGTCCTTTCCAGCTGTGGTCTTCTTGGTCCTGGTCCTTTTGCTTCTGACCCTATGGTCCTCTTTGATCTGAAGTCTGTGGTCTTGTGTCTCCTGTCTCTGGTCCTTCTCTCCGTTGGTCTCCTGGTACTGGTCCTCTTTGGTCTGTCTACTTGAGCCTGCTACTCCTAGTCTTGGTTGTCCTCATCCCTTGATGTCCTGGTCCATGTGCACAGTCCCTCATAGCCCTCCTTGTTGTTCTGGTCCTGGGCCTTCTGTTCCTTCTACTTCTGGTCCTACATTACCTTTAGGCCCTTGTGCACTGGGTCCAGATCCCCCTGTTCAACATCTTTCTGAACCTCCTGATCCTTCTCATCCTGGTCTTGGTACCCATAGTGCTCTTTTTTATTGTCCTATTCCTCATTGATTATTTGTTCATGTTTCTCTCTGACATTGGTAACCCTGGTCTTCATAGATAAGGACTTTCTTGGGCTGGTTCCTCATGTCCTGGTTCTTGTGGCTCTGGTAATCCTAGCCCTCCTAGTGAGCCAACTCTTGGCCCTCATTCTCCTAGTGTTCATCCTCCTCCTCCTACTTTTTCCTTCTCCAGTACCCTTCCACATTGACCTTTGCCAGGTACAGCCTCCAAGCCTTTCGGACACTTTGTTTTGGCTTCCAGATTTATTTTGCTGAGACAGCACTATCAAGTACTGAAATTAGGTCCTAGTAGAGGAAGTACCTCACTACTTAAAACACTGCTTAACATGTTAAAAATCAAAACTACCATTCCGAAGATGCATTGAGTGGGTGACTAAAATGTCAGTGTGACAGAAGAGGCCTCGCATGACATGGGGCCATTAAGCATCAAAGCCATAAACCTACTTTGCTGGGCGAATACTATGAAAAAGTGTGTTTATTCTCAGGCAGCAGACTTAACTCCTCATATGGATTACCCAGATGCATTCCATACCTATCTCCTGCATTCACTTGCCCATTCCACAGAAACCCCATTAGAGTATCTCACGTGTTTTACCTCTTGCAAGTACCCCAAAACACTTTGCTTAAAACACCAACCTCCTACTGTATGCATCCCTCCCTCTGGTGCCCAGATACCAGCTGTCTGCCTGCAATCCCTCTTTGCTATTTCTTGTTGATTGCTGCTGTGTTGCCAGATTTGAATAAACAAACACACTCCTCCTTTAAAAGCAACGCTAGCACAAAGCATTCCATAAGAAGAAAAGGAGTATAATGAACATTAAAAAAGCAATACATTTTAATGGGTGAATAAAACATGTATGTAACATGTTTTCAAAACATACTCAGTATTAGTTGATGACAGCCAAATACTCCCTGACTGAAGCACAACATATCTGTGTGCCATATCCTGAAGCTTCTGTTTGATTTCTACAAGACTTATTTGAATTTTAAAACAGCATAAATGTTTTTATTCAAAATTGATTTTACTTTTTTTTTTTTTTGTAAACCGCTTAGCTTAATTCATGCAATTATCTTTTTACAAACTATTGTACATTTGTATATGAATGTACTTTCCAATGCTTCATACAATGTGATCCTCACTACAAGCTGGTCACCACACTACCCTTGCCTGGAATCCCCTTTTTCTTTATGCATGGCTAAATAAAGACCTCCGTCACTCTATTTATCCAGCCACTAGTCAAATGTACATCTAATAGTCTATGGGTGATAAGCAGTGATTATGTACTATTTTAAGGTGTGCTAGAGAGACCACTGCAAGATGGTTGTAGCCTAGTGCAACTCTGCCGACCAGGAGATTAAGGGCCAGCTGTACAACCTTTTATTTTGTGACTCGCAATTTGCAATCTGTTTGGGAATCATAAATTGTGAGTCGCAAAACAAAATGTACAACAATGTTCAGTACAGTGTTTGCAATTCCCAATGGGTTCGCAAATTACCTACCTCATCAATATTCATGCTGTAGGTCGGATATTAGCGACCCCATTGGGAATGGCCACACTCACAGGGATGGTGGCCTGCTGGGGACAGCAGACCACCATGTCTGTGACTGCTTTTGAAATGAAGCTTTTTTTTTTTTTTTAAATGCCGCCCGTTTTCCTTAAAGGAAACCAAGATCCATTTTCAAACCAAAAAATGAAAAATTTTCTTTCAATTTTTTCAGAGTAGGCAGCGATCCATCTGACCTCTACCTGCACTGAAAAAATATTTTTGCTTTCATTCAAAGTAGTTAAAAGGGTCCCTTAGGGACACCTTCCCATTTGCGAATGGGTTCGCACAAATTTGTAATTGGTGGTAACTGTGATTGTTTTGCTACCATAATTGCAGTTATAAATCATACATGCCACTGCGACTCGCAATTAGAAAAGTATGCCCTTGGAAGGACCCTTCCTAATTACGAGTCACAGGAATTTGCATGCTGCCTTGCAAAATAGGGATGGTACATGTAGGAGGCTGGCCTGGTGTGTGGTGGGTACCTAAGGCACTTACACCTTATACCAGGTCTCCCTTATTAGTGTTTTGTAGTCAATGTCTAGATGCCAGGCTCGCTAGAAGTAGCTGTAGATCTAGGAAACATGCAAAGCTCATGCAATACCACATTAGTCACACTTAGTACTTAAACACATGAAAGATAACTCTCAGTGTTACAAAAATAAAGGTACTTTATTTTGGTTACGCAAATACCAAAAATACCATAGAGGCTATACTCCCTTAGTAGGAAAACAATACACAAATGATACACACTAGTATGCAGAAATAGTCATTAACACTGTTAGAAAGCAGTGCAATTAGTGAAAAGCGCAATAAAGAGAAATAGGGCTAGGGGGAGAAGAAACCATATACTAAAAAAATGGAATGCGAAAGTCGGTCCCCCACCTAGGTAAGTGTAGTGTGTAGAGGGGAGCTGGGAGTACTAGGAAGCCCAAAAGTAGGTACCACAACCCACCAGGCAACCCGGACAGCAGGAGTAAATCAACGTAAATTCCCCTGATCACACACTGAGAAGAAAAGAAGAATTATGCAAAGCCCAGAAGAGGCTGCAAGACACCAACAGTAGATTCCTGGACAAGAGGACCTGTGGAAGAAGGGGACCAACTCCAAAAAGCACAGCAGAGTCCAGGGAGGGCAGGAGCCCCTACCCATCAGGATGAAGGTGCAAGAAGTGAACCATTGGTGAAGAAGAAGAGTGAGCACGGCACCCAAGAAGATGAAGTCGGATTCCTGTAGGATGCAGGTGATGTCCCACATTGGAAAAAGGATTGCAGTCTGGTTTGGGTCTTCGGGTTCCACCAATAAGCCTTGGCACACACAAAACCCATAGTTAGCAGAAAGTGGAGCTTCTGGGGACCAGAAAAGATCAAGTGGACTCAGTAGAGGAAGTCACAGGGGACCCTCAGCAACACAGAGAGCCCACAGAAGCCCAGGCAGTGCCCACAGGAGTCCCAGAGGAATGGGACAGAGAGTCGCAGAAGAGGCCCACGCAGCACTAGGAGAAAGGCTCCCATGCCACCGGAGAACCACTCATGGAGCCATGCATCACAGGAAGGAGTGCTGGGGGCTGGTGTTTCAAGATGTCTGAAGATTCTGTGGAAATGATGCCAGCAAGCCTTGGCAGCTGCAAATGATGCAGTGCATGTTGCAATCCGTATCTGAGAAATTACCCAAGAGAGAGACCCTAAATAGCCCTGAAAAGGGGATTGGTCACCTAGCTGGGTGACCACTTATCAGGAGGGGTCTCTGACGTCACCTGCTGGAACTGGCCACTCAGATGCTCCCAGAGTTCCCTGCCAAGCTTGAATCCAAGATGGCAAAACCTAGCAATCCTCTGGAGGAGCTCTGAACACCACCCCTGGGGTGCTGATGGACAGGGGAGCGGTCACATCCTTTCCTTTGTCCAGTTTTGTGCGAGAGCAGGGACTGGGGGCCTCTGAACCAGTGAAGACTAATTCATGCAAGGAGGGCACCAAATATGCCCTTCAAAGCATTGCCATTGGTTTGGGGAGGCTATCCGTCCAAGCCTGTAACACCTATTTCCAAAGGGAGAGGGTGTAACACCTCTCTCCCAAAGGAACTCCTTTGTTCTGCTTTCCTGGGTTTGAGCTTCTCAAGCAACAGGACTGCAGAACCTGTCTGGGAAGTGGCAGCAGCTTGGGGTGCTTGGAAACCCTCATAAGGCTGTTCGGACAATACTGGGGGTCCTCTAAGAAGCCCCAAGAGTGCATGTAATCACACAACCAGTGCTTTCAAAAGCCTTGGGGTATGATTCCAACATGTTTGATACCAAACATGCCTATGTTTGGAGTTAACATTATGTACCTGGACATAGGAATTGACCTATGTCCATTACACGCATAAAATGGTGTCCCCACTCTCAAGAAGTCTGGGGAAATGGGCCTTGAGGCTTGTGGGGGCACCTCTGCTAGTGCACAGGTGCCGTCACTTGCATGCACTTTTCACCCTGCCCTCTGGGCTGGAAGGCCTGCCATAGAGGTGACATATAAGTGACCGGGTGCAGTGAAACGTGGCAGTGAAAGGGTGCTTGCACCTTTTCACGCAGGCTACAATGGCAGTCCTGCAGAACCCTTTCCTTGGTCTCCCTATGGATGGCAAAATATATGCTGCAGCCCATAAGGATCCCCTGGAACCCCAATGTCCTGGGTACATAGGTACCATATACGAGAGACTTATAACAGGGCACCAGTGTGCCAATTGTGGGTGAAATGCAGAATTTTGGGAGAGAGAGCATAATCTCTGGGGTGCTGGTTAGCAGGATCTAAGTGAACACAGTCAAACAGACTGACATCAGGCAGAAAAAGGGGGTAACCAGGCCAAGAAAGAGGGTACTTTCCTACAGTACATTAGGAAAGGCCATTTTGCAGGCGTAAAAGGTGCAAAATCACATTGTACATCGGGCCCTAAATCCTTTAATTATCTTCACCATCCTGCACAATAGTGTCCTGATAACAGGGGCATTGGAGTGGGGAGAGTGCTGAGAGCAGGTGTGTCACATAATTAAGCTCAAAAGACCCAGATTGCACTTGACTACAGCTGCTGAGGGCTGCTTCTATGGAGAAGTGATATCTGTGTTACAGTCTGTGGTTGTGCCTGGGCCTTGTAACCATGTGAGGCACCAGGAGGACCTGGGACGCTGCTCATGAAGAAGAGGTAAAGCAGCATGAACCCTGACTGACGGTGCTGCCAAGAGAATCTGCTTGCAGAGGCGCAGCTTTGGGCTGTATGAGAACATGGCAGATCCCCTCCTGTAGTTTGTGCTGCCGGGACACTGTCTGGTCTGTGCGCCTTGCGGGTGCCGATCAGACAAGTGAACTCAAGGCCCCTGCCTTCCTGGAGAAGCAGAGGTGGGTGATTGTGTAAGCCAGTGAAAGCTGACAGTGACGCTGAAGGCCAGCTAGTTGAAATGGGGCCAGTAAAAGACACTGAGGCCTAAGGGCCATCAAGGTAATTAGTGGGGGGGCACTGCCATAACCCTGAGTACGAGCTGTGAGAAGTAGCTGGCTTGGCAAGAGGGGGCTTCAGCATCTGGAGATTGGCAGTAGTGGCTGAGAGAGAAATTGCAGTTCAAGAGTAGCTGAAATAAGCTGCAGAGGAGTGCAAAAAGAATCCCGCTAATGGGATGTAGCAAGTGGCTGGCCTGTCCGATGAAGATAGCAGAGGCCTTTCAGTGAGAGTAGCAGTGGTGGGAGACTTTGCGGCTCAGGAATTGCTGTGGTGCACCATGGAGGAGCGATACTGGAACCATGTTATTGCAGGGTGTAATCTGAAGTGGCAGATACAGAGACATGGTTGGTGCAAAAAATTTGGAGGAGAAAATGATAGTGTTGACTGCCCTGTTTGCATTGGCTCTAATTCAATTACCTCCTCACAGTATAAAGGTGGCTGCAGACACAGCCACACCACACCTGTACATAGACACCCACTAAGAGGAGATGGAGACTCACTTGAGGCACAGCCTCTGGGTCTTACTACCAACTGTGCGCCTGGCAGGGAACACATTGCGGATGAGGTGGTCCTGTGTGCATCAGTGCTTACTGTACTGGCTGTACTGGGGAACAAGATCTCTAAATCTTAGAGGCACCTATTTTGCATGCCCCACTGCTGTGCTGAGATTGTTGACCAAAATGGGGGAGAAGAATAAAAGTCAACCTCAGATGATGTTTGAGATGAAACTGGCTACCTAACTTGAGCAGGATTTGTCCACAGACCAGGAGCGGACACCATCAATTTAGTGAGCTACTGTGTTAGAGACCAAGATTATAGCCATGCAACAGAGCCTGCAATCTATAGATGGGAAGACAGACACTCTGAATCTGTGCATGGATCATTTAACTACCAAGTTGGATAAGCAGGCAACGTTTCTCACTGTTGCAGAGCAGCGTATCTCTACAACAGAGGATGACATACAAACAATAGACGTTAAGTGTATAAACATGAAAACGTACTGGCCTATCATACAGGCCAAGAATGAGGACCTAGACGCGGGTTCACACCATAACAATGTACGCATAACATGAAGTGACAAATACAGGAAAAATTGAACAATATGTGAAGACTCTGTTAACCAACATCTTACAGCTTCTCACATTTGCTGGTGGTCAAAAGAGCACACATTGCTGATGGCGAGGCCACCACTGGGAGCCCCCTGTATTCGATCATATCCAAGCTGCTAAACTACGGGAACACAACACAGTGCTTCAGATTGCAAGGTAGAAGAAAGAGATCAAATATCTGGGTAACCTTTTGGCACTCTTGCCGGACTTCACAGTAGGAGTGCAGGCAACCCGTAAAGGTTGTCTGCCTGTCAAAAAGAAGCATCAGCAGGCAGAGATACTCTATGCATGCTACCTGGCCCATCTGTGCATAGCTCACAGAAGGACTTCAAAAATCTTCATGACACCCAAAGCAGCAATGGAGTTCATTAAAAAAAATTCACCACAGGTGTTGTGAGGAGTCAAAATAAAGGTTGATAACAAGAGCACTTGAGCAGCAAAAAATGCAGAGATTATTAATACCCCTTAGTTGCAGCTGACATTGTACCAGCTGCTACTGCCTGCCAGTGGGGAACTAGGCCGCAGGGCTGTCTGCACTCCCAGGAGAACTGGAGTGGCACTGTGGCAAAGTCCAGGCAATGAATGAGATGTTACCTGACAGATGGATTGTTTGAGTTATAGCTTATGCCACTTAGCAGTGGTGTGACCCTAAGATGGGGGCTCTAATTATTTGCTTTGATGCAGACTGTACACCCAAAACATGGCAGACACCTACCGGACAGAAAGCAGCTGGAACTCCTAGACACCTCCGTGCATCTGGGCACCCTTACGAAGGTACAACCCAGATGTTAATTCATTGTGATACACTAGCAGATGTTGGATATTGTTATGGCTTGGTTACATTTCTGTTCCTTTTGCTTATGGTTTATGAGATTGCCTTTGGCACAAGTGGAATGCTGAAATGTATGGGGGGCTTAACAACCCCTGTAAAACATATTAAGTACTTGCCTACTTAGATGGACATCATATACAAATAGCACTCCTGTAAGAGAAGCATCTGACACAATGCACAGAGAATAATGTGGACACCAGGTGGGCAGTTAGCCGTTGAGCTTCTTCCTGTTTGTCATACTCTAGAGGCGTCCTGAAATAGGTTAAAAAGAGCAAATCTTTCATGGTCACTTACTCAGGAACAGATCACCAAGGCTGATATATGATAGTGCAGGGACATATGTGTGGAACCATAGTGACCCTAGTGAATACTTATGGGCCTAATATTGAAAACTCTGAATTCTATACATATATTTAGAACAGACTGCACTCCATTTAGCCTTCTGCCGTTATGTGGGGTGGGGATCTTAATACGTGTCTAAATCCGGTGCTCGATAGATCAGAAAAGGTGGAAAGGCATGGTAGACAGGCCACCAGAGTTCAATGCAAAGGCATAGGAGAATACTGTCTTTTGGATTTGTAGAGATTACAGCATCCCACAAGACTGGAGGGTACATTTACCTCATCAGTGCATGGCTTGTGGTCCCGGGTGGATTACTGGCTGGCATCCCAGGAGGTGAGCGTGTGGACTGTAGAGGTGTAGCAATTGCCTAGAATGCTGTCAGATCATGCCCCAGTGAAATTGATGGTATGGATACCTACACATAATCCCACACAGTTTACCTGGAGATTCCCTGATACTGCACTGTTAGAGCAGGTGTTCGTGAGGGGTTGCATTCAGCTATTACTAAACATCTATTTTAAATGTGTGGTTTGTAGAGGAGGTAGATACTTTCTGGGAGGAATTTAAAGTCACCATAAGGGGGTTTGCATCAGCACACAAGCAGTAGTTTTAAATGACCTACACCAATAACTGCATACCATAGAGAGCAAGTTAGTTCACTGGCATTTAATTACAAAGAGATGCCTTGTCTGATGACTATTGCTGCCACTACGACAAACTACAATGGCATGGTGGAGCAAGAAGCACACCTCTCATGCCATCATGGGGTGCGGGCATATGGGAAGGGCAGTCATCTCGAGCACAATTTGGTCATTATACTGCAGACTAAATGGCCATGCACTCACATTGTAAAAATCAGAGACCCAGGAGGAGAGGAATGTTACGACACAGCAGCCATTCTAACTGCGTTTTCAGACTACTGTAAGCAGCTATAGGCCACCAGAGGCACAGCTCTAGCGTGGCTGTCTTTGGGACAGTGAGAATACTTTGTGCAGCCCATTACAGTAGAGAGAGTAAAGGAAGCGATACACTTGTTCCCCAATGTAAAAGCACCAGGCCTTGACAGCATAACGGGCAAGTTCTATAACGAATATGTGGAAATCCTGGCACTGTATCTGCATGCAATGTATGAAGAGGCATATAATAAACAAATACTGCCCCCTTTCCTCCCCGAAGCCTTAATCGTTGCACTATTAAAACCTCATAAACAGCCCAAACACTGCGAGTCTTATAGAACTCTGTTGCTTATTAATATTGATACCAAACTCTGGCAAAAATAATGGCCTCTAGGATGCAGCTGTTGCTGACAAAAATGGTCCTGTCAGATCAATTGGGCTTACACTGACCCATTCCACAGCACAAAACCCTTTAACCCTTTTCACTCCCCTCCACCAGTTCAAGCCCAATATGGAACTGGTTGCGGCGTTATTAGATACTGCTAATGCTTTTGTTTTCATTCAGTGGCCAGTCATGTTCACAGTATTACAATGCATGGGGATACTCAAGTCCTTTCTAAGGTGGGTACGCCTGTCATTTACCAACCTGGTTACCAAGGTGCGCATCAGTGGTAACACATCAGAGGTACTACATATCCAAATTGACACACCATCAGGGTGCCCATTGTCTCCTATATTATGTGCACTAACTCTCAAGCCACTAACGTGTATGGTAAGACAACTGCATGCAGCATCAGAAGTGTTATATATCAGTAATCCTACACTGCATTTAGCAACAATAATTTCAGAATATATTGGCTTTGAAAGGCATTCTGGCCTAAGCATTAATTGTTCAAAGTCTTTCGTAATCCCCTTGACACCTAATACGCAGCCACATCCCCTGGACTTTCCTCTGAAATGGTACTTGGACCCTGTGAAATATATGGGGATTTGGATGACTAGAAATTGGCAGCTGGTTATCAAGACACTTATGAGAGAGTGGTCTCAAAATTGGAGTAACAGGTTGCTAGATGGTCCAAACTATCCCTGTCACTGGCAGGCAGAGTAGCGATCATGGAGCTGATTGTGCACCCCAGATTTCTTTATCTTTTTATTAATATACCCATAGTGTTGCCACAACACATTTTCAAAATGGTTAGGTCACATGTGATCACACTGGCATGGGCAGGGAAGGAACATAGGATTAGCTAGGATGTGCTGACACACCCATTTGCACAAAGGGGTTTACCACGCCAGATCTACCTTTATAGTACTTGTGTGCCCAGTCACAATTTGTACACTATTAGTATCACCCCCTTGATTACATTCCACAACTGGCAGTAGAGATGGATGATGCCCACCTGCTTCAACTGTTGGAAAAGGCCCTTCTAAAGGGTTATCTCCAAATCTTTTGCCTTTCGCCTCCTATTTTTCTGACCCTCTTTTTGTTGGAGTTTAGGACTCTGGGCACTTTACCACTGCTAAACAGTGATAAAGTGCATGTGCCCATTTCCCTACATCTTGGTATAATTGGTTCACATCTGTTTAGCATATCTAATTTACCTTTAAGTCCCTTGTAAAGTGGTATACCATATACCCAGGGCCTGTAAATTAAATGCTACTAGTGATTGTGCCACCTACAGATGTAGCTTTTTAAACTTGTTTTAGAGCTGCCACTGCAGGGCCAAAGTGCGCAGTTTACTGCCACACTGACTTGCCAAGTCAAACTCCTTGCCAAGGCCAAAACTCCCTTTCTTGCTACTCCTAAGTCACCCCTAGGGTAGACCCTAGATAGCCCTATGAGCAGGTTGTTGTGAATGTAAAAAGTAGGACATATGTCTTTAGGTAGTCTATGTCCTAGTATTGACAAACTGCCTATATAGTTTCTCACTACTGTGAGTGCTGCTCCTTTCAAAGGATTACATTAGAAACCCCCTTACATATGTCTAAATAGTATCTTCTGATCTATAAAGAATAGCGTGGGCATGTTTAGTATGTTTGAGATGGTAGTGAGAAATCCTCCTGACTGGTGTAGGTGGATTTTTAAATAAGACTGTAGTCATGCCATTTTTAGAAAGTAGACATTTCTCTGTGCTTATAACTCTAGTGCTTTACAGCCTGACACCAATCCATGTCTGGGGCAGAGTGACTCCACTGGTGTACACTTTCCAAACAGCCATAACATAGGAAGGGCTGGGTGTGAAGGAGACACAGGACAGGAGAGGGAGGGTCGTACACACCTTCCATGTAAATAGTCTGTGTCCTGCCCTCACACATTTGACTGATGTCTGGAGACAGGGCTGGATTACAGGGTGTTTTGCTTTACTTGAAAGGGCTCTTTTGACTGTTACCCCATGAACAAAGGCATTTCTGAGGATAAGTAGAGGGGCTGTAGACCCCTGATTTTAGAGCACTTTTGGAACGGGGACCAAACCTTTGTCAGAAGGACTGCTGGACTGCACAAAGGACTCATCCTGACTGCTCTTCAGTTGTTGCCCTGCTGCTGCTGAGTGGCACAAAGGATTCATCTGGATTACTATTCTGCATGTCGCTCTGTTGCTAGCTGGGCCCTGATAGTTAACTGCCAAAGCACTGTAGTGCTATGGGGAATGATCATAATTTTTCCCACTGGTCTTGCAGTGCTGGTCTGCCTCACTACTTCTGGCTACTTTTTGCCCCCACCCTCCAAGTGCCTCCCAAGATGTCCATCACATGATGAGCGGTTTTAATAATTACTGCCCCAGTGCACGTTGAGCACGTTGCTGAACGCATGAAGTGTACTTTTCATGTTTGCTGGACTAATGCATGATGAGTGCTACACTTTTCCATGCCCCTTTCAATAAAGGACTGGTGCTGGGTAGGGGCATCCCTGTTACTGTGTTTCGTTTGACTTGTGCCACTTAGGTAGATCTGGCGCATGTCAACTGTCTGCTTTTGCAGAGGTTCCCCCCTCCTGGAAGCAGACCACAGCGTGAGGTAGTTGGAGCTGTTGGGTACTACCACTGCCCTCCTTCCAGAACCCCCTTGGATGGCCATCCCGGGCATGAGAAGCCACCCAGCACAACGCACTCTCTTGGCCCCAGCGACCACTGCAGAGAAGGAGAGAGACCACTATGCCTCTGGGCCATCAGCAACACCCTGGGAGAGGATCGCATCCAGCATAATATCAGGAACTCCAAAGGTAAACCTGGCCTGTGGAAGCCCTTCTATCACCTTGCGATGGCACTGCGCCTTCTCCTAAGACTGGGGCAGCCTTTGTGTATGGTATACATACCCCTCTGTGTCCCTGATGGTGGGGAGGACCGAGTGACGCCTCCCCAAGGCACACTGGTCAGTGTGGGCCGTGCTTTGTCCTCCGCATGTTTCATTAATCATCATTATATGTGAAGTGGCATGCACCTCACATAAACTGACATCTATTTCAGCCCCTCTTCCATGGAAGGAAACTGTAGTGTGATAGTTAGTTTGCACTTTGTCTCCATTCATTCCTGAGGGGTTCATCTCTCCCCCCCAGTCTCACGAAGCTTATCGTAATCCCTCTTGTTGCTGATGTTCAGATTAATAGTGCATGGAGCAGATGGGGATTCCATGTAGGATTCCTAAGCATTACATGCCCTGAAGTGATGATGTATGTTGTGTTTAGGCCTGATACTGACAGGGGGGCGACTACCCTTTCAGGAGCTGCATGGTATATGCTGAAATGTTCCCTTTGCTGATGTTTTGATTTATGATACCTGTAAGGAAATGCCTCCTTGGCATGGTTGCCCCCTGACTTTTTGCCTTTGCTGATGCTATGTTTACAATTGAAAGTGTGCTGAGGCCTGCTAACCAGGCCCCAGCACCAGTGTTCTTTCCCTAACCTGTACTTTTGTATCCACAATTGGCAGACCCTGGCATCCAGATAAGTCCCTTGTAACTGGTACTTCTAGTACCAAGGGCCCTGATGCCAAGGAAGGTCTCTAAGGGCTGCAGCATGTCTTATGCCACCCTGGAGACCTCTCACTCAGCACAGACACACTGCTTGCCAGCTTGTGTGTGCTAGTGAGGACAAAACGAGTAAGTCGACATGGCACTCCCCTCAGGGTGCCATGCCAGCCTCTCACTGCCTATGCAGTATAGGTAAGACACCCCTCTAGCAGGCCTTACAGCCCTAAGGCAGGGTGCACTATACCATAGGTGAGGGTACCAATGCATGAGCATGGTACCCCTACAGTGTCTAAACAAAACCTTAGACATTGTAAGTGCAGGGTAGCCATAAGAGTATATGGTCTGGGAGTCTGTCAAACACGAACTCCACAGCACCCTAATGGCTACACTGAAAACTGGGAAGTTTGGTATCAAACTTCTCAGCACAATAAATGCACACTGATGCCAGTGTACATTTTATTGTAAAATACACCACAGAGGGCACCTTAGAGGTGCCCCCTGAAACTTAACCGACTGTCTGTGTAGGCTGACTAGTTCCAGCAGCCTGCCACACCAGAGACATGTTGCTGGCCCCATGGGGAGAGTGCCTTTGTCACTCTGAGGCCAGTAACAAAGCCTGCACTGGGTGGAGATGCTAACACCTCCCCCAGGCAGGAGCTGTGACACCTGGCGGTGAGCCTCAAAGGCTCACCCCTTTGTCACAGCCCAGCAGGGCACTCCAGCTTAGTGGAGTTGCCCGCCCTCTCCGGCCACGGCCCCCACTTTTGGCGGCAAGGCTGGAGGGAACAAAGAAAGCAACAAGGAGGAGTCACTGGCCAGTCAGGACAGCCCCTAAGGTGTCCTGAGCTGAGGTGACTCTAACTTTTAGAAATCCTCCATCTTGCAGATGGAGGATTCCCCCAATAGGGTTAGGATTGTGACCCCCTCCCCTTGGGAGGAGGCACAAAGAGGGTGTACCCACCCTCAGGGCTAGTAGCCATTGGCTACTAACCCCCCAGACCTAAACACGCCCTTAAATTTAGTATTTAAGGGCTACCCTGAACCCTAGAAAATTAGATTCCTGCAACTACAAGAAGAAGGACTGCCTAGCTGAAAAACCCCTGCAGAGGAAGACCAGAAGACGACAACTGCCTTGGCTCCAGAAACTCACCGGCCTGTCTCCTGCCTTCCAAAGATCCTGCTCCAGCGACGCCTTCCAAAGGGACCAGCGACCTCGACATCCTCTGAGGACTGCCCCTGCTTCGAAAAGACAAGAAACTCCCGAGGACAGCGGACCTGCTCCAAGAAAAGCTGCAACTTTGTTTCCAGCAGCTTTAAAGAACCCTGCAAGCTCCCCGCAAAAAGCGTGAGACTTGCAACACTGCACCCGGCGACCCCGACTCGGCTGGTGGCGATCCAACACTTCAGGAGGGACCCCAGGACTACTCTAAGACTGTGAGTACAAAAACCTGTCCCCCCTGAGCCCCCACAGCGCCGCCTGCAGAGGGAATCCCGAGGCTTCCCCTGACCGCGACTCTTTGAATCCTAAGTCCCGACGCCTGGGAGAGACCCTGCACCCGCAGCCCCCAGGACCTGAAGGACCGGACTTTCACTGGAGGAGTGACCCCCAGGAGTCCCTCTCCCTCGACCAAGTGGAGGTTTCCCCGAGGAACCCCCCCCTTGCCTGCCTGCAGCGCTGAAGAGATCCCTAGATCTCCCATTGACTTCCATTACAAACCCAACGCTTGTTTCTACACTGCACCCGGCCGCCCCCGCGCTGCTGAGGGTGAAATTTCTGTGTGGGCTTGTGTCCCCCCCGGTGCCCTACAAAACCCCCCTGGTCTGCCCTCCGAAGACGCGGGTACTTACCTGCAAGCAGACCGGAACCGGGGCACCCCCTTCTCTCCATTCTAGCCTATGTGTTTTGGGCACCACTTTGAACTCTGCACCTGACCGGCCCTGAGCTGCTGGTGTGGTAACTTTGGGGTTGCTCTGAACCCCCAACGGTGGGCTACCTTGGACCAAGAACTAAGCCCTGTAAGTGTCTTACTTACCTGGTTAACCTAACAAATACTTACCTCCCCTAGGAACTGTGAAAATTGCACTGTGTCCACTTTTAAAACAGCTATTTGTGAATAACTTGAAAAGTATACATGCAATTTTGATGATTTGAAGTTCCTAAAGTACTTACCTGCAATACCTTTCGAATGAGATATTACATGTAGAATTTGAACCTGTGGTTCTTAAAATAAACTAAGAAAAGATATTTTTCTATATAAAAACCTATTGGCTGGATTTGTCTCTGAGTGTGTGTACCTCATTTATTGTCTATGTGTATGTACAACAAATGCTTAACACTACTCCTTGGATAAGCCTACTGCTCGACCACACTACCACAAAATAGAGCATTAGTATTATCTATTTTTACCACTATTTTACCTCTAAGGGGAACCCTTGGACTCTGTGCATGCTATTCCTTACTTTGAAATAGCACATACAGAGCCAACTTCCTACAATACCTGTACAGGATTGTGTTACTATGCACAATACTTATGATGCTTTGGCAACACACAGACATCTGCTTGTTACCCCCATGGTGATGTTTTTACAATTGCCTAGTTGGGCAAATAATTGCTGATTTATGTCACTGACTTATGACTTATGTATTATACACTTTATATTTTTGTACAGAGTCGAGTGGAATCTCGGTTGTGGTGTATTTATTGTGTCACTAGTGTGTGTATGTTTTGTGAACTCTTTATACATGACCCCTGGGGATAAGCCTGTCTGCTCTGTGGCAAGCCGCTGGGGGTTAGCACAGGTTATGTGTGGGTGTGTAACTTACTTGCCCTTACTAGAGTGGTGGTTTCTACCTGGCTGAGGTGCCTTCCCTAGCCAACCAGAAACCCCATTTCTAACACCCACTCAATGCTATTTTACCAGATAGGTGCTCAGTTGTTTCTCGGATGGAAATTAACCCTATTCAGTGCACCACGTGGGCTGGGGTGGCGCTAGGGAAGCAGGCAAAAAAACTCCTGTGTATGCTCCTGTACTTCCCCTGATATTTTATCCTGCCATTTTAGTCACACATGAAGCTGGAGCACTAGCAATGCTTGTTAGAGCAGGGTTGAAGACTATAGGAGATGCATACCTGGGAGGGAACTTTGTTGCTTTAGTGGATTTGCCACCCAGGCAGTGCCAGACCCCGCTTTTGACATTTATATAATATTGCCTATGGGCAGCTATGAGAAAGTTCTATCCCTCCTTTCCCTCAGAGCCCAATGCCCTTGATGTACTTCAAGATTACTGACATGTCAGGGTCACATCACTAGTGTAGTGTGGTTAGTTTTACGTATCCTTTGCGCATTAGCTTTCAGGCTTTAGGCCTTTGTGCACTTTGCCCTGGATATATTTTATTCATTTGCTTGCAGCTTAGAGCCTCTGTGCACTTTGCTCTAAATATTTTTTATTAGGCTTCGTACTGTTATTTTTCAAATAGCCAGTTCTACGGTCTTGTTTTATATTCATATCAAACTGTTTTGCCTACTTCAGCACTGGAGTTCTCCATAACACATTCACTCTGTGCTTCAGTCAAGGATACAGTCTGGTACATTGCCGATAGACGTGGTAGGAGTTTAGTCTGTGACATTTCTGCTTAGGGACATTTTGTGATCACGCTGACATGTTAGTTATAAAAACACTTCCTTGTCCCAATACACGCAAGAGGGAGATTCCAACCAGGGAACCACAACTAGACGCTGACTGCCTCGTTGCAGATGCTGAACCAAGATCACAGGCCTTTGCTCAGGTATGAGGGCTGATGTCTCGCCAGTGATTCAGAAAGGCAAGTTAGAAGCTTAACATGCTGTGCTCGAAATAGATCAAGCAGAGGAAGAGTAGAAACTATTAGACACAATGATAGCTTTGTTCTTCTGTTTTACTCTCCTAGTGACTATTTCAATCCTACTGTGTTGTATGGTTCTGGTTATTGCGGCTCACGCCTTATTATCTAAAATACAGTCGTTTTATTAAAACATTATATAAAACTTATACTGTCTTTGTCATTTGTATATGAGATCATACTGTAAATGAGAGAGTTGGTTTGGATCTGAGTGACCACGACTTCCCTGAGAAGTTCCAAAGATGTCATGCGCTCGGCTGCCCAATCATCTCTTCCCCGTGGGAGAAATGAGGCCCTGCTAGTTAGCCGGAGCAAAAACTGGATTTAGGGTGACCGAGTTCCTTACATGTGGGTCAGACTCAGTCCCCCACACCGTTAACGATCCTGCTGCCTAGAAATCCAGTAGTCTCATTTAGGATAATGAGAGCCCACGCGACACTAGAACATACAATGGGGCCCATAGTGGTAGACTCACAGACACAAATCAGGCACTTAGCAATAGGAAAGCCATACTAAACACACCACTAAATGTTGAGGATTGGGGTTTCTGTTGCACACTAACAGGTATGCTCACACCAAACTGTAACCTGTGAATCATTCATTTTAAGTATTTGCAGCAAATGTATTACACTCCTATGAGACTGTTTAGATATGAGCTGAGAGTCGATGCAGCCTGCATATGGTGTGGGGAACTATAAGCATATTTCATGCACTTAGCCTTCATCCAAGCTCAAACAGTGGAGCCATTACACTTGTGTTCTAGGGACATGTGGAACCCAATTACAGCAACACAATAGATATAGACTAGTATGCTGTTTAGCTCAGGATCTGCCTCTCCAGTGTACATGAGATTGGGGGATGATGAACTGCCATCATTGTAACTGTGATATGTCTTGCTACATGTGTAGTTGATGGCACTGTGTGTATACTATGACCCTTGTATGCAGAATGTGTCTACTTGCTTAGTCAAATCATTACAGCCGCCCCTTTGTAAATTTGTGGTGGTGGAATTACTGCTAGCATGAATTGAGGAAAGATATCTGTACCCAAGCTCAAACACTGGATTGCCAAAATGGTATATTGCAAGAGCAGCTGGAACTATTTGTTGAGGAACTGCCATTACCCTTGTGCTTTAGGGACATATCGAGCCCACTTACAGCAATGCAACGGATATAGACAAGCGTGCTGTTTAGCTTAGGATCTGCCTCTCTAGTGAATGTGAGATTGGGACATGAGGAACTGCCATCATTGTAAGTATACGGTAATGGTGATATGTCTTGCTGCATGTGACAATTGATGGCATTATATTTATACTATGTTCCTGTGTCCTAAAACATACATTAAAAAAAGATTATGTACTATCTTGCTGCCCCCTGGGTAAATAGCAGAGATGTTGCACTATTTGGCTGATGCCTGGGTAAATATACACTTCCATTCAGAAATTTCTGAGCCTAATTTAGGGTTTGGAGGGCACTGAAAACCCTCCAATTTCTAGAGATAATCTTAACATGTATGTAAGAAATTGGGCTATTAGTTGTGAAGGGTGGAATCTCCACTCAAAAAATAAATCCAGACGAACCACACAAATTCACTAAATTAACCTCTCCTTGACCCTCTGGTAGCTTGGCACAAAAGCAGTCAGGCTTACTAGAGACAATGTGTAAAATTTGAATGCAGCACACAACAATAATAAAATAAAAGCACAACCCAAGAAAAATCCTAAACCAATGTAGAAAAATCAAGTACATTTCATTGAATAAAATGGCATTAATTCACATTAAATCCAATCAGTAGAATCAGAGTTATGAGTTTTTGAACTGAAATCTGGCACCTACAAGATCAAAGCACAACAGCAGGAATCTTGGCATGCAAGACTGGGACAAAGTCAAAATTTAAGTCTGACACTAAGGAGAGTAGGTCACATAGAAGGGGTAGACTGGGCCCAGCCTCAGCTTACCTTGAGGTTTAGGGCCTTATTTAAAGTTTGATGGATGGGGTTACTCCATCAAAAATGTGATGGATATCCCATCCCCTGTATTACAATTCCATTATATCCTACGGACATCTTAATATGGCAGATGGGTTACTCCATCACAAATGTGACGGATATCCCATCTGCAAAACTCATAGGGCCAGATGTATCAAAGGGTTTTGCCCATTCTGTGTCTATGGGAAAATGTGTTTGTACATATGGCCCTTAATGAGGCAAAATTTCAGAAACATTCTTGAAAAGGTAGATTCTCCCAAGGACGAAATTCTAGGCTGTATTTGAGGATGAGTTGTCTATGATGGGGAGCTTCTGGACAATGTTCAGTGAATCTATTGATGATGGTGGGAAAAGCTCTGAGCTGGAAAAGCTGAGTTATTAGAAAAGGAGTTAATTGTCATCAACATGGTGCTGGTATTCATTGAGCCCTGTGAGAATAACTTTGGACATAGAAGTTTTTCTGTGGCTTTAAATACCCCAATGGAAAGAGGTTGTAGCTGACGAGGACTCTCTGAGGCCAGATACCACCATCAATAAGTGCTGTGAAAGGGACTTGCTGCTGCAGGGAGGAATGAAGCTGGAGCTGTGATGGAGTTAATTCTAAAAACCATGCACCTTCATCAGATCAGTTTGCAGGTTTTCTTTCAGTTCATATGCCAGTTTGTGATGAAAATTTGTCTAAGTCCTAGGTTTTGGGTTTTAGTAGGAGAAGGCCACTTCAGCACCACACCAAGGGTCCAGGACCCGAGGGAGCACACTCAAGGTGTAGGACCCACTGAAGCAGGGACCAGCAGCAGCAGGCAGGTAAGTTGCAGGGTCTCTAGAGCTTGTTGTGCCCTGCTACTTCACACAGGAGACAAGCCAGCTAGCACTTGGAATCACTGTTGTAATCCTGGGTTGAAGAAGCAGGTCCTTCCTTTCTTAAGCAGCAGGGCAGTCCTACTTCTGAGTCTTGTACAGGTCCAGAGGAGATATGATGGGGTCTGAGAGTGACACCTTTTATCCTCCAGTGCCAGACTTTGTGTGGGGTCCATCACATGGCCTACTCCCCTGATCTTCCTTTGTTTGGCTCCAAAATGTCTAGATTGATAAAAGCCTAGTGTCAGGTTCCTTCCTGCATGTTGTAGGCAAAGACCTTTGAAGTGTAAGTGGGCCTGGTTACAACTCCACCCCAAGCTATCCTTGCATAATGGCCCTGTCACATCCAAGCCCTTTTTCTCCCTGAGTCTGGTAGCCATCAACAACCTGTCACACTGGAGACTGCTACAGTCACTTGGCCCTATTTACTAACAGAAAGGCACTGTAGCATTGGGCACAGAAAGGCCAACTTTGTACAAAGTTGCATTTCTAGAATTGTGATTTACAATCTAACTTTACCATTGAAGAAGATTGTGAATTGCAATTCAAAAGAGTCCAAGAACAGTGGTTAAGTGCACAGAGTCCTAAAACCAATAAAAAGAAAGTCAGCAAGATAAGAGGGTGAAAGCAAAAAGTCTGGGGGACTACCAGTCAAAGTTGTCAGGTCTAACAACAGAGTAGAGCCTACTACCTACATTTTCACCACTATAGGGAAAATATTGAGAAGGATAAGAGGGACAATGAATTCTATTCCATAATGATAATGTCCTCTAGAAAATTGAAGATTTTCAGTTCCCTGAAAACTATAAACGAGTACCTCTACACCATGTTAAGATTAAAAAGTAAGGGGGTTACACTTGAAAATCAATGAATATTACATGTTACTATTTGCAACCTACTAGAATTCTATGAATTCTCAAACTAGAAGTAAATGCTGGATGCATATTTACTTAGCTATTCTTTGCAAGATTTACAGTTTTTTTGTTGAATAAGTCCTAAGGTTTATATATATTATTTTACATGGACAACTGAGCACCATAAATTCTCAAGAGAAATCCACTCATGTTCTTTGTTAGTATGATAATTCACAAAATGAAAGAAGTAATGCTTGAATGAATTTCAACTACTGCTGGCAACTCCTGGCCAGATTCCAGTTCATCATTTTAAGCCCACTATGCCAATCTAGATAGAGATCAGCCATGTGCAAATATGTCTTGGTCCTGCTCCACTAGACTCAAATTTGGCCTTGAGTGAGTGTTAGTTTCTGAGAGTTTCACAAGGAAATCACTAACCAAGTTTCTATTTTACTGAGGACGTCACTCTCAGCGTGATGGTTAGCCAGATGCAAGCTCCATGTCCACTTTGACACATAACTCAATTTTGAACCTTACTGATGAGACACAAGTAGATCTAAACCTGTCTGGGGTTACTTATGTTTTCGTTCAGAAGGGGCCTGGCCTGGCAGTTTATGCTGGGCTGCACCTACTGGAGCTTATTTGTATAGGGTTCAGTCTCTGTCTGAAGGTGCACAATGGACTAAAGGGGGCCCATCAGTTGCTTGTGGCTGGGACCTTTGCAAGTATTCATCTAATCACAGGTGGGTTTTCCTCAAGGTATTTGCTAGTTCAGCTATAGTTTTACTGCTTTCCCGGAGTTGCCTTTAACAAACTGAGGATATAGTTTCAAGTTTTGCCAATGGTTTTCTGCATAGCACTTGAACCTAACTGACATAAGGGGCCTAGATTGACTAAGGCCTTGGTGCAAGGTGATGCAAGTCAGTGTAGGTCCTTAAAAGGGATTTACTAAACCAGACAAAGACACCTTGTACGGCTTTGCAAGGCTTAGTAAATCCAGAATAACACAAAATAGCACAAATTGCGTTCAGAAGGTGTTCCATGAGTGGGGCATATGAGTTCCCTTTTATCCAGCGATGCATTTTAACATAATCCCAAATTTACTAAGGTCAGGAAAACTGAGTTTGCATCAAAATGGTATGCCTTCCCAAATGAGGCATATCAAGGAGAAATAGCTTTATTTCGCCTTGTTAATTCCTCTTTCCATTTGTGTTGCATTCTGCAGCACATGTAAAAAGATGAAAATGCCTCAAAGGATTGGTTGTGTACAGGAAGGTACCCCGTCATGCACAAAAACAATCCTGCCTGTAACACCTGCAGCACATGCACCATGGCAGAAGGGTGCCTGCATTGGGGCTAGGCAGCACACAGTGCACCAGCACAGGAAGAGAGCAGAAATGTGTCATTCCTTGGTAGATGTGCCATGTCTCTGCTGTCTCCTGTCATGCAACACAGCACAACAAGTTGTCTTGCTGCATTGCGTTGCGTAGCTTCTTAGCAAATCTGCTCCTCGGTGTCAGTAAATTGAGAAAGGGATATTTTCAGGTGTCACAGAACTCAAGTAGCTTTCTATCTCTCTTCTCTCTGCCAGTGCTCTAAATTGTCCTTAAATGTGACAGGATATTTATTTGCATCCCATAACCTCAAGATGGCAGGATGGCTCAGTGATCTGAACACGTGCTGCTGACAAACACAAAGTGCTGAAGGTCTTGAGTTGGAATCTTGGCAAGGCTGACTCAGTCTCCCATACTTCCAAGGTTGGTAAAGTTGCTAATTGCAAATAGTGACACCTATTATTTATAGGAATTATTGAATATTAGCATTATTGGTATTATTATATGACTTGGGTAAGTTCCAAGAAATAAATAAACCTCCCTCAATTATTTTGGAAATGATTGCAATATTCTGACATATAAAAACTTTGCACTTGTATAGCGCACTACTCACCCGTTAGGGTCTCAAGGCGCTGTACGCATACCGCTGTGGAACCCCTCCTGGCTTTTCCCTGTGAGGTGCCCACTCCTGGACAGCCCCAGGGTGAAGCCAGGCATCCAGGCGCTGTGAGGGCTGTTGTGGAGATTAAGCAAGATATTGCCCAGAGTTACAGAGTGTGACCCTTTAATTAGAATAGGCACCAAGGTGAGAATTATCTGGTCCAAGGGAATTGAGCCCAAGACCCGCTGAGGTGGGAATTGAACGCTGGTCCCGGGCTAGATCTTTGCATCAGGGTCTGCCGCTCTAACCATTGTGCCACACTTCTCCACAAAAATGAATGAGGTTCAAAAGCAAGGAACTAGACTGTAGATTAGCATGAATCTAGTCCAGTGAACTTCTTCATAGTGTAAATACCCAATATTGTATAGGGGGGGACAAGGGGCAATAAAATAAATTTCATTTTTTTTAAAATCTCACAACTCCAATTCTCGGTTATTGAATTATGGACCTTTCCTGCGGCACCCAAGTAGGGCCCATTATTTGTGTATTCTGCATAGGGTTTATGACTCCTGTAAAAAAAAATATATATATTAAGTGCTACTACTGCACAGGGATAAGGCCATACTTGGGCTCTGACCATGCTGGTGAGTTGGGTTGCAGTGCCTGGCCCCAGTCTTGATCCTGCTGCCAACTGTCACTAGCTGTGTGTAGTGGGGGTTGCCTGCCTGCAGCTCAATGGGGTCCTTCAGCCAACTCATGCTGTGCATAACCAAAGTCTCAGCACAGCTGGGTTAACCATATGATGTGAGATTTATGCAGGCAGTTCATTTTAAGAAACAATGGTTTTGTAGCGGCTTCAACCAGCCTGGGTATCTTCCAATGACTGCCACACACAGAACTGTAAATCACGTCTTTATTCCTCTGCATGTACTTGTGAACTCCAACACTCTAAAGCAAGCTTTCATTACTTTCAATTCTAGACATTACGTCACACCGCTACGGAGTCAATTAGGAGTTAAAGGGTTCCATTCAAAAACATGCAAGACACTATGGCCCTCATTATAAACCTGGTGGTCTTATGATGGCCAGGTTCGCAATGGCAGTCCGAGCGCCATATTATGACTGCGGTGGTTGGCTCATGGTTGGACTGCCAGCAGCGCCAGGATTAGTCTTCACGGCGGTCATGGCCGCCCTGATCCACCAGGGGGCTGCCGTGGGGATTATGACATTATTCTCCACCAGTGATTTCATGGCAGTAGCACTGTCATGAAAAGGCTGGCAGAGAATGCGTGCAGGGGGCATCAGTAGGGCCCCTGCACTGCCCATGCACTTGGCATGGGCAGTGCAGGAGCCACCCTTGCCAGCACCTTTGTAAAGTTCACTGTCTGCTTTGCAGATAGTGAACATGTCAAGGGTGCTGGTGCACTCTGCGCAGTACAGCATTGCCACCATCTCTATTATGAGCCGTAGAAAATGCTGTAGGCCATTTCCCCTAGGGCCCGTAGGTGGAAACTGAGGTTCCCACCCGCTGACCTAGCGACAAAAACACTTAATGGGTCTGGCGGGGAGGCAGCCACAATGATGGCAACATCCCAGTTGGGATTTCAGCGAACAGGCTTTTCTGTCCGCTGAAATGGTAATAAGGCCCTATGTCTCTCCCTCTGCTAATTGAAAAATTGCAATTTTAATAAAACCAATATATAGTAAAATTAGTAAAGTTTTCAAATTGAGCTTCTCAAGAGTTGCATGCTGTACTGCTTTCTTTAAAATATTCCTAAAAGTCCAGTAGACTGCAGCCACAAAGGCATATTCTTTTGATGCATAATGTTTAGGAATACTTTAAATTCTTTACTGTTAAAGGGTGGGCCATTGTCAGACTTCACAATGGCTGAAATGCCACATGTGGCGAAGATGCCATCAAGATTTTCAATGACTCATTTGTGAGTTTTAAATTATAGATCTTCAACCAACAGAAAACATGAGTATTCATCTACAATCACCATCAGATGATGTCCATTATCAATTTGGATAAAGAAGTAGATGACTATTCTCTCTCAGGCATGTTTAGAGAGTTCCCACATGTTCAGAATATGGTGAGTAACATTGGTACAAAGGCAGTTGCATATATTGCAGGCCTTGAGTTCCTTTTCAACTCTTTCATCTAAGTATGAAAATCAAACTCAATCTCACGGAGCTCTCTTTGTGGAGATAACTGTGAGCCACTTAAAGTACTTTCTTTCACAGACTCTCCAGAATTAAGATTCTCAACCTTCCCAGTATAACTCCTTCCTGACTCATGGACAACTCATACTTAACCTTTTTTTTGTATTTTTGATATTTACCATCATTGGTGAGAGGTTGATTGTGTTGGTTCCGTTACTGATGCGTAATTATGTCCTTTAGCTTCAGAAGATCACTATCATGGATTGTGGCAGCTATAATCTGGGCTAACAAGATAGCAGCTGGTGTACTTGATTTGACAATGAAATTAATGTAGGCTTCAGCCATCTTGGATGGAGTACCATGACCTTGGATTCTAGATTACCAAAGATGATCAGGAAAGCTGGATGATCAGTTTCCAGCGTAAAACTTTTTTCGTACAGGAATACATAGAAATGTTCACAAGCCCATACCACAGCTAAGCTTTCTTTCTGAGGTTGTGAGTAAGCGCGTTCTGTTTGGGATCATCTTCTACTAGCATAGGTCACAATATGCCTTCAAGCAGTTGGGCGTTTGTTCTGCTGTGCAAGGATAGCACCTACTTGGACCGGGTTAGCTTTGACTACAACCCCTCTATGAAGCTTCGGTTTGAAGTATGCAGTTTCATTAGCATTTCCAGTGGTATGTTTGATCCTCTTGAAACTTCTCTCTCATTGTTGTGACCATTGGAAAGAAACATTTTTCTTTGTTAACTCTTGTAATGACAAAAGCAACAGAGGCAAAGTCATATATGTATCTTGAACAGTACCTGGCAATGTCAAGAAAAGACTGTACCACCAAAACATATTGTGGAGGATCAATATTTGACAAAGCATGTACTTTTGCAAGATCAGGTGTCATACTGCAATCAAAAAAGATATGGCTAAAGAATTTATTATATTTTTTTTTTGTTGAACTTACACTTGACTGCATTCACAACAGGCTGTATGACACTTCGTATGAGATCTTAAAAAGGTTCTGTAACCAATGACACACCAAAACTGATACTCTTGTATCTATACAATCCAACATGTGTGGAAAAGGTTGTAATGTACCTGCAACTGTCTTCAAGTTCCTACTGATAATAACATTTATTTCAATCAAGGTAAGAAAACACCTTTGCAACATTCAATTGTGGTATTATGTTAGCAATGTGTGAACCTGGATATCATTTCCTTTCATTGTGTTGATTGCCTGACGCATGTCAACACAGATAAGCACAGCTCCTTCACTGTCCTTTTTGGCCACTACTACTATGGGTGAAGTCCATGGTGTTGGATCAGTGGAACCACCAATATTATCATGCCTAATTAATGGTTAAAGTTATTTTTCAACAGCTTCTTGTAAATGAAAATCAATTTGTCTATGTCTACGAGCAACAGGACAGACATCCTCATTAAAATGCAGTTTTACTTTTATAAGCTTAAGCTTTGCTAAGCTATCCATCAACGAAAGGAATTGACATAGGGCCTGATTTAGATATTAGTGGATGGAATACTCAGTCACAATGGTGACGGATATCCCTTCCCCCGAAATGTAAATCCTATAGGAAATAATGTGATTTTAGATTTCAGTGGACGGGGTATTTGTCACTGTTGTGACTGAGTAACCCGTCTGCCATTATCTAAACCAGGCCCTTAGTACTTTGTGATGTTTCCATGTTCTGTTCATTCCTTAGCATGGCTAATAACTGTTCCAGATATATATGTGACTTTCCTACTATGATTGCTCCATTGAGAGACTTGAAGAAAAAGAATGTTTCATTTCATTGGTCACATCAATGTGAGCAAAGCCTTAAGAGAATCAAACATGGTATTGCGAATGCTACTGAAATTGCATATTTTGATCCAAAGCTCCATACAGAAGTGGTTGTTGATGCTAGCCCAGTCGGGTTAGGTGCAAACCTTGCACAGCACAGTGGACCGCGCCAGATGGTGGAAGGCATATTATGGCATATGCAAGAAAACGTTGGTTCCAAACCAATCATGCTTATTCATAACCTGAAAAAGAATGTTTAACAGTGGTTGGGGCATGTGAACATTTCTGCGTGTTCTTATACGGAAAGCCTTTTATGCTTGTAACAAATCATCAAGCACTGTTGACAATATTTGGCAATCCAAACAGCAAGATGCCTCTTCGCATTGAACGTTGGGGTCTACAATTGCAAGAGTACAACTACACAATTGTGTATCGTCCAGGGAAAGGCCATAACCCTGCTGAGTATTTCTCCAAAGTGCCTATACAGTGCCAGGGTACCCCTTCCAAGACAGTTGAATCTTACATAAACCTCATTGTGAAATAAAATACACCAGCTGCCATATATTTGGAACAAGTTATTACTGCCATAAATCAAGAGCCATAAATCAAGATAGTGACATGTTAAAGCTATAGGACACTATTACCAGTAAGTCTTAGAACAAACACACTCACAGCAAATACTAGTTCAAGAATGTCAAAGATGAACTGACCGTGACTTAAGAAGGTATTATCCTGAGAGGTTTGAGAATTGTTATTCCGTAGAGTCTGCAACCACAGATAATTGAAGTGGCCCATGAAGGGCATTGTGGAATCATTGCTACAAAGTGAGCTCTTTGAGATCGAGTTTGGCTTCCTCATCTCAATGGAAGATTTGAAAGAGAGTTGAAGGCCTGTCATCTATGCAACTGCCTGTCATCAAAACCACTCAACACCTCTTAAGCATTTCAGAGTTGCCAATGCATGCATGGGAAAAAAATGTTGTTGACTCTTTAGGTCCTCTTCACAATGGAAATCACCTGATGATCATTGTTGATGAACACTCCTGTTTTCCAGTGATAGAAGACCTCTCAACTATTAATCAAGAGACAGTCATTGAGAGACTGGACAGCATCCTTAAGACCTGGGGTATTCATGCAATCATAAAATCTGACAATAGCCCGCTTTTCAACAGTCAATAATTCAGAGATTTTTTCAGTCATCTTAATGTTTAGCATCAAAAGATCACACCTTTTTGACCATAGGTTAATGGCCTTGTTGAATGTTTAATGAGTGCATTAAAGAAAGCTGTTCAGTGTGCCATATTGGAAAATCTGGACCTTAAAACTGTCTTGAATTCTATTCTACAAGCTTACTGTTCTACTCCTCACTCAATCACAGACAAAAGCTGTGCATCTTTGATGTTCAAGAGAGCAGTGACGACCAAGTTACCTCAATGAACCAAAAAAAGGTCAAGTACTGTGATAGAAACCCGTACTAAAATCGTATATCTTGTAAAGGAAATGAAGGCGTATGCAGACAAGCAACGACATGCAAAATACATTGTTTTCACAGAAAGGAGATCGAGTGCTTGTCTGTCAGCCAAGAAAAGGTAAGTCTGATGCTCCATTTGATGTTGAGTTGTATACATGGTGATTATCGATGACTGGGGAATTCCATCACACAAGATTCTTCACGTTTCAGAGATGTGGCTCACTACCCATCAGATACTGATGTCCGCACTGAGACTGGTTTGAAAACGGTGATAGAAAAAACCCCAGACTGTTGTTGATCCTGCATCACCAATGCAGATCATGGAAACTGTTATTGCCAGTTCCTAGTTTCCATCAGGACAAGTTATCAGAGCACTAGGAAGGGTCATCGAAGAGATACGATTGTTAATAATTTGTACAAAAAAAGAATATTCTATTTAACAGGTGTAGAGATGTATTTTTGTTTGAGTTACAAATTACTGAACCTTTTTGGCTCTTGAAGGACTCAGCAGAACTGTGACAAGAGTGTTCGAATGTAGTGAAGTGAATGTCGGCTTAGAATGTTGAGTGTGCGATTACACGCAGACAAATAAAGAGGTTTAATACCCATCTCTGTGTATGGCATAGTGTTTGGTGGCTGGGGAAGCTGCTACAGATAATAACATCTAAAAAGCAAAATTTTATGAAACATCACATATTCAGACCAATAAATAATACTACTGTAGTTGTCCCTGTCAAAGTATTAAAGATTTATGTTTCATTGACGTTGAGGTTATGAACAATGCATTTTTTGTGACAATAAGTCAAAAGCAGCAACATGTTTGCCACAGGGTTGTTGACATTTATAGTTTGGAATGCCAGCCTTGTTTAAGTCAGTTCTCCTGATGCATAGTTCACATTTCCAGTTCTACCAAATGAGGCATAGCTGTCCTCAGCAGAAAACAAAACCAAATAGTGGCCGTTGCGTACTGGGAGAAAACTGCACTTCAGGGCATTATTGTTTTTCAGAATGAAACCCCCACTTTGGTGGTTTGCTTTTTAAAAACAAAATTAAATAGCGAGTTAACAACACCAACATAGTGGACCAATAGTTATTTCTTTGGGACAGTACATTTTCTGTACCAACAGATGCACTGTTGTCAAAGGGATCCTTGCTAAGCAAGTGGGGATCTCTCAATATGGGTTCTGATCTTTCACCGGTGGCACAAGTGAGGGTTCCGGGGACCGACAGGGCTCGTAGGTAAACCAACACTCGTGGTTTTACAACAAATCATAGTGGACATCTGAGCCTGATGCTTCCCTTATGGGGGCCCACCAGTAGTTTTTGGAGGGTTTCTGACTTCCCTAGTAGGGAACTCGAATTAATTTTTTCACAAGCATTTTTTCATAAGGATAAAATACGTACTAAGGTCCTGAAGAATCGCATGAGATCATTATTGACTTAAAATAGCGAGAAACATGTTGACCCTTTGATTGAGTTACACAAGGAATCTGTGTTCTCTCCCTCTGTACCTTTCTCACTACGAGATTTATTAAACTGTATGTATTTTTTGTTTAGGGAGTGTAGACATTATTTTACCACATCCCAATGCTTTGTTTTTAATCATGTCAGGGGTATCAATATCAGAATAAATAGTTAATTTTTAACTCTAGTCATTTTTAACTTTTTTCTACACCAATCCTTTTTTCACGTCTTGACTGGTCTCACATCAATTTTCAAAAGATCTCCGGCAAAGAGCCCCCTTGTGGGGCCCGTCAGGCATTGCAGTGCCGGCCTGACGAGGAGCATGGCCCTATGATGAAGCATGTCACCGGAAGGTGAGTGAGGGCTCTTGCTTCAAGCATATTGCTTGCCCCTTTTTTGGGAAACCTTTGGTCTAGAGAACCCCCCCCCTGCTTTTGTTGTTTTGGAACTGTGTGTATATATTTTTTGGATCTACCATTGGGAGACTTACACACTGGACCAGGAGTTGTTTTCTCTGAATCTCCTGCATTGCCCCTCCTTTGCTGTTACAAGTGAGGGTCTCCCATTACCCCTGATTCAGGAGGTTATTAAGCCACATTCCAAACACTATATGATGCCTTATCATATAAAAAGCTAGCTGAACATTCCAAACATACCACTCATATGGAAGTCCTATAACAGATTAAAAATCAATGCAAAAGACACAGTAAGCATAGGTTTGACTTAAACATTTCTTGAAAGCAAAAGAAAATCAACACCTTTTGAAACAGTGAAAATAACTCCATTGTGTGTCCCTAAACCCTATCCTTCAAACAGGATTGCTACAGGTCTGTTTTGTTACCAGTGTGGCCTGCATTTTTATGTCCCAGATGTAAAAATACTGTGAAAAGCAGTTTAAAGCAATATGTTTTTCTCTTCTCTGATATTAATTAAAAAGGCCAAACATATAAAGAAATCAGTTAAAGAATATTGGGAAATGCATTAATCATTTTGGAATGCATGTAAGGGCAATTAAATGGATAATTACAGTCTTAGAAAAGAATCCTGACAATTTTCCCCAAATAGCTTTTCACTCACTGTCTCTAGGCTGTTCCAGAATAATTAAACGTAATAGCCAATATATTTTTTTAAGAATGGTGGCAACCGTATTATTCTGACACATTAAAACATGTTAATGAAATTAAGTGCAATAGAATACTTTGCACCCACAGCATAAACTATCCCCACCAAAGCTGTTAAAGCAGAAAATGCTGAATAGCTTTCCAGAACTCACAATCACTTGGAGGTGCCTCAAAATGTACCCACAAAGTTAACCCCTTTCAAAGGAGTTTAAATACAGCTGTTAAAATACAATTACATTTGCCACACTTACTTAATAAGGTGAGAAAAGGGAAGATGGAATACAGAAAAAGGAAATAATGACCAAGTTCAGTGACAAGGAGATATTTTCTTGAATTTTACAAACAGTGATCGGCTGAATAGAGAGATAGTTTATACAATCAAGTTCTTACCAAATTGAGTGGCTTTGACCATGAAAAATAATAATCCAAGACATAATGGGTAAGATGAAGGTTTAAAATGTATTTAAAGGTTGTTTATAGCACATTTTCCAAATGTACCAGGTATAACATGAACATTTGGAAAGATGAAACATTGTAGCCTTTAACCCTTTCAGTGCGGGTGTCGGACAGTGGCCGATACCCACACTAGCTCTCCAGTGCATCTGTCGGTCATTGGCCAACTCTGAGGGGGTAAATAAAGGTCCCCCGTGGTGCAGAACACCTTTATAATATTTGAAATGCAGGCTGCCCGGGAAGAGCTTGAGAGCAGCCTATGTCTTTTTTTAGGCTTTATTGTAATGACCAGCTTTGTGGAGGGCGCACTTACTTCATTAAGCTAAAATGGAAGTAAAACGATCTGATGGACTTGTTTTACTTTCACTGCATCAGTGCTCAGGGGTCACAAGAGAGGAATCTTCAGGCGGGGATCCAGCCACTTAGACACCAGGGATGGAGGGAGCCACCCCTTAGGCAGGTGCATGTGCTCCCCCATCACATTTGATCAATACAGTCTTTCTGCCCGGCAGAGTGTGGTTGGGATAATCACCCATGACATCTCCCACATGCATGTAAAGAGAGCTGACTACCACAGGATTTTTTTTTTAAAACAATATAGGGGTCGGGGCTGGCCATTATGGGAATGGCCATGCCCCCACCCCAACAAAATATAGTTTCAATTATTCAGCATCCCCTGGGAACAGATGAGGGAGCAGAAAGCACGGTAGACCCCAGGGGCTTATAAAAAATAAAATAGAGGAGTGGGGTACCCATCATGGGCTTGGCAATACCTCCACCACACAAGAAAAAAATATGCTGTCAGTAGGGCAGATGGGGGTGATTGCTGGAAATCAGCCCCACCCTCTAGACACCAGGAACATATTAAAAAAATAAGGGAGTTCTGCCCATCATGGGCATTACCATCGCTCCACCCCAGTGAAAAACAATGCTGGCAGTTTTTCTGCCCTCCCTGGGAGGCAGATGGAGGTGACTACCCCAATCTGCCTCCTTGGGGGTGAGTGGCAGAAAAAACACTAGAAAACAGATAAATATAAAAATAAATGTAGGGATGGGGGCTGCCCATCATGGGCATGGCCATACCCGCACCCCCTCAAAAAATATGCTGGTAGTCTTCTTGCCCCCCTTGGGAGGACATGGGGGTTATTACCCTAATCTAGACCCCAAGGACATATTACAAAAGATAAAAGTGGGGCTGCCCACTATGGCCACAGCCATGCCCCCGATCCCCCATAAAATATGATGACAGTCTTTCTGCCCTCAGAGGAGCAGATGGGGTGATTACCCCCTATCTGGCTGCCAAGGGGATAGGAAACCCACTAGACACCAAGGTTTAATTTAAAATAAAATAAGGGTGGGGTATGCCTGTTATGTGCATGGCCATGCCCCAACACTCAACAAAGTATTCTGACAGTTTTTCTGCCTCTCCACTAGGGGGCAAATGGGGTGATTACCCCAAATCTGCCACCCTAGGGGTGTAGAAAGCCAGGCAGACATAGGGGTGGGTGCCACCCTCCATTGGCATGGCCATGCTCCCACTTCCCATAACATTTGCTGACAGTCTTTCTGCTCCCTTTGGGGCCGATGGGGGTAATTACCCCCAATATTTCCCCCAGGAGGACAGAAATCCCATTAGATGGCAGGGCTTAATTTAAAAAACATAGGGGCAAGGCGCTGCTTTTCAAGGACATTGCCATGGCCCCACCAAAAAACAAAATGTGCTGGCAGTCTTTCTGCCCACGTAGGGGTGGATAAGGGCAATTATCCTCAATCTGCCTCAATGGGGGTTGGGAACAGAAAGACCACTAGGCATAAGGGACTGCATTTATGCTGTATTTTTTGGGTTGGATGATGGCACCCCTGAGCATTGGCCCATGCTCTCCACCACCATGCAACACCCTTTAAACTTTCTGCCCCAGGGGGTGGTTATGAGTATTCATTCCCATCTGCTCCCTGTGGGGCAAAAAGCCCACTAAACACTGTAGATTTCAAAACAGCACCAAAACAAACAAAAAGAGGGGGGAACTACCATGGCAGTGAGTCGTACCCTGCCTCAGAAGGGGACAATAGTATGGTTTTCCCAATTGGATAGGTTTCCCTTAATCTGTCCGGGGGGGGGAGGGGTAGAAGGTCCACTTCACACCAGGGATTTTGCCTTTGGACCAAAAGAGAGTGGTGTGATGTTGGCATGGTCACTCCCGACCTTAAAGAGGGCAAACTAGTCTTTTTGCCACCTCCATGGGCAGTCAGGATGCTTGCCTGCAATTTGCCCATGGAGAGACAAAAAGGACACTGTATGGCAGAAATATTTTTTAAATAACATGTTGGGGTGGATCTGGCCCATCCTAGCATCCCAATGGCAAGCAACAGGACATTTGATTGTTTTGGGTGTTGTTTTTAACTATGGGCTGGAGAGCATGGCTGACTTCAATTTCATCGCACTAACAATGGTGAATGGCTTCACTTTTCATGCTTGGGTAGACTGCCACCTGGGAAAACCTACCAGACCCAGACAGTTCTGAAAACTAAACACCCAGGAGAGTCCAGGGTGGTGTACATCACATTGACCCCACAATGTTTATTACCCACAATGTCCTGCAAACCTGAAACTTTGACTAAAAAAAAATGTACAGGTTTGCCAGGTTTCCCTACATGCCCTCTGACCTAGGACCCAAACTCCACAGCTACCCACTTTGCAAAAAAAAGAGTCTATTTTCAGTGGAAAAATGAAATGTTTCCATGTTGCATTTTGGGCTGCTTCATGTTACGGATGCTAGGTCTACCCATGCAAGTGAGGTACCATTTTAATCAGGAGACTTGGGGAAATGCTGGGCAGAAGGACGTTTGTGGCTCCCCACAGGTTTCAGAACTTTCCATATGAGAAATGTGAGGAAAACGTTTTTTATTTTTTTTGTCAGAGTTTGAGGTTTGAAAAGGATGCTGGGGCTGGGAATAAAGCATGGTGAGAGCCATGCAAGTCACCCCACCCTCCATTTCAACACGTGTCTAGTGTTTAAAAAAATGTGAAAGTCTGCTAGGTTTCCCTAGGTGCCCGCTGATCTGGGGCCCAAAATCCACAGCTAACCACTTTGCAAAAAAACAGTCAGTTTTGAGTGAAGAAATGTGATGTATCCATGTAGTGTTTTAGGCTATGTTCTGTCTAGGGTACTCGGCCTACCCATACATGCTTGTTACCATTTTTATTGGGAGACTGGGGGGAATGCTGGGACAGAAGGAAATGTGTTCCTTTCTGTAGATCCCAGAACTTTCCATCACAGAAATTCGAGAAAAATGTGAAAGTCTAAGTTTGAAGGTTTATGAGATTCTGGGTAAAACAATCCTGGTGAGAGCCACACAAGTCCCCCCACCCTGGATTCCCCCAGGTGTCTATTTTTTTAAAACTGTGCAAGTTTGCTAGGTTTCCCCCTGTTGCTGGCTGAGCTAGAGCCCAAAATCTAAAGCTACCGACTTGACAAAAAGGGATCAGTTTTGAATAGAAAAATGTTATGTATCAATGTTGTGTTTTCTGTTATTTCCTGTCATAGGTACTAGTCCTATGCAGTACCATTTTTATCAAGGGACATGTAAAATAGTAGAACATTTGTCATTACCGAATGGATTTTGCTGCATTTTGTAACTTACAAATGTAAGCCAGTGTGTAAGAAAGAAGATATTTTAAAAAATACGCTCAAGCCGTATGCTGGTACTAGTACTTATAAATTCAGAGATGTACATATAACTACTGCTCTTAAACTCAACATCTTGTGCCCACTTCAAAAATTCATAAGTTTCCTTGATACCCATTTTTCACTCTACATATATTACCATATGGATTGGTCTATTCTTGGTACACAATGAAAAACCAATGTACTGTGCAGTTCTGTTGTTGGCTCTGGGTACCTTAAGATATTGGAGAACCTATAACCCCTACATATAACCACAACCAGAAGGGTCTAGCAGATGTAATGGTATATTGATTTTGTAAGTCATTCATCGTGATCAAAAGTTACAGATGAAAACGTCTCAAATGGGAGTTTTTTTCTTACTCATTTCCAATATTTATTTATTTCAACAGTTAGTTTTTCTGGGAAACCCTTAAGGGATCTACACGTATTACCCCTTGCTGAGTTAGGAATTTTTTCTACTTTTCAGAAATATATAGATTTTCGGGATCACCCATCTGTTTCACACTGGCTCCCACCACAAACTGGAAGTAGGTTGAGAAAACAAAAAATAGAAAAATAGGCTACCTATTTGGAAAATGCCTAAACTGTGGTGAACAAAATAGTTATTTTTATTCAGCTCTACATGTTCCTGAAAGCTGGGGAGATGGTGACTTTAGTACAGCAAACTATTTGTTGATATCTTTTTTAGGAAAAAAAAACCACTTTTACAAGATAATGTTCCCTATTTTTTTCCAAAAACTCTAAATGTAGCTATTTTTTGCCTATTTTCTTGGTCCATTCCAGGAGACTCCACAACACCAGGGTACCTTTGGAATTTGCAGCATGTTGGAGAAAAGAACACACATTTGGCATGGATACCTTTAGTGGAATGAAAGTTATGGCTCTGTAAGCATAAACTACCCCAAATAGCCAAAAAAGGGTTCAGCACTGGAGGTGGGAGGGTCGTGAGTTATGGGGTTACATAAAGGTGTTGTATTTTGTTATGGCTGCTAAAAAATAATTGTGGAAGTATTTCAAAAGGACACAGCTTCCTGCTTATTGGGTGAAGCAGTGCTGCCCTCTGGATTACGAGTCGCCTTTCCGCCAACCTTTGCATGGCAGTCGGACTGCCATGTAAAGGCTAGTGGAAAAGGGATGATTGGGGACCCATGGGGGCCCCTGTACTGCCCATGCATTAGGCCTGGCCAGCGCAGTGGCCCCCATGGACAAGCCCGTTGCACTTTTCACTGCCCGTTTCCTCACCCAATGCACCGCAACATTGCTGCCGGCTTGATTATGAGCCAGCATCAAGGTTGTGGTGAGTTTTCTGCTAGGCCGGTGGGCGGAACTACTGGCCCAGCAGGAATTTCCATAATAGGTCCCGCGGAGGAACAGCCGCATAGGCGGTCATCCCGACGCAGGGCCTTGACGAGTGGCCACCACCACCCGCCAAAGTCGTAATGAGCCCCTGAGTATGGAAGTCAGTAAACTGTATGCTATATACTATTTGCTTCTTTCCAAACCTGTCAGACTAAATAAGCTATTTATTACACGTGTTCACAATATTAGGTTTTCTTTTGTTAACCCAAAATTAAACCCATAAGCCTTGTGTTGTAATACACAACCTCATGCGTTGTCTTGGATTTCTATAATGCTGCCCACTGCCGTTTTTGTGTTATCCAAAGACACTAATAATGGCTATCCAAATATTCTTGCACTGAGATTCACTTCTGCATGCACCATGACTTATTATCTAATCCTATTACATCTCTGTACCATTTCATATCATGTCTGCATGCCAATGTTGTGATTGATATGGTCAGCCTTGGACTCTTGGATAAATCCTTACAACTGGCACATGTGAAATCTCAGTTGTTGCTGTAGCATTGACAGAATCATTCTCATCATACATTCTAATAGCAATGTGTGTTTGATGTACTACTCTAATGGGCATGGGTATGCCCAGAAATGGTCCCGTCCTCACTGTTTCCCATGTTTCTATTTGCTTCACTATTTCTCCATGCTATCTATAATGCAAGTTGGATTTATTTTTTTTGCTCTGAACACTGTTCATCTCCTGTTACTTCCATGTAAATATTGGATGGCTTTACAAGCAAATATTTAATCTGAGTTGATTTAGTAACTGTATAGATCTAAGATAAGGGAAAATGTAATGTCTTTGTTCTTCAAGAATTTTGTTTTGAATTTTGTTAGTGCTCTTCAAGTAGAGGGGAGGTGGTGAAGGATGTTGCTTTATGTGGTCTTGTTGTCTCGGATGATCATGGAAAGTATTGGTTAGTTGGCAGTATGTTTTAAGAATGCTGTAATTTACTACAATTCACAAAAGTAATTCCCGTCAATGGATGACCAGGATACTCCTTTTGGATGTGTGAATATTTTTTGCATTTTGTAGTGTTTAAGATTGGACATTAGATGTCTGAAGCAATTGGCCCTTTGGCCACCGTTAATCCAAGCAGATTGGTTTCAGCTGACACAGGATCTTTGGAATGACTTTGGTCTCTTATATGAGGAAAAATGTCCCTACACAAAAGATTCAAATGATGGACAAGGGTAGTGTAGTCACTCTGGATCTAACTCTGGTGCTTATCCAACCTTGGGTATCATACTGAAGCCAGGGTTGTAATGGCAGTTGTCAATCCCCAAAAAATAATAAATGCCAGTTAAAGCACCTCATCCCTAAAAAATATATAGCAGATGATCAGACAAAAATATGAAAAATATTTTTAAGGAGTATCTCATCCATTGCCAATATGGATTACCCACCTTACTTTATTTTCTGGTGACCAAATAGATTTACTTTACCTTGAATAGGCAAGGAGATATTTGTATAAGGAGATAATGGAACAGAGACACCAGAAGAAGTTGTTCATTGAAGTGGGAGACACTAAGGCCCTCATTACGAGTCTGGCGGTCTACTGACCACCAGACTCACGGTAGCAGTCCCGCTGCCAATGGGCTGGCGGCGGGACCGCAATATGATGACTGTGGCCACAGTCGGACCTCCGACACCGGCAGGCTGCTGCCAGCCGGCAGCCTGGCGGTCTCAGCGGTTGTATTCCACAAGGGCAGCACTGCCCTGGGGATTACGAGTCACCATATTGCCAGCCTTTCCGTGGCAATGAAAGGCTGGTGGAATGGGGGAATTGGGGGGTTCCTGGGGTCCTATGCTCTTGGCATGGGCAATGCAGGGGCCCCCATGCCCAGCTCCATTGGGCATTCCACTCGCCATGGGGGCCTAAGACCATCAGATAAAAGGACAGGGAGACAGAGGCACCTGGATGTTGAGACGCAGACACTAGAAACTCAAGTCAAGTACATTGGGAACAAATTTGACAAATAACAACAGTGGTACAATAAAAGGACATGCCCCAAAAGTGTTTGTCACCTCATCTGAGCCATCTCTGTTTATTTGTGGAGTTCTGTAGGGATCTGAACTTTCATTATACCTGTTTAACATATTTGTCCAACTGCTTGCTGGCCTCATTTACACCCACATTCTCCAGCTATATAACTATGCTGATTCACATGCATTTGGATGGAGGAGGGCCTGAAGGTGTCCGCCTTTCGGAAATGTATGTTGGATATCATTAAATAAATAGGGAGATGCTGTCTGAAACTAAACAAAGATGAAACTGAGATTTTGTGACAAAAGGGCCTATTTCATATTAGCCCAGAAGATCTCTGTGATCCCCTACTACCAATAAATTGATGATTCTGCACTATGGGAAACAAAGAATTGGGAAGATATTTTAATGTTGGCTCCATCGTTTTGAAATAATTCACTGCTGGTAAGCTCAGAAAGGTTCCTGTACTTTCCTTGTTCCACAGAAAGCTGAACACTTAGGTCCTAATTACGACTTTGGCAGAGGGGATTAATCCATCCCAAACGTGACGGATAACCTGCCCACCATATTACCAGTTCCATAAGATGTGATGGCGTTTAGGACAGAGTAATCCCCTCCGCCAAAGTCTTAATCAGGCCCTTAATCTTTTCTGTTATTCCTAGCACTAACAGTCCCTCTTGATACATTCATCAAAACTATCATAACAAAACACAAACATTTTTGCTGAGGTCCAACAAAAGAAACACAGACACTCGTAGTGCCAGGCACAGATTCTGGAAAGAGCAAGACCAACACAGATACCTGGAATGATTGCGCTAATAGAAGCACGAGCTTGGGAAATGAAATGTGCAAACACAGATTCATGCAATGACAGATCTGGAGAACTTTGATCAGACACAGGACTGCAGGTACTACCAGTTTCATACAATGCACGATTTGAACAGCCAACCGGACTATAGGGTGGTGCCCGTGACCGAAATGATGAGTGCAAATGCTAAATAACTTAACATAGTATAGCATTACATATTAAACTATGGGATATAAATTCTAAATTGCATGTTTTATTTTAGTTGAATTAATAAAAAGGTGACAAATCAGGTAATCTCACACGATAGCTAATTATTAATGTAAAAATGTGCCAGCATATCATTTCAGGTGCATTGTTACACGGGGTGGGTAGATAAATAATAACATCTTATGTCTTTACCTGTCATACCGCTTATGCATGAAAGATTGAAGGGGAATCGATTGCAATCATATACTAACCTGAAACATGCGTAAGAGACCACACTCTCAGACGAATGTTCAAGAGTTCATCAATCTGTTAGAGGACCTTTATTCATGTCTAAACATGGCTGGCGGGCATGCTCTTAGCGGTAGCGATTTCATTTATAGAGATATGTTTTAAGGTAGATAAAACAACGTATGCTAATGAATGCGTGTCTGAATTATATGAAAGAGCCGAGATTCATAAGGCTGGATACCAAAATAATACAAAAACGTAAATTCTTAATTTACCCTGATGTACTCGCAGAATGGAAATAAGGCTCACAATTTAACCTCTAAGTGGACATTCCTTGCGCGAGCTCCAATTTCCATGTTAAAAAACTCTCCGTAAATCGCCACCAACATAACCATTTCTTGTGTAAATTGCTGAAGGGGATAGCCTCAGGGCTGTTCTCCATCCAAGCAAGTAATTGCTCTATTCTGATCCCTGAGTGGCTGTCATGATGGTTGTTTTCAGTGCTGACGGACTCCATGGTTGAGAGAGCGCGCATGGAGGGGTTGCAGATCGTTCTTTCAATGCCGAAAAGAAAACACCCTTGTCTAAATTTGTGAACAATATTTTTAAACGTATTACATCTAGACAAGGTTGTTTTATTAGTGAAGACGGAACTAAGCTATCTGAGTTAAAATGTAGGTTTGTAATTTCCAGATACTGAAATTAGCCACTAAACAACTATGTATAGTTGTTTAACATTGGGATCTTTGTAGTTTGACAAGGACAATTTACTTTTTCACATCATCCACTGCACAACATGTTCTGTTATTCACATTCATAAATTCGACAATTAGTCATTGTAGCTTTTGTGCTGCTTTTATTTCAGAAAGTCTTATCTTCACAATTAGTTACAAGATGAATGTAATTACTGGACATTGAGTGTAGCAGGCCAGCTTTTAGACTGCAGGACGGAGAGCCTAATTTACACTGATGCTTCTCGCCAGACCAGACATTGTCTGTGTACATCACCCACACATGCTCCCACCCACTCTTACCTTCTGAGAGCAGGGGAAATAACCAACTCTTCTCTGGAATCACTGATCATATTAGTAGACCTGGGCGGAATGCATGGAGATGCGTTATGCAGAACTCCACAGAGTTCTACAGGCAGGTGAAGTTCCTTATTATTCCCGTTTGTACTGCTTTTTTATGTAAAATACAACGCAAAGTATATATTCATGTTCAACATCACATGCAAATGGCACCAAGGGGTTTGCATGGGCATGGCCATCTTGTTTTTCACTTTGTTTATGGTGCTGGGCCTGTTTTTTTCATCCCTTAATAATCTTTTCAGTCATCCACCCTCCCAATTAATCTACTCTTCATTTTTATTTGTTGAATTAGTGTTTTTTTTTTTAGTCTGTGTATTTTTTCATTTTTTCGTGCTTTTTGTGTCTTTTTATATTTTTGTTTATTTTTTCCTTTATTTACTTAGTTATTTCTTCCTTCCTTCCTTCTCCTCCTGTTTCTTTTTCTCACCCCACCACCCAGCACTATGACAGAGCAAGGTCGCACCAGCAAACATGGGAGCGTGCCAGGCCCCCCGGGACAGCCAGCAGCCGTCTACCTTGTGGGCTGTGGCGCCACCCAAGGGTGCAGACACAGCCCATCTTATGTGAGGAGGAGGTGGCAGCACTGGTTATCTACATGCAGTGCTGCCTTCCCTCTGTGCTGGCAGCAGGCAGCAGACTTGGCAGCACTTACCTCCTGTGGGAGCATCGGCTGTGTTGAACTAGCGTGCTCAACTGTGCACCTCCCAGCAGCTGACGTACTGCTGGGCAGCTATGATCAACCGGATCATCAGCAGGACCTGCTTGATCTGCTAGGCGTGGAGATTCCAAGGCTCAGTGAGTGTGAACTATATTATTGTGTTTGTGTTCGACAGTGCCAGCTTTTTTTCTGAATAGCATGCTGCTCACACTCAGATGTAAGTTACATTTAGTTTGCATTAAGAATATGATTTATTATGTGATCCCAGTAGAGCTAGGCAGGTGCTCAGCACTACATTATCGAACTCGTAGTCACTTGCTTTGGCTGATTATTTAAGAAGCCATTGCAAGGCAGACTCCTCTGTCTTCCTGTCACCATAGTCAATTAGTGAGATCAGTGAGTTAGCATTCTCTGTTAATTTCTTTATGTAGCCCGTACAGTTCCAAGCAATTTCACAGTGATGCGCAGTACTAGTATGCATCTATGCATTGCAAAAAAGGGAGACTGAGTTGGTCCATCAAGGCGGTTCAGAAGCAAGAATAGAATAAAAGATCAGTCATTGCAATGCATTCGTTTCAAATATAGTTTTTGTTAAGGACATTTGGAATAGGGATTTTAGTAGTATAGCAAACTCAACAATAGTCGATCATACTAGAACCCTAGGTGATCTGATTTAGTAACAATGTTACTGCGTTTTCCTGTTATATACTAACTTTGTGGAGGATAACTCTATCATTAATCTATTTTTTTTATCTTCTTAATTTCCTACCTCAGCACCACAGGGCAAGGAGAGGGGCACCACAGAGGCAGGTCCACCAGGAGCTGGGGAAGCGCTGCCCACCAGCGCCAATGCTGAAAGCTCTTCTTATCCCTGTAAGTCCTCTTATTCATGTGTATTATTATTTGTTTTAACTTTTACCTCTGCCTACTATTATACTACTTTAAATTTTGTCTTGTTTATTTTTTTATAGTCTTGTTATCCAATTTTTGTTTAATTACTGTTATCCCTGCAGTATCTTTTTTTGTTGTCTTTCATTGACCATTTTATTCCACCCCTTCATTGTGCCTCAGTGATTCCGAGTCGTCATCATCATCATCATCATCATCATAGGCTATAGCTGTGCCCCTCCATTTTTCAAAGTTTTTTTGGTTGGTTTGACTACCTGGCTTTTCTACCATTGTGAACCAACAAAATTCCCAGATGTTTTGCTTTACTGCTGACTGAGCCAAAATACACACACTGAAGAGTCAAAAAGAATCTCTGGAATGCCCTTCTTAGTTTTATTAAATCACTCTGCAAGGCTCGTGAAAGAAGGTCAGTACAACTGACAGTGCACCTTCAAAATGTGCACAACAATAAAGTGGGAACATATACAAAGAATCTTAAATCCATGAACAGCAAATATTTACATACAGATACAAATACCTATATTGATATATATACATATATATTCATACACAATGCAAAGCAAATAATCAGTAAAAATACATCACCATGGGGCATATCTGGTGCTTTATCTTTCTCCCAGTAGAGCTCCAGACTCGGCTGCAAGAGAGAGAGATCTCTATCCTCATGAGGTGTCAGGCATTTGACGTCAAAATCCTGATGGAAGTCTCTGAATCTCCCACTGCCAATCCTGGGTCTCTTATATACCTTAAACAAGCCAGAGGAGAGAGTTCTAGAAAACCTCCCCCCGCTCCCTGTTATTCAAAGCTACTTGAGGTCAGTTTTGAAAGAAACACGTTGGAAATGACCAAGTTCTCAAGGTGTCCCTCACAAAACTAAACCGCTCCCTGCCGTACCATAAACATCATCCTAGTACATCCTTATCTTTCTGACTGACTGACTCTTACACATTATGTCCTAGCCCTTGGTGAGAAAGAACACGCAGACATACAGAATAAAAACATGAATGAGAAAACACATTGCATAACATGTTTTGTATGGAAAAATACTTGCACCTTTAATGTGGCAGTGAAGCTAGGGCTAAGCTGAATACAAAATGGAGTCTGTAACCTGTGGCTGCTAGTGTGACGGTGGACAGCTAAGCCAGGTGCAAAGTGCTGCGACACGGAGTCACTGGTCAAATCACAAATATCACTATACCAGAGCGATATTTTTGATAGAAGATACTGCAGTGCTAACCGAACTGCAACAATGCATTGTGGTTGCATTGTTTTGATTAAAAACATTAAGGGGAGGTGTCCCTTCCACAAAAAAACTGTATAATGTGTTTTTCTAGCCACATCCACCACCAGCGGAGCCTGCTCAAGTTCTACTGCAGAAGCAGATGGAGCATGTGGAGAAACGGCGGCAAGCACTGGCGGTGATAATTCATATTGATTGCTTATTGGCAATTACTATTAGTCACTAGCTACAAGGGCGCCATCATGATTGTGAACCACCCGCATTCCAACTTTAGTAGTGGTTGGGTTACTAATGGCCTCTTCTATATTCAGCTCAGCAAAAGCAGACATAAAGTACGCTAAAAATGATAGGTGGTTGCAAACTGGAAAGAACAGAAGATTAAAGGAAAGGATGGGTGAAATGAGTCAAAGGAAAGGATGCATGGTAAGGTGAAAGGATGTGTGGGTGAGTATTGGGTAAATGGATAGATGGGCAAAATTATGATTGAAAAAAAGGTTGGCTAGTGGATACTGTATGGTTGGATAATGGATTGTGAATTTTGATGAAAGACAGGATGAGAAAAAGTAAAGCTTAAATCATGGTGGCTATGGATGAATATAATCGGAAGAATGAAAGGATGACTGAATAATTGCTTGGATGAATAAACAAGGAAGCTCTTCTGTAGAGAGGCATGATGCTCACTTACTTCACTTACTTTGCATTTTATGGTTATCAAAGCTATGGTTCAATGTGGTGGATGTTTTAATTTGTGTTCTAATCCTTTGACTCACTGTATTTGTTAAATGAGGCAGATAGGTGGGTAACATATCATCATCATCATTCATCAGCCCCCTCCCTGACCATCGCATTTTGCCACCCATGACCGAAGAAGTGCAGTATGGTTCAATTTGTGTCATCAGTGTTGGCTGTGCAATGTGCGTCTGCTTTTGTTAATGCAGCATTTATAAAGTTTTCAATTCATTTCAAACTGAAGACATAAGGTGTGTTGTTTTCTCTCTGCCCATTCAGTCACTTCTTAATACTTCACTCCTTGTTTTTTTCCTATATACTTCCATCCCAGTCTACTACACAAATTGTAAAATAAATTTTTGGCATGTACCACATTTGTATGGCTATGTGAAGTGTTTCCAAAATAAATTTAATGGTTTCAGATGTTTCCCTTTAGACTGTCATCTCTACAATGACTGAATAAGCCAAAGATTAATCAATAATCTGTGACAGCCCTCTATTCTATAGCAACAACTCTAACTACCTGGCTAATCCCTCTTCCTTACTCTGCAGTATAGTAAGTCAAGTTTCCTTTCCGTACTGCCCATCAAATTAATTTGTCGGAAATAATTTGTGGTGGTGGGTGAGGCAGTGAGTAAAGTGGGACTAGTAAGTGCCCAATTTGGTTTCCAGTTTGGTGTAAGGGACACTCTGTGACAAATGTACCAAATACAATCTCTACAGGCCATTCCTTTCCCTGTAGTGCAGTGCATCATTTTCCCCACCATCTACTTACGACAGACAGGATAAATATATCCATTTTCTACATGATATGTGTGATGTATCATATTTATTGTTCTGTCTCTTTGGAGCCAAGGTAGAAACTAAGTGAAAGGCATTTGGGAAAGAGCTGGGCCATGGGAATTAAAGATAGATAATTATCAACTACAGCTGCCCCAGTTGCAGACAGTAGCAGTACTTGAAGCCCGAGCTAGCAAGTTGTACTCCATAGTGCATAATGCCTTACTCATAAATGGAAGTAATTAATTTTTTTCCTCAAAGTGTCTAATTGCTAGAAAACCCTTTAAAAGAAAAAAAAAAAATCACAGTTTTTAATCTGGTATTATTCTGCCTTAATTCATTTCTACCAGACAGTCAGTTCTTATGTGAGGCATGGGATGATAAACAAATAAAATTGGCCCTGTGAATCTCTTAATCATAATCACATCAAATTCCAGTGTCCCTACGGGAGCAGCAATGTAGTGTTACTGTATCACCTACTTTTGAAAAAGTGTTTGTTCAGAGCATTGTTACAATTTGTCTTTTTATTTTTGTTGATCCCAATATAGGTACTCCTGCTGGATGATCACTAACCATGTAGGAGTTATCAGCTCACCTGCTTAAGCAGAGGTTAGAGAACTAGAGAAATTTCAGGCTGAATACTGGCAACTGGTGGGCCTGGAGGGGGAATAGGGTGAAATAACTGCCTCGGAAGCAGGACCCAACTCAGCAGCATGCCAGCCCCAGCCTCCCGACCACTACATTGCTGGCACTGCTGCGAGCTGTCAGGGTCCCTGTCTACACCTGCTGCTGCCCCTTCCCACTCTGACAGGGCATTGCTCCACTGTAACCTGCACTGGATAGACCGGTTAGAGATCCAGCTAACTAAGATCAAGCAGATCCTGAACCAGTTTCGGACGCATGTAGACATTGCCATCTTCTGAGCCTTTTTAAAAAAACATTTTTGTGTTTTGGTTGGAGAGGCTTGTGGTTACAGAGGGTGAGGAGGGAGTTGGGACATGGTTTCTAAAAACTTTTCATATTGGACCTTTCATTGGGCTTTTTGGGGACTGAGATATTTGTTTGGGGAGAGGGGTGCGCCGTTGTGGGTGGAAAGGATGGGTTTTTGTATTTGTTAAAAGTAAACAGGGTATGCTTTAATTTACCTGATTATTGCCTAAAAAATTTATTTTGGTGTTTGCTGCCTTTGGAGTGTATTTTAAATCTTCTAAAAAAGTGTATGTCATTTACTCATACCCTTACTCTATATAAATATATGGACCACTAGGTGATGATTTGCCATTGCCTATTTTGCCTACAAAAACCTATATACACATAGACAACATTTTCTTCAGTAGGAGTTAGTTACTAACTTCACTTCCAACCATAGTTCTTCTCTTTCCTAAATATATTAAGCAAGGGAGTTTTTCTACTGCAGGGTTTTTCCCAAGGTGGCATCTTAAGGGCGTGGTAGGTAGTAGTACTAGCAGGCTAGTGTGCTAAAGAAGACAGACCATGCCACTCCCACCTATGTAAACTCCAACTGCAGGATTAATCAAAAACTAGCAATATCAACTTCTTCTGAGCAATGGTGGGGAGCTAGTATTTAAAAACTAAACTTAGGAAATTAAATCATGGAGTCAGGAGAAGTGGGCTCAGAGTCAAGAGTGGTCTGACAAACGTAAGTGTTTATGCAACACAAAACAGAAGGCATGAGTGTAGATGTTGATGGGGGCCAGTGTGTAATATTGCTCAGGTAATAGAAGGTCAGGAAGTGAGTTGGTGTCACTTTCACCATATCCACCCCAGGAAGTGTGATCCATTTATGGTGTAAAATTAAGTCACACCTGAATAAATCACACAGCCCAGGGTAAGAGGGTTAGGGGCTTGATGAATAGATGGGAAAGGGGAATTGGGGGTAGGTGTGACAAACACTACACAAAAGAAACCACAAAAATATCATTTGTGGCACTGAACAGCACACCATCATCAGTCTGTTGTGGGGGAAACAATGAAGGTATAAGTATGACACAGTTAAGTTAAATGTATTGCAAACCATCTTTCTGCTCCAGAGAGGCCTAGTACAGGGAGTGCAGAATTATTAGGCAAATGAGTATTTTGACCACATCATCCTCTTTATGCATGTTGTCTTACTCCAAGCTGTATAGGCTCGAAAGCCTACTACCAATTAAGCATATTAGGTGATGTGCATCTCTGTAATGAGAAGGGGTGTGGTCTAATGACATCAACACCCTATATCAGGTGTGCATAATTATTAGGCAACTTCCTTTCCTTTGGCAAAATGGGTCAAAAGAAGGACTTGACAGGCTCAGAAAAGTCACAAATAGTGAGATATCTTGCAGAGGGATGCAGCACTCTTAAAATTGCAAAGCTTCTGAAGCGTGATCATCGAACAATCAAGCGTTTCATTCAAAATAGTCAACAGGGTCGCAAGAAGCGTGTGCTAAACCAAGGCCCGTATTTATACTTTTTGATGCTAAACTGCGCTAACGCAGTTTAGCGTCAAAAAATTTTGCGCCGGCTAACGTCATTCTGAACCGCCATGCGGGCGCCGTATTTATTGAATGGCGTTAGCCGGCGCAAGCAGACCGGCGCTGCCTGGTGTGCGTGGAAAAAAACCACGTACACCAGGCAGCGCCGGCGTTGGGAAAAAATGACGTTAGGGCGTCTTAAAATGGCGCAAGTCCGGTTGACGCTAAAAAATCGTCTTAACCCGACTTGCGCCATTTTTTAACGACGCCCATCCCCCATCAACATGACTCCTATCATTGTAAAGATAGGAGTCATGCCCCCTTGCCCAATGGCCATGCCCAGGGGACTTCTGTCCCCTGGGCATGGTCATTGGGCATAGTGGCATGTAGGGGGGCACAAATCAGGCCCCCCTATGCCACAAAAAAAAAAAAAAAATACTTACCTGAACTTACCTTAATGTCCATGGGATGGGTCCCTCCGTCCTTGGGTGTCCTCCTGGGGTGGGCAAGGGTGGCAGGGGGGGTCCCTGGGGGCAGGGGAGGGCACTCTGGGCTCATTTTGAGCCCACTTGTCCCTTAACGCCATGCCTGACCCAGGCCATGCCTGACCCAGGCCCACTCCCGGGCGTCATTTTTGCCCGGGAGTATAAATACCACGTAAAGGCCTGGGAGTCATTTTTTAAGACGGGAACGCCTCCCTTGCATATCATTAACGCAAGGAAGGGGTTCACGCTAAAAAATGACGCACACTCCGGGCACTTTGGCGCCCGAAGCGTCTAACGCCATAGTATAAATATGGCGTTAGTTGGCGTTAGTTTAGCGTTGAATTTGCGTCGAAAAAAACGACGCAAATTCGGCGCAACCAGAGTATAAATACGGCCCCAAGAGCGTGTGGAAAAACCAAGGCGCAAAATAACTGCCCATGAACTGAGAAAAGTCAAGCGTGCAGCTGCCACAATGCCACTTGCCACCAGTTTGGCCATATTTCAGAGCTGCAACATCACTGGAGTGCCCAAAAGCACAAGGTGTGCAATACTCAGAGACATGGCCAAGGTAAGAAAGGCTGAAAGACGACCACCACTGAACAAGACACACAAGCTGAAACGTCAAGACTGGGCCAAGAAATATCTCAAGACTGATTTTCTAAGGTTTTATGGACTGATGAAATGAGAGTGAGTCTTGATGGGCCAGATGGATGGGCCCGTGGCTGGATTGGTAAAGGGCAGAGAGCTCCAGTCCGACTCAGACGCCAGCAAGGTGGAGGTGGAGTACTGGTTTGGGCTAGTATCATCAAAGATGAGCTTGTGGGGCCTTTTCGGGTTGAGGATGGAGTCAAGCTCAACTCCCAGTCCTACTGCCAGTTCCTGGTAGACACCTTCTTCAAGCAGTGGTACAGGAAGAAGTCTGCATCCTTCAAGAAAAACATGATTTTCATGCAGGACAATGCTCCATCACACGCGTCCAAGTACTCCACAGCGTGGCTGGCAAGAAAGGGTATTAAAGAAGGAAATCTAATGACATGGCCTCCTTGTTCACCTGATCTGAACCCCATTGAGAACCTGTGGTCCATCATCAAATGTGAGATTTACAAGGAGGGAAAACAGTACACCTCTCTGAACAGTGTCTGGGAGGCTGTGGTTGCTGCTGCACGCAATGTTGATGGTGAACAGATCAAAACACTGACAGAATCCATGGATGGCAGGCTTTTGAGTGTCCTTGCAAAGAAAGGTGGCTATATTGGTCACTGATTTGTTTTTGTTTTGTTTTTGAATGTCAGAAATGTATATTTGTGAATGTTGAGATGTTATATTGGTTTCACTGGTAATAATAAATAATTGAAATGGGTATATATTTGTTTTTTGTTAAGTTGCCTAATAATTATGCACAGTAATAGTCACCTGCACACACAGATATCCCCCTAACATAGCTAAAACTAAAAACAAACTAAAAACTACTTCCAAAAATATTCAGCTTTGATATTAATGAGTTTTTTGGGTTCATTGAGAACATGGTTGTTGTTCAATAATAAAATTAATCCTCAAAAATACAACTTGCCTAATAATTCTGCACTCCCTGTATATCTCTAAAAGGTATGTCTTCTAGGTTTGAAAAGTACTAATTATGAAGGATTGAAGTTAACCCACCCAGTTCTAAAAAATTATGATTATTAAAAGATAAATGATATTGTATTGCCAAATTGGGGGGTTTATCTCCATTCTTCTTGGAATGTCTGTCACTCTGGGGTGCCTAGCTGAACTTGTCTGGTAGGTAAGCTGGATTCTTGAGCTTTCACTAAGTTGTGTTAGTGCAGGAGAGGGCTAGGAGGCCTGTTTATTGACAAAAACAATAACTATATTATAGAGTAAAGGAGAAGGACAAAAGGAAGCACGGTAAGCTTCATGAGGAGTCAGGAGTGTACCAATAAAAGTCAGATGTAGAGCGAAAACATAGGATGTGTTTGACTTTTGAGTCCGCAATGCAGCAAACACATACTCACCTGCATTTCCCAACAACACACCTCTACAGTCCACAGACCTGAGTGAGAACTAGGCCACAGAGACTTCACCATCATCATGGTTTCTCTTTGAAGTTGTAATGTTCTCCTATCTGTTGAGGTAGTCCTGCCCTGAGTCCTTCCATCCTCCTCCTCCTGATTCTAAGGAACTCGGTCCCTGTCCCAAACTGAGCGAGTTAGACCTGTGTAGACAAATTCACTGCTCTTGAAGAAGAAATAGAGAAACAGAACTGGAGTATTTTGTGTAGATTTATGTTTGATAACTAAACTGACTGCTCTGAGGAACCAGTAAAAAGGATTGGACCCTGCAGGCAAATGTCACTAAATTTGAAAGACCAATACTTTCAGGAATCAAATGAAAACCATTTAACCCCCAAACATTGCAAATCATCAGAATCAAGTTTATAAATTTGTTGAACTCCCTCCCTCACTGTCAGCCACCACATACATCATAAATTATCACTCACAATCACTCAATATATCACCATTCATCGGTGCAATAGATAGTAGTTTCCTCTTCCAATCCAAGCAAGGTGGTTGAACAAAAGATTATTTCCTCAATTGGTAGCAAGTAGCAACACATTGTAATTTGGCTTTGGCATTGGCACTGGCAGCCTTTTATCAATGATTTTCTGGGGCAGCCTTGCTCGGTGATGTAAAAAAAAAAAAGATAGCCAATTATATGTGAGAGAGGCAGGCATCGTCTCTAATATCCTGAAGGGAATGTGGGGGCTTCTTCACTGCATACTGGTCCAACTCCAATCCAGCCGGATAATATGTAACTCAAAAATGATAAGGCAGCATAAATCTGACACAAACGTAATATTCCGCTATCATTTTTAAAACATTTTTTGCAAAGAAAGAAAGATATTCAACCAGAAAACATTTAAAAGTTCTATGGTGGCACTGATATACTCAATCTGGGAAGTAGAGTTCGCTCTCAAACTCAGGTAGTTCACCCAGAAGTAGGTCAGCAAACACACTTGATTCTGGCCAATCATCCTCTCCCTCCTCCTGTGGTTTTTCAGGAACAGTGTAATCAGGTGGTATAAAATGTAGGTCCATTTTGATCCTGGCTAATCTTGCCACGTTTTGAGGCAAGAGACTGGTCCTTCTCATTGCAAAAACTGGATCAGCTGCACTGAACACATGCTCAGCAGACATGCTGGCTACCGGACAAGCCTGATACTATATTTCCAGCCTCCTGAGCTCTTCCCAGTGGCTCATCTTCAACTGTGTGTTTTGATCCAAATTCACCTTTTTTGGGTCATCAAGATACTCCTCAAACAACCTCTGAAGTGTCATTGCTGCTGCCACTTAGTCAACCTCTTATGCCTTTGCCGCTGCACTGGACTTAAGATCTGCCACTTGAAACCAAGCCAACAGAGAGGTTGAGTCTGATTCTTCTGATGCTGTTTTTACCGGTGTTCTTGTTCCTGTGTTTGCTGCTGTGAGACAAGACTGCGTTCTCTGGAAGTTAGAGGCATCACCCCAGAACTGCAGAGTGGGACTCGAAGTTCCAGCCAATCTTCTTCCATTTGTCTTGTTTTCTCAACAAGCCACCTCTTGTATTTTGAAACATCCCCTACAGAAAAAGGAAAAAAAGAGGAAAGAATTTGTTTGTAGAGTGGATCAAGTAGGGTGGTACAGATGTATTCTTTGGATGAGATATTGTCATTTTGCAGCCTTGCCTTACAACTCAAGCGATAGCTTAGGCTTTCAACTAAGGCATGCACTTCTGGGTTTTCATTCACATCTCTGAGAGTGAACCTTTCAGACAGACGCATAAATAGAATAGCTTGGCCCATTGTACTGTCCACCTTGTTAACTTCTCTGTGAAAGCCTCAAACGAAAGCAGCATTGACTAGGCCCCATTTGTCCGCATCCATGCTCATAGCTTCCCTAATTGCACCCCCTCCTCTTAGAATGTCATAGTCATTGATCTGTCTGTACTGCTCAAACAGGTGTTGCAACATATAATAGGTTGAGTTCCAATGTGTTGGCATCTCCTGTATCATCTCCTGTACTCTTACCACACTAAATAATCTGCAACTGGTTCTGGGCTTTAAAAGAATGGCTGAAATGAGTGCAGATTCATTTGCAGGTGGTCAGTTTATTGCTATGTCTTCTTTCTTGAGAAAGTGTTGCACAAACAGGTTGATGCAGTGCGCCAAACTCAGGACCCTGAAGTAACCACCATCTGATATGGCCTTGATTATGTTACTGCCATTGTCCGTGGCAACAAATCCAATTTGGAGACCTCTGGGTTGTAGCCATTCAGATACCTTGCTATTAAATTCATCCAATATGTTTGTAGCTATGTGTGATTTCTCCCTCGTGAACATGGCTGTTGTTGTATGCCGATTAATGAATGCTTTTAAAAATATCTTCAGGAACAAGACCTGTAGAAAGCTTTTGCTTTACCCCACAAAAGAGATCCAGTGTGCAGTGATGCACATGTAATCAGTAGCCTGACAACTTGTCCGCATATCTGTCATCAGGTGGATAGTGTGGACAATACTATGCTGCAAAGCTTGTCCAACCAATTGTAGCACATAGTGATGTAGCACTGAAACAGCAACTCTGGCAATGTAGATCTAACTTGGAACCTTTAATTTCAGACAGATGGCTGCCACAAACTCTAAGAACCCCCCTCCTTCCACAAAAGAAAAAAGGAGCTCCAGCAGTAAAATGTTTGCCAGCTTCCCATTGGACAAACGTGACATTGGGTGGTTGCGGTCCGTGATTGTAGACTGGATTTTCTTCTTTTGTGGGGCCACTGGCGCAGGCAACTTTTGAGATGTAGGTGGTGGCAGACTCAATGTGTGCTGTTGTGCTGTCACCGGATGCCATGGTGTGTCCATCCTACTCTGAGTCTTCCTGTGAGATTGTGACATCGCTGAGGCAGATGATTCTGAAGCACTGCTGGGAACTGGGCTGCTTTGCATTAGGATTTCACTCTATTCATTCTCCCCTTCCACCTTGATTTAACAAGTTGTAGCTGATATTTTCTGGCTTTCCTCACCTTTACCACTTCAACCATGTTCACCCACTTTTTCTAAGGTGCTCCTCCCACCGGATTGCATAATGTTTTTTCATGTAGGTTGTCCGGCCTCCAGTACCATAATACGAACCAGGCTTACCTTGATGAAAAGTCACACGACAAATGAGCATATCGCAATGTTCTCCTCCTGTTTGCTAATTGTAAAGGCCAATGCCTGAGGAAGAACTGTAGGTAGGTGGGTGTTTTGAATGTCTGTCTGCCGTGCATACTTCTATGGAGGTTCAGCTTGGTGCAGGTCTCTGCTATGGCCTTGCAAATATAGGAGCTGGTTGTGCTGCCTGTGCCACATCCCTGGGAGCAGGTTGGATAGCAATGTCAGACTCCTCTGTGTCAGATTCCACATTCACTGGCTCATCATCATCATCATCCTCCTCCTAATCATCCCCTTCCATGATTCCAAGGCTTTATGGAACTTTTATTTTCCCTTGCCTCTCCTGCCGTCTCCTGGGCTCTGCCAGGGTCCACTTCATGTCCCTATCATCATCATCATCATCAAAAGTGGTGTTTGGTGAAGATGGTAGAGTAGTACCCTTGATTTCTCTACCTGGATATCTAGGAGTCATTGATTCTAAAAAGATGATGTTCTTGCTCGGCAGGAAGCTTGACCTCCTGTTCTGCTCCAACTTTGGGAAGATCTACTATTACTGGCTGCGGCCATTTGGAGGCATATTGGTAACACTGAAGAAACTGAAGAAACACTGAAGAAAACACTAAAAATAATTCAGCAATGTAAAACACATTAATTAACTGAGCTAAACAAAATTGCAACAACAGTACACATATCCTCCTATGCTCACAAATATTACCACACAACATATAAACCTTTTGCAAAAGAAATTAAATGCAAAAAATAGCCAACGTGTTTAATTCAATCAATGCCATCCTTTCCCTAAATAAAGTTTTAAACCCATATATCACTGAAATATTTATATATGTTACAAACATGTAAAATAAAGCTGTTCAACTATTTTCCTTTACAAAAGATGACAAATCAATGCAATACAAAAGAAATAATTAGGCCCATACTTAATCTCCAGACTACCCACCACTATAATTTTTTTAAATCAAATTAAAGTACAAAGAAATATTGATGCATGCCCAAGCAAACAAACAACACCCTTATTCATTAGGTTTGGAACTTACTTGCGTGATTTCACAAAAACAAAGGGCCTCATTATTAGATTGGCAGGCTAACCGTCAGCCCGCCAGCCCTGTGGGGAGGAGACCACCTCAGAGTTGGCAGTCTTCCCTCGGCCCAATCACAATGTTTCCACTAGGCTGACTGGCAGAAATCTACATATTTAGGAGTTTTCAGCCGTCAGACCATTGGAAACAGTGTGGCGGCATTGGCTTTGGCTCCTCATAGAGCTGAGGTCGATGCCGTCGCACAGTGAATGCCCCCATCACCCTTGGAATGGGCGCTGCCTGCCATAGCAGACAGTGTGCATTCTGAGGGTGCTGGGTAGTGGAACCCCTACAGCTGTCCTGCACTGCCTACAACATGGTTGTGGACAGTGCCGGGGCTCCCATTTGGCCCCCAGCTCTGCCTTTCCACCAGCTGTTTCATGGTGAGGAACCTGCCATGAAAAGGCTGGTGGAAAGGGGACTCATGATCAGCTGTGGCGAACCACGACTCCGACTGCCGCCATCCCGCTGGGATCCATGATCCTGGTGGTGGTCCCCTGGCAGTCCAACTGCCAGGATTGCAATCTGGCGGTCGGACCACCAGGAGTGTGTGGTCCAATGGCCACCGTAGGTACAGCGGTCCTATGGACCACTGTACTCGTAATGAGGTCCAAAGTCCTTAAATCCAAACGTTATCCAGGAGACAAACAGCATGAGCCTTCCACCTCAAAATCCAAGTGAAAAGTGACCAGGAGGTGGACAAAGCACTGGGAGAAGCCTGCTGGACAAGAACAGGAAGTTGGAGTCTCTGGGGCACGTCCTTCCTGTGTGGGGGAAAAAAAAGGCTTCTCAATCTAAAAAGCAACTTGAAGGGTCCATTGGAGAAGAATATCCAAAACCACTTTTGATCCCATTTAGATGTATCTGGAGTAGAAAATCTACTCCAGGTGCATTTTTGCTTGTGAGCTGGACTGTTTTGGCCACCGGCACTTCCAGAAGCAGCACAATTGAATGCAAAGTCTTGTCTGTGCTCTCTAGCAGCCTGGCAGTATCATGGCACTCGCAAGAGAGTAGCAAAACCCAACCTGAGAACCATCTCCGCTCCACGCCAGTTTGTGGAATTTGGGAACTCTGCACTACTCAGCTCGAGTGAACCGATTTCTACACCTGGGCCTACATATTAGGAGGATTTTGAAACAGCACGACCTCACACAACATTAAGATGTAGGTTAGTCTGTTGTGGAAATAGGTTTCTCGGTGTCTTCATTTGCAAAGGTGTGCTGATTGAATGACAGGCAAGGAAAGGCTGAAACAGAGTGAAAGTAATAGGCAGTTGCAGATTGGAATGGATATCTAAAGGCAACAATAAAAAAGCTTCCTGAGCTGTATTTTCTTCCTGCTTTTACCTTCAACAGTGAAAGGATATACCTTTAAAATTTCTCTGTATAACCAGCTCTCTGTTTTTTATATTAAGCAGGGTTTCTGTAGAAAACAGAAACACAACACAATGTATTTAACTAATGTCCTGATTTTACTTCCTCTCTGTCAATATAACTAGCTTTGGCTTCATACATGTGCACCCTTCTGGAATTAGTTGGTTCTTTTCTGAACATTTTATATTGTGACAAGAGAATCACTATCCCATGGATGTTGCAACCATATTTTTACTTAAACACATGCCCTCGCTCATGCTTGAACCAGTTGGTGTGCAATGTTGCCTTTCAATAAAGACAAGCAGACTATCAAAATAGAGGGAAGTTTACTGTATATTTCAGATATTCCCCATTCATGTTCCTGTTGTTAGAATTCTTGTCCTTCACATCCCACCAAATTCGTTCAACCTTTTGGAATCTGAAAACCTTAGCTCCAGATGGACATGCATAATACCGTTGCTCCATGCACAGACGCATGATTTCACCCAACATTCCAGATGTAGACATGCATAATATCGTTCATAATTTTTGTAGACTTTCTTGGCATTGCAAATAAAAAATGCTTGATGTACCGACTGATGGATCAGAGGTGAGGAATATCATCCTGCAATCCAATGAAGATTTTTGTGTATACTACAAAAAACTGAAAGAGAGTCTGATAGCCTTCTTCTTGCCTGAAAAAATTGGCTATGAAAGGTAACTTTTTCATTCTACTGATCAAAAGACTGGTATCTTGAATTACTTTCTTGTGACAAGTCTGAAAGAGTATGTTCAGCACTGTGATTTCAGCAACTGCTCCAAGGAGGAAGGATTTTGCTGGCTGTGAATCTGTGAAATGTGTCAAATGCTACATCAAAATCTGTGCCAATCCTGGCACTGGTAAGGATGTTACTTGCTGTAGAATATCAAGTCAATGTCATTAATAGACACTAGTCATATGCTGCTATGAATAAACCCATACAATGTCTTAATGACTTACATGTTACCAAACATGCATCAAATGTGCATGTGCTGTCGCTGAGGTGGTCGCCTTTGGTATTCTTGTCACGCTCGGCGCTACTGGGCATGTTCCATGGCTTTGACAAAATTCTCAATTTTCAGGTTGCGTGCAGCAGGACCTTGAATCACTCCTGGCCTAATAGCAACCCATCCTGTTCACCAAATGGAAAACAGATGATGGGCTTCAATCACAGGCACCATGCTCCTGAAAGCATCTAAGGGAAATTGAAAATCATGATAATTCTTTTTCCAAATCAACATCTTCCATTCAAGGTTTGCCAAAGTCAGCTAAAGTCCTCTCCCTTGAAGTATATGATTTTCATAGATGTAGTGGAAGAACACTGAAAAGTGATTTTGGAAATTAACAAATGGTATAAAACTTTTGCTGTTGATCACTATGTTTACATTTGACAATTAGTCGCCATTACATTTGTGCTGCCTTTATTTCTGAAAGTTTTATCTTCATGATTGGTTACCAGTTTGAAGATAAGTGCTGAACAATGAACATAGCAAGCCCACTTCCAAACATCAGGACAGGGAACCCAAATTTCAATGCTGTTAATCACTAGAGTGTACATTATCTGTGTGTCTAACCCCATGATCCTCTCTTCCAAGCCTCCCTTTCGGAGTCCACGGGAAGTACCACACCAGACCCCAATTTTCCCAGATGCAGGAACACCAGACTTGATTATACCAGCTAGAAAACTCAGCTATTAAAATGGCACAAAGTTAGGGCTGCAAGTGAAGCACAGCCTCTGTCCCTGTCCCGACTACCTTCCATGGCATGAGGGCAGATTGGAAAGTTCGCCATTGCCATGCCGCAGTCTGTGCTGTGGCCTGACTCCCTTCCCTCCCCCACCTCTGGCTACCGATCCTGCTCCAGCTCCCCTGTTTGCATCTGCAACCTGCTCAGAACATATGCTAAAATGAAGTGTATTTGGCCATAGATTGGAGGCTCAACAGGCAAAGTCTGGCCTGGTATTGTTGGGGTCTGTATGTCCACATTATGGACACAAATACTGGTGATAGCTAAATGTATGTGTGGGATACCACACAAAAGCATTTTTTCTGGTCACATGGTATCCTCTCACCTAATTCTGACATCTCGTAACCATGCCTTAGTTGGGAATGGACTGTCATTTCCTCAGGAATAATATTTTATCAACTAATGTGCATATCACGCAATCAGTGTTCCACATACTACACGTGAACACCATTTACAACATGGAAAGTTTTGTGTCATTCTTTATTTTATGCACTTTCATAGATTAACTCTTTGCTCAAAAATAGGGGATGTATTATTCCTTTACCAGGCATGGTGGGCAGAGACTATAATCCTTCACCCATGAATGAAAAATGTGGATTTCTGGAAGCATCCGTTATTTTGGGGTTGGAAGCCATCATCGGTGGAGGAAAAGAACAATGAGTGGAATCATGAAGCTGGGCATGGACAATTGATGAGGGCCCTGTGGGCCTTTGGTGGGTCCTTGGTTCCCAGGGCCAGATGACCCATTCTTTCATGGACATCAGTGTATTTTAACATAACGTGAGCCACCAGAGTCTTTCTGATACCACAACTCTGATGATACAATTCTGATGTCCAATAGTTAGGCAGTAGGAGGGGTTGGAACAGCATACTATGCCAACCTTCTTGACTGGTTGCTGTTTGACAAGTCTGACAACAATCCCTGAGCAGTTGCTATTCTGAATGACTGCAAAGCTACCAATCAGATTGGCTGAAGGTACACATGCATTCCTGAACTGCCTTTGAGGTTCAGGGTGTCATGGCTCACTGTAAAGTGGGCCAGTGAATGTGGACTGGTGGATATCCTATAGGGTAAAATTCAAGCGTGGAAAACATGTGAATGGCATCTCACTAAGGGTATGCGCATTTCAGATGATTTTTCTTGCATCCTCATTTAGGTAATACATTTGCTATAAACTTTTTACACCTAGAACCTGTTCAGCTATGTACCTGTTTCTGTATGTTGCACACTTTTGCTCTTCCTCTCTCATTGATCATTCATTTCTGCTTGCCAGGCTAACCTATCGGATATAACTCTGTCCAATCTTATTGAAAACAAGTTTTGTTTTATAAGTAAGATAAACTTCTAGTTCTTGAATGGATTTTTACACTAAATGTTGCATTATCAATTGATACTGCAACTGAAATAGGAAGATTTTACAATTAGTTGCTTCAATAAAGTGATGCAAAAGCTTAACCATGAACTGAAATTTTCTTAAGCAAAGTGAAAGACAAGAACCCTTGTGGATTTATACAAAGAATTTGATGAAAATGATTCACTAATACATTGTTGTCTATGGATTATTGGTTCTGCAGTCAGACGATGACTAAATGTTACAGTTTCCATAGAGACACCGATTGCTGATCAGCTGCCAAGAGGAAGAAGCAACATGTTGCAAAAATTTAGATATGATGTTTTACATTATTGTATGTTTCTAGAGTAGGCTCTGACATTTTACAAGACTCTCCCCTCATTCCTTGCCACACAGCCTTTTACCCGAATCTATGTTGCCCTGAGACAATCCTGAGTTTCATGAACTTTTCTTTATGGGAAATTCAGCTTTGATTGATAATTGATATTTAACTTTGAAGCTTTATATTTATGGGTTCTGACTGACACCTTTTTCTTGCGCTTTTCTCATCTATTCTTAGAATAGGGATTCTTTCCTGCATGTAATGTGCTTACTACATTTATTCTTTTATGGATTCATTATTATGATTTATTAACTATTGATTGATACTGATGATATTCTATGCTGAGTTCAACAAAGAGTGAGCAAATAAAACGACTGATGAAAAAGCTTTTAAACTCAAACCAGCTCTCATTGTCTGAAAAATTATTGAAATTTTGATGACTAATTGATGTGGAGCTCCTGATTAATCTCAACTAGATCCAAGGTCCATCATCCTTTAATGCATGGATTTCTACCCTGATGAGTTGATAAACTTTACTTCGTAAACCAACATTTAACTGAGAACCCTGCACCACAATTAGGAATCCACTCTTCTTCTTGCTGTGCTATAAGCTAAATTCAACACATATAATCAATTATGTATGTGCTTTGCACTTTATCACTATGTAACATCTTACCTACCAGTAGAGGTATTTGCCCTTCACCCATGTAGTCATTGCTTAATTGATTTTTACTTATCATAATGCTATTAGAGGAGAAAGGTTTTAAAGGTAGCCACTAAAGCCCCACGTTTTTGGTAAAATGAAAGCCCCTTTCAAGAAACTGGATTGTTCCTGTTTCTCATGACTTTTTGGAAGTAGATGAGAATCAAAATTCATTGAAAAAGCTCTTCTCATCTGCCTATAATACCGTGGAATAAACATGTGAGGAGATAGTCAAATCACAAAATTACAATATCTCGTAATGAGGCTTCCTTGAAGCCTGATCAGCATGTAGAACACCCTTGGGTTGAGTGTCCTTGAACTGAACCTCGTGGGGGACCCGCATAATGTTATGGACCCAAAAGAAACCTCACAAATCAATCCATCGAATAGGGGTGGAAGAAATGAGCCACTTACTCTGTGCTGACAAATTCAGAGAAGTTGACAAAAGAGCCATATTAAGGAAATCAGCAGCCCTGTTTCAATAAATGGACAAGATACAGTGCAGATCCAAAGTGTACAAGCGCATCTCTGACTCTGTCAATAAAGAGTAAAAAACACGGGAAAAATAAACTCTTGGAAATAAAGAGAAACAGAAGGCACTTTAGGGAGGAATACTGAAGAAGGCCAATCAGTCTAAAATTCTTTATTCAGCCACCCTGTTCATGAATCATACAACAGTAAAAACCATATATTTCATCAAAAGCATGGCACACTTTTTCAGAGGAATGTTTAAAATTCACTATGTAGCCATAAAATAATAGATAAGATTCAGGCTACTCTTCAAAATATTTAGGTCACTCAGTATTATATATTCCAAAGTATAACGTCATGAAGTTTCATATACTAAGTGAATGTTTAATACATTTCACCACTGTAAAACAGATACATTCCGTACTAAATTCCTGCAAATTAGAAATGTAAATCTGTGAGGTTTAAAATCAAGAGAACGTAGTACTGGTAACAAGAGCTTTCTACTGGGAAATATAAAAAAAGAAAAGAATAAAGCAAAATGGAGGGTAAATTGTTCTGAGATGTTACAAGGACCACTTAACAGATTCTTCCGAAGGCTAGTGTCAGGAAAAGTGACTAGTGGATGAACCAAATTCAGTCTAAATGAGTTCAAAGGAAGCTGTGATTACAAACCCTCCTTCACATAGTTTAACCAATGGAAACGATGGATTTAGGTCAAAGACAAACAATCAGACACAATCAGACAAGAAGCCTCTTGTTTTGGCCAAATTCAAGGCCACAACCACAAAGGGTGGAGCTTCATATAATTATTCATACTCCCAATTCCCAGTTCCGCATGTCATATAAAAGATGAAGTATTCTTCGGGACTAAAAGTAAGTGGTGTAAAAAGCACTTTTCACCATTTGCAATTCCTTTAGCTAGGTATAGACTATTAATTCTGCCCCATAAGTTGCAACCAGTGACCATGTGGCTTTATACATGGGCAGCAAGTCTCTAATCGGTTTAGAAGCCAGTTTAGCAGAGAGTCTAATATCTGGACAGATCTTTAGAAGCTGTATTTAAATTTGAAATTTCCTTAAATGGATCCTCTTACATGAGGAATCAAATACCCCCCTGGATTCCTAAGACATTTGTAGATGCCTTTTTGGTTGAGGATTTGTTCATTACATCTTGGAGAGACAGTCTGCAGGCTGCTATAGCACTGCTTAGTTGTATTAATTGTATATGTACAGTCACTTTATCTTTTACTGATTCACTTTGCACAAGCATTGTAGTCACATTGTTTTCACTATATGGAGCAACCAAGAGTCTTTTTTGCTTACAACAATTTCATGTACTTTTGCTAAAATGCATTCATTGTGCAGGAATTATTAGCTCTGGTTGTATTTTCTGTTTCCCAATGTTGCTATTGATGAATGCTTCTGGTTGACCTTTAATTAATTTTGTGGTCGCAATTGTGATTAACTACCAACAGGATTTTTGTTGTCTATACCGATTGTTACCCAGATTCTGAGGTTTCCTGGGTAACCCAACCACATTGTAATGGGGGAAGAAATTTACGATGTCAGGGTCCACACTAAGAGTGAATATCTTGAACCTTAACTTGTTCTATTTACCAGATCAAAACCAGATTCCAAATCCATAAAGCCTAGGTGCATACCCCCAACCCTGGCCACAGTGTATTTTGATGTCATTAAATAAAGGACTCTGTGCACTATACCATTGTTAACCAGTGCTAAAGCACTTATGCTTTGCCTCTAAAACATGGTACAACTGACTTACACCAGATTGGTACATTCAATCTACTTGTGAGTCCCTCATATGTGGCACCACAGGTACGCAGAGCCTGTAGGTTATATGCTGCTAGTGGCCAGCAGCACCCATTGTGCCACTCACTAAAAGTATATTTTTAAATCATGTCGCAGGTCTGCCATAGTCCTCTTCAGTGACGTTTTAAACTGCCAATTCATCCTGGTAAAATAAACCTTTTTGCCAGCTTAAGCCTTTTCTTTTTACTAGTTTCAGTTTCAAGTTTATTATGATACAGAACTCAAGAGAGGTCCACATAAAAGAATAAATACATAAAATGGATAAATAACATAGTATTATATATATGGCTATCACCCCCCCAAAGAGATCTGATCGCATAAAGCAAACATAATTCCTAAACAAACTTTAGACAGAATATGAAAATGTAATTTAATATAAGGATACTAGATATACACCACCCCTAAAAAGGGCCTACACAGCCCATAGGGTTGGGTCATTGTATATAAAAAATAGGACGGGTTTATAAAGTTTACATGTCCTGGTAGTGATACACTTGACAATTCATTTTTTGCCACTTTAAGGCCTACCTCTCTCATAGGACAACATCTGGTTACCTTATTGGATTCAACAATTGCTAACTGTTGATGAGTAGCAGATACAAATATTAGGTTTGGACTCAGATAAATTGTAATTTAAAATCCTCATTAATGGTAAAGTCAGATTTTAGATTCCAGTTTTAAAAAATGCCCTTTTAGAAAGTTGGCATTTTCCTGCCGTCAAATTTCGGACTCCTCCTAGGAATTACTAGCTTCCTGGGCATGGTAATTGCTCATTCTTCAGGTATGTGTATTGGGCTCAGTGAACCTGGGAGAGAACTATCCTGTTAGGATAGGAAAGCCGGAGCTGTTCCCTTTCCCACTTAGTTCAAAGGACTTCCTCCAGCACACTCACAAAGGAACTTGACATCAGCCTATTGTCAACCTAGACTACCTGGAACCTAGGCTGGGAAAGGCAGGAACTTTCAAGAACCAGATGTGGGGGTGGACCAGATGTTTCCCTCACTCCAAAGGGTGGCGCCAGGTATAAATACTGGACCTCCTGAGCCACTCTTCAGGAGACACCTGGACCAGTGGACATTATAGAAAAAGGACTGCTTGAAGCCTGCTTTTTTCTTCAGAGGTCCACCCTGCTGCTTGAGGCCTGCCTTGTTCTTCAGAGGACATTACTACTTCTTCAGAGGACTGACCTGTTGCTTGAGGTCACCCTTGTCTTCCAGAGGACTGCCTTGTTGCTTGAACCCTGCCTTGTCCTTCAAAGGACTGCATTGCTGCTTGAGTACTTCCCTGGTCTTTGGGAAGGAAGGCGGGGCATGATCCCTTCATCCCAGGCTAACCTGATTGTCTCCAAAGGTGAGTTGGCTGTCTGCCTGTTCGGAGATATAGGGATACAACAAGCTTGCAAGGCCTCCATGTAACTGCCCAGTTCACCTTCTGCAATTGTCCCTACCTGGACCTGCCCGAACCTGCAATTCGAACTGCATGGACCTTGCTGGCCCCTGCTGGAATGAGTTGCCGATCCCCAAAAAATGCCTCCCCAGGTCCTAAATTCATGGCTGGCATCATTTGAACTCCTTCTGTGAAATCTTTAAGATTTGAACTCTGTGCGCCGGACTTTGAAACTATACTTCTTTCAGTGGGACTAATCTTTTCCCTATATCTGGCTTGCATTCCATTGTGGTAGGTCTAATCTTATGACTTTGCCCTGGTCTATCAATCCAGATACCCACAGTTAGCATGCTCCACTTCTTCGCACTATTTTTGCTCAATTTCTTTACGTTGCATATCTCTCTTCTACCGATTGGAATGTTGTTATTTTTGTCTCATTTTATTTATTAAATTTTACTCTATTTTAATAAATTGATGTAGGATATCACTTGTGTTGTGTTTTCACTTCACTACTGTTTGTGTGCTGCATAAATACTTTTCACTTTGTTTCTATGTTAAGCCTGACATCTTTTGTGCCAAGCTATCAGAGGGTAAACTCAAGTTAACTTAGTGAATTTTTGTGGTTCACTCTGACAAAGATTGTGATAATTGCTTGAGAATGGTTTTACCCCTCAACCAATAACCCAGTTGCTTACAGTACTGATGCTGCTTTCACCCTTTCATGAGAACGTACAGAGGACCTGTGTGGAAGTTGTTTAGTTTTCATGTTTACTAATAATATTAACTTAGGTAAGTAATAAGTGTCTGTTAGATGAGATTGGACTCTATTTACAATGACTGGGATGAGGAAGATGGACAAAGAGGTAATACAGGGTGCATCCTTAATATCAAACCCACAACATCAATGGGACAGATTATCTAGGACAAAATATATATTTTTTTTAAACAAATAGGTCTAGATTTTCTATACCTAACTCTACATATATGTACCTAGAAGGTATAAATATCTTAAAAGTGAGTAGATGTGGAGTTAGTAAAATTAAATGTATACTTCCCTATATGTACTAACCTTTCCATATTTTAGCCTTCAATATTCTGTACTCAATATTGTTGAACCACAATATTGTTGGTGTCGATATTCAGTAGTATAATCAGTAGTAGGCAACACTGAATTGAAGTAGAGACTAATTTCCTTGAATGTGGTTGGTCTATTTGCACATAATTGTATTCAAATGCTCCAAATTGCTTGGGAGCTTCACTAAGAAGTGGATTCCTGCTTACAATATGTTTAGTGTTAAAGCAAGAGTGAATAACATCTTTCAGACACTTCACTATCACCTCTCTAGAACACGCAGAATGATGTCGTAGCATTACAGCTGATTTATACAATTCACTTTGGTGACTGTGCCCTGCAATGATCCTGATGCACAGTAGTACATTACAGATAATAGCCTTAGCTTTGGAGCTCCTGCTATACAGATAATGCCGTCTGACTTGTTACCTGGTTTGATATCCCTGCAGGGCTCCACGGTTCATTCTCTTTACTTGTGAACTTGCAAACCTTAGACTTTCTTTGCTAACATGCCTATAATGAAGCTTTTGCGTTAGCCTCTTGTTTCCCCCTTTTATTTCTCATCCTTCCAAAATGAACAGTGATCACTGATGTTGGGATATGTGTGTTTGATCATTTTAAGGCATGGACTCCTGTGGCACTCTTTGTGTCGCTGATATTATTCCTCTCATTAGCGCACCCCATTTTGTTAATACAGACACTTGCTCACTTTGCTGTACGTTAATTGTTTTTTTATTTTATCTTAATGCTTCTGTACCACCAGAATATTAATGGTGGTGTTTTTTTGGCCAGATTTGAAACTTTCACGACCTTCTCTTGATCTCATACTGTTCTCATTTTAAAACCTTTGCACTAATGCTGTCTGTGTATCAGACCATATGCAAATACCCTTTAGTGGTTCACACTTAACTGTTCAATTTCCCTTAATGAGCAGTAAACGAATGCTATGGAGTAATAAGTGATATAGGACATTTTGGATTTACAAATACAGCCTTTAGTCTTGTTTCAAAGTCGGGGATTATATAATAAAATATAAGTTTGTAAGTAATAAATGTAAAAATATATAAAACTTAGATGAATGACAGCAATGTAAACAGAGTTTTGGAGGCAACCGCAAAGAATATCTAAAATTAAGTTTATGGTTTAACTCATCCATATATGTCATCCATATATGACACATTTAACCATACAAAATAATCTTCCAGTAGATTTGTATTAATTTGCTATCACTATGATTTATGAGGATCACTTGGAATAGTCGCATTTTCCTTTACCACCTAGATTCGACAACATTTTCAGATGCAGTGATCTATGCATTTTAAAGCCGCAGGAAGACATGTTCATTGCTCGCCAATTTTTTTATTGAACCTATTTAACTCAGCTTTCATGCTCAGATGATTTTTAATGCTGTATATAATATCATTTTTAATTGCAAGAAAGTGTTCAAAATTAACAGTGTAGCAACAAAGCTGACAACTATCGTAGAGGCCAAGAAGAAGCCATCTCAACATGTCAAGGTACAGAAAACGTGAGACAAGCAATGGATGCATTCTATCATACGCATGTTTACATTGTAAACTGCACAATATATTATGTTAATAGCATTAATAATCGTTCTACGATCAAATGGGATTTTAACAGAGCTTTTCATTAGGTGTGGTATAGTTTTCTAAACAGTAATTAAATATTTTTTTACAAATTGATTACAAGTATTTTTTTTATAAACTCAGGTATATTGAGATAATGTATATCGGAATACACAGAGGTTTTGTGAAACGTAATCTTTCCATTTCAACCAGCGCACATTGGAGATTGAAAGCACTGATGATGTTAAATGATTTTAGCTTTTGTACAGTCACGTAGCTAGCCTCTCTACAAACGACTGCACCAAAAAATGGTTACTGGGGCTTAAGGCGAATAATAATAATAATAATTATTATTATAATAATAGTAATACTAATAATAACAATAATACTAATATATTTTGTACAAAACTGCATACCAATTTTTTAGTATGTTCAGTGGTGACCAGACTTGCAGGACTAGAGAGCCAGCTGAGGGTCTGCCAGCAGAAACCCAGCAGTTCTTCCACCTCGAAGCGAGGGGGTGGGGGAGGGTAGTAATAAGATTAGTAGAATGGTGAATCTGCCACTTTATGGCATCACTTTAAATGGACTCCTAGTTCTTTATTTTCATCCTGCCCTTAAAAAAGACCTCAAATCTTCAGCTTTTTCATACAACACTCTGTGTATATAGGTGTTTAATTTAGATTCCAATGCTCAGATTCGTACTATGAACTACTACCTGATGATTCTGGGCAAAGGTGTTAGTGAAAGATGTTCACAGAAGATTCAAAAATCTCCACCCAAATAGCATGTGACTTGCCTGATTTTTTGCATGATGACTGTTGGAAAGTGGGTTATTGGCAGTGGAAATTATGAACCTACCCCTGGCAATAAGGCCACTAACCAAATATAAGTTCAGTAAAGGTATCCGTTAATTAGCCCCTTGCTCAACCCTTGGTAGCTATAACCGAGAAGGCAGGCCTAAATTATTGGATAAGAGTGTAAAGCATTCAAAAACATCAATACAGTAGATAAGTGAGAAACAACGCAACAAACAATACAAATCCCACACCAATTTATAAAAATAGGTTATATTTGTATGAGTACATAGACACCAAAACAACAAAAATCCAATGTAGGGAACCAGAGATATGCATCTTTAAAGAATAAACATTTTCTAGTGCTTAGAAAAACAAAGCACCAACGTAACCACAATTCTCCAAACGTTTCCAAACCTCAGGAGATGTTTCCTGAAGTCCTCTTTGCAGGTTCTAAGGGTCCAAAACACATATCCAAGGGTCTGGAATCTCCTGGATGGTCCTTGCGTATTTGGACCACAATTCCCACAATGTACCCGGCCAAACCCTTAAAAGTCAACTGCATGCACTCTAGGCTGGGGACTCTTTCTAGAGGTGTTGCAGGTAAGGCTCTGTTAATCTGGAGCTAGAGGGATCCCACTCCTGAGTCCTTTCTGAAGCAAGGTTCCATCCCCAGGGCTGTAGGACCAGATGGTGCAGCAGGCACAGTTCACTCAGAAGTGCAGGCCAAGGGTGCAGATCCAGATTACAGCAGGGCAGTCCATGTTCCTCTTGTAGTTTCAGGCAGCGGATCCGAGAGACTATGTACCTCTCCCATATTTATTCCCAGCTCCTGGGCATCAAGAAGGGGGGGCACCCCTGACCATTAGAATGCAGGGTGACACCCAGATGCATGACAGTTTCCTCCAAAGTGTGGCACATTCCTGTCCCAAAAAGCACCACTCTTCCAAAATCCATGATGGTTGAAATATCAGCAGAGCAGTCAGAGCTGACTAAACCAGTCTGCTGTGTGGCTCATTCCCATAGCTTTCCTTTGCCTAGCATCTGCAAATTCCTTCCTGAAGCCTGGTATATGACAGAAGGATCCAGAAGGTGGGGGTTAGGTTACCTGGCATTCCCTGTCTGTCTTGCTCTTCTTTGAGGGTGTGTGTTGTATTCCCCTTCCCTGCTCTGGCATTCCTGTGTAGCCCAAGAGCTGCCATTCACTACATAGCCTCTCCCCTTGACATTCACTTATCACTTAATCAAGCAGCTCTGCTAATCCTGTTAGCACTGACCAATTAGAGGGGACCTTCAGAAAGAAAAGCCTTATAGCTTCTTTTCTGTGCAATGTATGATAAATTCACCAATAGTAAATTGCTAGATTAATCAAAACAAATCTTGAAGTCCTTAAATGACTTATCTACATTTACTTTCTCCTCCTAAATTTACAATAAAATATAATATTGCAAAGTTAGTCTGTGGTGCCCAGTATCTAAATGGAGGAACATGAAATGAGTAGTATTTTTCCTTCACCAGGGTCTATTAACGATCTTTTATAGGGACCATGCATACAGTTACATGACCCCCCCCACCCCTGGGACAACTAGGGGAGACCCTGGGGATACCTATTATGTGGAAATAAGATAGATTATCACTTTTAAAGTGCCCATAGCACAAAAGTCATATTGGGACACTATTTCCATTTAAAAGCATTCTGCAGCGTAGGGCTGCATTTAAACATGACAGAAAACCCCAAGCAGTTCTGCTGAGCTTCTACGTCCTTGCCCTATTATGTATTAGGGTCTTATAGATAGTCGTCTCCCCTTGCCCTATTATCTGCTAGGGACTTATAGGGGCTGTCATGCAAATGGTAAGGATTTAACTTGTAAAGGCAGACTGCAAGGCAGGCCTGTGTTTAAAAAGATGGAAAGCACACATCAGGGCACACATGCACGTGCAAACATTTGGCGGAGCATCTCATCTCCATGTCCTATTATATACCAGGGACTCATAGGTAGATTGTACCCCCTTTCCTTATTATATACTAGGGACTTACAGGGTCTGTCAGGCCAATTGGAAGGGTACCCTAATATCTAGTGTACTCTACTACATGTGTGTGTTTTAACAAGACATAGTGTCTGGCTAACAGAGTCCAGGGCACAGTCAGAGTGAGTTACCATCCGCACCAGTCAGCAGCAAAAATTCGGGTGAACAGGGCAAAAAGATAACTTTCCAACAATGACTCAGACAAAATAGGAAAGGTACTCAGATGCTTAAAGATCTGCTGTAGGTAACTGCTGTAGGTAACTGCATGCAACTCTGCCTTAGGTAACTGCATGCAACTTGCAGGTCACATGTTTGAATATGGACTGGGACACTTTATTCTTTGAAAGTGTAGGAATAAGTAGTAATGGCCATTTTCTTTGGCTGGGCAGTTGCGATTTATGGAGCACAATAAGGGTAATCATAAGAATAAAGAACATCCCATCCCTAGGTTTGACACATACCTTAAGTATAAACACCCCTGAACATAATTTCGATCTGTGCAATTATTGTTGTTTTTCCTTTGTCTCATTAAGCTTTGATGTAGTTTTAGCTTTTTAACAAATTTTGTGTCCCCGATCCTGATGGAACCCTCAAATTGCAAATATATGCTTTGCAGGGTACCCCTTGTATTATGCTGAGATGGAGCCTCCTCAGCCTGGTTTGCCATGGGGGGGCCTCATTTACTAAGTTTTGACACAGGACAGCGCCAAAAGACTTTTTGCTGTGCCTCCCTGCTTCCAAACAAATGGGCAGGAATGTGCTGTATCTATCAGATATGGTGCAATCCTTTTGTTGTCCTCTGTACTTGTACACAAATTGTTGACAAGTGCCAAAGCAGGCACCCTTGTACTGTGGTACAAGGGTGCCTGCGTTGCAAGCTTGATTGTTTATTGTGCAGAAAGGGACACCTTCCTGCACATAACCAATCAGTAATGGCGCTTTCCTCTTTCTATTTGTGCTACAGAATGCTTTATGTTAAAATAAAGTCATATTTCTAATAGGAAAGAGCTAAATGTGTCATGTAAGATACCAAGTTAATAATTTGAATAAAAATGCAACAACTTGCCAGTGATTTTTAGAACTTGTTCTAAAAGTTACCTAAGTCAGCCCTGTAGTGATCTTTCCTGATTGATCAGCCTCTGGCAGCCTGAGTCAAGCTACCTTAATGAGGTATGAAGTAGCCTAGGCTGTAACAAAGGAAGCATCTGGTGAGTGGAGAAGTGCTGTAGATGATGGCAGAGCAGAAAGGGGTAGGGTGGCCAAACTGGTCTTCAAAAGAGGGAATGCCAGATAGGAGCTCATGTAATTATATCAGGAGAGGGGCTGAAGGTATTGTGTTAGGGAAATGTAGCCACACCAGTGGGTGGTCTCAGCCAGATCTAACCTCCCAGAAGAGACTTTCTCCATCTTGGATTTTTTAAGGAATAGTGCTTTCTAGGACTGTTTTTTTTCACCCTTCGCAGGAAGTGGTCACCCCAAAGGGTGGTACCACGCACCCCATTGGTCAGTGATGCCCCCTTGCTTGCCATCCCAGGAGCCTGGATATGGAAGAGCTGCCCAGCAACTAAGATCCCTGTTGGAAGAAAGACTGAAGAAGAAAGACTGCTCCTGAAGGTCTGCACCCAAAAGGACAGCACCAGCTGCACACTCTGGGCTTCACCACCCAAAAGACTTTGCCTTATTTCTGAAGAGCCAGGGGTGGACTCCCTGGAAGCAACAGATGGAAAGGAGCTACCAAGAGTCGCCAGGATCAAGTCCTGCAGAAAGAGCCCAGCTGACTAGCGTCAAGTGGCCTTTTGGGAATTCTGACCAGGTGCATTCTGGGAGTTTTGGTGCCAACTCCCAAGAAGCAACTCAAAGCTTGTGAAACCTTGAAGTTTGTGGACACTGCAATACCCCAAAAAGGAATTCTGGAAGAAGATACAGAAGTTTGGAGCAACTTTGTAAAAAAAACGTCATAAGGTGCCTGACTCTTTAATGAGAGTTAAGCCGGTGACGTCGAACCATGACCCGGTCTAAATTTCAGGGTCATCCCACTGGACCTCCAGAGCTTTTCCCCGGCAATAAGACCTCCAGAAGTTGCCTTGGATTTTTGCTGATCCAAGCCGCCATTGTTGCATCACATGCCAGCCAGAAGTGGAACCCTAATCAATTACAAGAGAAAAAGCTCCAGAAGAAAGACTAAGGCCCTCATTATGATCTCGGTGGTAAAAACCACCAAGATCAGCGCTGGCGGTCAACAGAAGACCACCAGCGTGAAGGCCCCCACCGGCCGTATAATGTTTTCCCTGCTTGGCCTGCGGGCGGAGACAGTGTTTCCGGCTGCCGGATTAGCTGGGAACAAGGCCTTAACATTGATGGCGGGTCCAAATGGAGCTGCTGCCAATGTTGGTGTGCGGTGGGTGCAGCAGCACCTCTCCTGCAGATCACTACCCGTAAATCAGGCAGTGACCTGCGCGACGGGGCACTGCACGAGGGCCCCTGCACTGCCCATGCCAAGACACCCATTCCACCAGTCTTTCCCTGGCGGTGTAAACCTCCAGGGAAAGACTGGAGAAATGGGTATCATTATCCGGAGGGCAGCGCTACCCTGGCAGATGGGAAAACACCGCTACAGCCAGGCTTATCGCTGGTGGTGTTTTCCACCGTGGGGTTTAGCCTGCATCATTATATGGCAATCTGGACTGCCACCACCGATATGGCGGTCCAGACCGCCATGTTCATAATATCCCCCTTAGTCTGAAGGTAAACTGTTGACTGATGCCTCCTGCTCAGTGTATCCGACTTGGGCTATTTATTGTTCTGTTGATATCAAACACTTAACACACTTGCTTCCTAAGTAAAGAGTAACTGCTTGTGGGCCAAGCAACCAAGGGTTGAGCAAGGATTCATTTATTGAGACCTTGACTGGATCACATGTGAGATTGTGGCCTTTTACTAAGTGTAGGTACCTACCTGCCATTACTAACAATCCACTTTCCAACAAGTTCTTTGAAGATTAGGCAGAAGCACATTGCCACTGCAAAATCTTAAGCAAAATATAATCAGATGTTTCTGCTGCCAACTTGGAAAAAGGATGATTTAAAATGGTCTTTCTTTAAAGTGTCTCCTAATATGCTCTTCTAGTTGGTAATTAGTGGCATCAACTATTGAAATGTAGCGGTAATAAAGCCTTGGCCCTTCAAAGGCTCTACTGTGGGCTGGTAGTGAGTGTTTTATGGCTGCCTTCATATGGCCTTTGTTTCTTTGTTGACTAGATGTACCCCACACCTTAAGCATATATGTGATTTTACTATACATATGTCAGATTTGAGGACGAGATGTGCTGAAAATACCTTCCTTCCCTGAATACTTACACTTGAGAATAGAAATGGACATTGTAAATAATTGGGCTATTAATTGAGGGAGTGAGTACCCGCCTCAAATAATAACCATAATCCTTGTAAGGGTGAACCCTTAAAGTGACTAAATTAACCTGCTTTCAAACCCCTGTAAGATATGACTCAGAGTAGACTGGCTTAACTGAGAGGCATAGCATACAGTATTCATGCAGTACTCAAACAGACTCAAAACACAACACAAGTAAGGTCCCAAACAAATTTATAACAATTCGTTAATTAATAAATAGAATTACATCAAAATAGCAAAAATCCATTAAGTAGAACTGTAGTTACGAATTTTTAATGATTGAACACAAACAATTTCATCAAAAAGCACTACGCTTCAAACGCATCATCTGGTTGTGCCCAATCAGAACAAGAGTAGGTTTGAAGGCTGACCACGATGGAGGGTGGTGTGGCATTTTTACCAGCCTGGGTACCCACCAATGACTACACCACACACAGAGCTGTAAATCAACCATCTTTATTCCTCTGCGGGTACCTGTGAACTCCAACATTCTAAACAATATATATATATATATATATATATATATATATATATATATATTGTTTAGAATGTTGGAGTTCACAGGTACCCGCAGAGGAATAAAGATGGTTGATTTACATCTAAACAATATATATATATATATATATATATATATATATATATATATATATATGAAACACCTTACCAGTAGGTACTCGTTGGGGCCATGTAGAGAAAAAGCATTTTTTGACTTGCATATATCTTTGGTGCCACAACATTCCTCCCCCCCCCCCAAAAAAAGTGTGCCGATTCATCTTGTGCATGGAAAGTTTTGGGGTGATCCGTCAAGTGGGGGCCGACAGAAAGGGTGTAGTAAAAAAGGTGTTTTTCCTATGTCAATTCCCATAGGAGTTTCGAAAATGACTACAGCCCAAATTGCTGGATAGAATTACACCAGATTTGGCAGAAAATTAGCTTTTGGTCCACCGATTATTCTATTTGTTATTTGGTGTAATTCCATTCAGTAGTTAGAAGAATTAAATGAAATCCAAATTTGCAAATCTAGGTCTGTGGATCCAGGGAGATCTCATGCAGAGCTCACACTGGCATCCAGGAATTGCTGGCAAACATCTTGGGATTGGGACTGAGCCAAAATTAGACACTGTTAGTGGGCATCTTCAAAAGGGCAGCCCTGCACAAGTTATAGTGTTCCCTGACCTCCTGAGGTGCTCTAGGAGCAAAGGCTGCACCAAATTAGCAGAGTGTGCTGTCACTTGCACTGCCAATCAATTTTGATTAAATAGAGACAGACATGACCTATAGCCCAAATGAGTAACTCTGCTGTAGTGAAGCACATTCCCATTGTGGGCAAATTCATGATAAAGGTTTTTGTAAATACCACAAAAAATGTCCAACCCTGCATGCAGAGTGTGTCCTCATGAGCCCAGATGTGTTTGAGCCAGTACTTTTCCTGTTATTGTTTCTCCAACAAGGCGCCTGCCACATTTAAGCAGGCAGGGACAGCTTCATTTTTGCTTGCCAGGCATCACTCCAGCTACTGCACCAGTGGCCTCTGTCGACTCCTTTTAAAATCCCATGGTTTCCAGATTGTTGTGAGAGTTCTGACAGGGCTCCTATCTGATGGAGACAGTGGCACCCAAGAGTGTGTGGCAAGAGGAGAACGTCTGGCAGTGTCTGCTGCTGTAACCAGCAAAAACATATTGCCAGTATTATAATGTGAATTATTCACAATATTATTCTACTATATTATTGATCACCTCTTTCTAATTCCCAGCCTTTGCCACACCAGCCTGCCCTAAAGATTCACACTGTCACATTTTTACCCAGCACTAGTAAGTGGCAATGTTAATGCCATCCTGAATTAATGATTTCACACAAGGCCAATTATAAACCGGCAAATTAGGGATTGCACATTAGCCGTGTCTCTGTCATTATTTCAGTGCCTCTGATTGTGATACATAATGCCCTGCCACTTTTGAGTTCTTCACTTTTATATTGGTGACTGGGAGACTTTTCATCCTTGGCGTGGTCTCCCTTAACTTTTGCCTCTGTTTCCCAGGTTGTTGATGTGTGTTGGACTCTGTTTTTGCTGTTTTTGTTACTCTGAGCACTTTACCACTAATATCCAGTGCTAAAGTGTAAGTGTTCCTAAACAAAATGTGTATGTAATATGTTCATCCGTGATTGGCATATTTGATTTATTGATAGGTGCCTAGTACAGTGCACTAGAGGTGCCCAGGGCCTGTAAATCAAAAGCTACTAGTGGACCTGCAGCACTGGTTCTGCCACTCACATTAGTAGCTCTGTACAAAAGGCTCAGACCTGCCACTGCAGTGTCTGTGTGTACAGTTTTAAACTGTAAATTCGACTTGGCAAGTGTACGCACTTGCCAAGCCTAAACTTTCCCTTTTCCTACATGTAAGACACCCCTAAGGTAGGCCCTAGGTAGCCCCAAGGGTAGGGTGTAGTGTATGGTCAAGGTAGGACATATGCTAGTGTGTTTTATATGTCCTGACAGTGAAATACTGCTAAGTTAATTTTTCACTGTTGCAAGGCCTGTCCCTCTCATAGGTTAACACGGGGGCTACCTCTAAATCTGATTAAAGTGTAGATTCCATTTGGGAGCAGATAGACATTTGGAGTTTGGGGTCTCTGAGTTCACAATTTAAAAATACATCTTTTAGTAAAGTTGATTTTAAGATTGTGTGTTTGAAAATGCCACTTTTTGAAAGCGAGCATTTTCTTGCTTAAACCATTTCTGTGACACTGCCTGTTTGTGAATTCCCTGTCTGGGTCAATTTGACAGTTGGGCTGGTTGCACCTCTCACTAGACAGTGACACAAAAGGAGATGGGGTGTAGTCTGCATTTTCTGATGAGCTATCTGTGCTAGGAGGGAGGGGAGGAGTGGTCACTCACACCTGAAAGGGCTGTGCCTGCCCTCACACAATGCAGTCTCGAACCCCCTGGTGTGTGTCTGGTGCCTGGCCTAGGCAAGGCAGGATTTCACAAACAAGAGAGACTTTTCTTCGAAGTAAGCCTACTTCAAAGGGCAAAATGGGCTTAAGAAGGGCACCCAAAACCACAGACTTTAGAACACTTCTGGAAACCAAGAGGAACCTCTGCCTGGAGAGGAGCTGAAGAGCTGAGGAAGAAGAGCTGCCCTGCCTGTGACTGTGCTTGTGGAGCTATCCTGTAGTTGCTGCTTCTGCCTGTACTACAGGACAAAGACTGGACTTTGTGTGCCTTCCTTCTTGTGAAGAACTCTCCAAGGGCTTGAATTAGAGATTGCCTCCTGTTGTTTGAAGTCTCGGACAGCAAAGACGTCTCTCTGCCAGCAAATGGGGCCTCTGCTGAGACTCATACTCTGCCCAGTGTTGCCCATCCAGTTCCTGGGACCCTGAAAGGAGAAGCTGGCAGGCCGAGAGTGAGAAATCCACGCACGATCGACGTGCAGGGAAAAGATCGATGCGACTCCGATCTGCGGCTGAAAAATGTATGCACCGCCGGATTCACGGCTGAAGATAGACACTCGCCTGCAACGCGACCAGAAGATTAATGCCTGCGGCTGGAGAAACGCCGCACAGCATCGCTAACGGAGGCTGGTGAGATCGCAACCCGCGGTGCGTGCTTTTGAGATCATCGTGCAGCAGGATTTCTGACACAAACATCGCTAGGCGTATAAAAACGATGCAATGCCGGCCCCGGACTCAAGAGTGCGGTTCGAATCGGCGCATCGCTCTCCTGTGGAGACAAGAAACGCCGAACGCCGACTTGACTGATGAAGAAACGATGCACGGTCTCGCTTGTGAGTGAAATCGACGCATCGCAAGCCCTTTTTGTTGCACCCTCACCTGTGCGAGTTTATTTTTGAAGCACCCAGGTACATTTCCCTGCTAAAAGCGTTAGCTTTGTGTTTAAAATTAGATGAAGACTCTATTTGATTTTTAATTGATAACTTGACTTGTGTATTGTGAATTGTTTTCGTTTTGGTCTTGTTTTGTTTAGATAAATATTTTCTATTTTTCTAAACCTGTGTTGTCATTTTGTAGTGTTTTCATTAAGTTACTGTGTGTGTTTGTACAAATACTTTACACCTCGCACTCTGAAGTTAAGCCTACTGCTCGTGCCAAGCTACCAAGTGGGTGAGCGTGGGTTAGCTGAGGGTGATTCTCTTTTACCCTGACTAGAGTGAGGGTCCTTGCTTGGACGGGGGGTAACCTGATTTCCAACCAAAGACCCCATTTCTAACAGTGACAATCTCTGCATCGTCTAAACATTATTTGATTCCCAGCAAATCACTTTGTGTCTGGAAAATAAAAGAATGTGTCCTTGTGTAAGGTAACTGTAGCTTATTTAAAGCGCTCCAATACCTTCGGCTGGAGTTTGAGCAATGTAAAACTGCAAAAACATTAAATAACTTAAAGCAGTGCAGTACAGTTGGTAGATCAGGCACACATACCAGCCTTTAATTGCTTTATGATTTGGGTTTTGTTTCCATTGCAGAAGTAAGGCTGAGGTGTGCAAGGAGAGGGATAGGGTGTTGGGATCTTAGATACAAATCCCATTTAAGGCGTTCCTGATCACTTCATGACTGCAGTGCGCAATGTTCCACTTTTTAGTCATAAAACTACTTCACAGTAAGTCACATAGTGAGATACTTTGTTCACAAAATGCAGTTTGCAAGTGTAATCTTTTTCTGATTGACTCTTGGCCTGTTTTAGCACAGTACTGTTGCAGAGAAAGGCTTCTGTTTTTGTGAGACATTGGTTACTTCAGAACTGCTGACACCCAGAGAAAAGAAATGACAACTTTTAAATGTGCTGATGAGAATATTTGGTTTACTTGAACCTTATTTGCAGATGTCTCGGATGGGCTAAAATAGTTGTCCTTTAGTAAGCAAAATGGCAAATTAAGCCTCTCATTCTTCATGTGCCCTATTTTTTTTTAAAGAAACTAAACTGCATTGCCTTCTCTTAATGTTCACAAGTCATTTTTGACACTAAATAAATACAAATATGGCTTCCACTTCAAGGGTCCAGCAGATAATTAAAAGTTGCTCGGTCTGCCGGTCTGGAAATATTTTAAAAGTTTTTCGAGGCTTGCTAGGGAGTTGTAAATTCACTTGCCTTGTGTAATAAATTTCTATTTCAGGCGTTTTACAACAGTTTCAAAGCTGTTCATAGTTATCAATTTCTCAAAAGTCAGTAATTTGTGATATTTATTTCTTTACATGGGTATCAATGCTTGGTTTTGTCTGAGAAGCGTCACTAGAAGTGCAACACATTTCACAGTGGAATGTCAGTTTTGTGCACAGCTGAATGATGGGTATGTCACACTTAAGAAATCTGAAAACTTAGCAGCTACGAAAGGGTAAACTGTCAATGCTTTCAAAGTTGTGCTTCTCATGCGAAGTAAAAAGAAACAATCACTTCATTTGCTTCTGACCAGGATCACACTGTGCAAAGCCTGTGACCTTTTGTGCGTTCTGAGGAAAAAAGCTGTAATTGCACATTTATTGGGTTGTTCACAGCGGAACAGGCAGTGGTGTAATGAAACGTGAGCCTCCACCCGCAAAGTACATGGAGGGCCCTCCCTGCAAACTCACTCAGGAGCTCTCAGGACAGGGTAAAGTGCTGAGGGGGCCTTTGTTATGGCACTCAAAATAGGGTCCCCCTGAGGTGCAGTAAGGCCGCCTCATACATGGCGCTTGTGTTCTCTTGTGCTGTGCTCGTGTGAAGCAAATGATCGGGGCCGGTCCCAGATGTGTTGTTCAGTATAGTGGAAGCTGCTGCCCTGCCTGTCTGCGTCCTTTATCCGGTGGCCGGCCACACCCAATTACTCCCACTTACTGCTGCCATTCTTCCCCTTGCTGGTATGCGATATTACAGCTCGGGGCTAGAGTACAAAGAAAGCAGATGGTGATCCTTTGAGTTCCCAACCGTTTGCTTTGGCTCCAACGCATACATACTATTCTCAGATTTGCTCTTAATTCGACCTTGGCTTCAGCATCCAAAAGTTTAGTCTAGGAGTGTAGCAGGCCTTCAGCATTGTTTCGAAGCTGCTGTCTTGTGTAAATTTGATGCACTAAAAGAACTTGTGGTAGGTGAGGTACTAGAAGGGTTAAATGAAAAATGTTCTGCTCTCCCCAAAAACTACAAGAGGCTGCAAAATCAGGTGAAATCATGTACTTGACACCTAGAGACATGGGCATTTAGTATGATGATAATGCCAG